>NC_084996.1:12810413-12827913 GCF_963854185.1 Sardina pilchardus | reverse complement strand
GACCTCAGATCAGATTCACATTCATGTCTCACTTTCCGAGACGCGGAATACATCAGGGAATGGTTGTGAAGTTTATGGCAGTCCACACGGTCGTCTCAGTTGGGGTCGGATGCAGAGTGCTAGTCCTTTAATGCTTAGCACAATTGCATCCCTTGGGTGCAATTGCTTTAACGCGTTACATTCTTGGGGGGTAAACAGGGTCTTAAAACTGCCTGCCTTTGGAACACTCAACATTTTACTTGGAGACTTCAATAGTTCTCCCATCTAGAGGGTGGAAAATGCTGTTGATATGATAACACAATGGGTTAGTAAAAACGTATTTGATTTAGATTGTGTATGTGTAAATACATGAACAGAGACTCCCTGAGGTGTGGATGACCTCATTCCTATGTAATGACAGGGAACTGGAGTCTCCTTAATAATGGCTCTCTGGCATGCCCCATAATGTATAACGGTATGGGGGGTGTTCCAAAAATGCCTTTATCCTAATAAAACATATAGGAGGGGAATGCATGCATGCGTGCTTGTGTTTAGTGTGTGTGTGTGTGTGTGTGTGTGTGTGTGTGTGTATATGTCACTGCCAGTATGCATATTTTTGTTGCTACTACACTGTTACTACTACTTTGGCCTTCTCGCTATCGGGTGAGTTCAAGAGTCCACTCAGAAAGTGTGTGTGGGTGTGTGTGTGTGACAGGTGAAATGGGGTGAGCCAACGTCTTCACCTCGTACACTCCACCTTCCATTCAGGTGAAAGCGGATGTGTCAACCCCCACACCTGATCGACCGGTCGAACATCCACCCATGCACGTACACTCACCAAATATCGTACGATTCTTAAGAATTCCTCCAGCCAACCTGAGAGAAAACAGTGCAGTTTCCTCCCACTTTACCAACAGGTGAACACACCATTTTTATTACACACCATTAACCCCATCACAGATACCCCAACCGGCACTTGTCCGTTTAATCTGTCTCTCTCTCTCTCTCTCTCTCTACACCCTTTATCATATAGCACAATATCTCCCTCTGATTCACGCTGTTGGAGGCTGACTGAGTTGGGTTGTGTGTAACCTGACGGGACTTGTTCTCCGTACAGGTCAGGCAGGGACACGTACAGGGACATGCAGGTGCATTCACAGACCTGAATGCTATAGTCTAGTCGCACTGAGTGCCCTCTGTAGAAGTGGTGCAGGGGGCAGCCTGAGGACAACACCGTGGGGACAGGCTGAGGACAGGCGCGCGCTGGGCAGGTGTGTGGGTTCTGCAGTAGGGCCTAGACATCGCACTGCGTGCCCTCTGTAGAGGTTGCGCGGGGACAGACCGAGGATGGCGTGGGAACGAGAGTGCCCTGTTTTGATGCCTGGCATTGGGAAACCTTTACATTCACCCACACCCACACTCAACAACACATCAACACTCCCGTGTTCTGTACAGTTAACAACAACAACAAAAAAATCCACATACTCTCGTGCACATGGTGGGTCTTTTGGGAATTAACCCCTTCTTGGAAGTAAGGCACGTGAGGATGTAGGAGGGGTTGGTAGTGAGTTGGGCCAGAGCAGAGGTCACGCATGTGTTTGAGAAGTAGGCATGTCTTCTCTGACAGGGCTTATAGAGGGAGGGGTTCACGCTACATAAGTCACCACTGAGCTTCAGTAGCGGCCCCCAGGACCGCTGGCCCCAAAGCAAACATAAAAAAAGCCTAATGGTTTGCAAATGCGTCATAGGGCACCTTATGGTGCCTTCTATCGTTCCTACTAGAGAGGAAAGGTGTGCTGTACCCTATCCAATGAGCCACTCACTGACCAACTGAACACATCGCTTCAGTTCAATTTTGAAATCCCATTTCCCACGATGCCATTGGAGTGGCATGTTCACTTTCGTAAATCCGAAATCTCCTTGATCCATTGCATCAGTCAATAGACAGGCTACCACACGCATGCAAAAATCTTCCTGTATACACGCCTTTGAATGAGGTCTACAGCAGCTGCCTTGTCCCTCCCCCACCAGTCAAGGAAGGGCAGGCAAGACCTCCCCAAACAAAGGCCCCCCCCCCATGTTCTATAGGGGGGGAAGACCGTATAGGGAGCTGGGGCCTTCCCTCCACCCGCACACAGGGGACCACCTGCCAGAGTTTGTTTTGATCCGTGCAAGCGCGTGCACATGCTCGGCCACCTCCCCCTCCCCTGAGCGGAGGTTCAAAACAGACCGTGGGGCCACGTCTGCCGTGGCATGTTTCTGTAGCATGACTGTTTTGGTCCGCATTACCACTGACTTCAGGGGAAAAAAAGGAGGGAAAAAAGGAAAGTTCTGGGAAGAGTTGTATGGGCCTGGACACTGGTGGTGTGTGCATGTGCGTTTGGGGGGGGCGGGGGGGGAGTGTTTCCGAGCTTATGCAAAGCACATGTGGGACACAGAGGAAGTTGGGGGTCAAACATAGTGGGTAGCAGGAAGAGAAAATGAGCTATGGGTTGTTTTTGGTAAAACGAGGGTCGATAAGCCTCACTGGTTTCTTCTCCAAACACATAGTCCCAGGGATGTAGGTCGTTTGGGAGACGGGCAAGCCAAGTGTTTTGCATTTCTAGACCTCTTGATGGGGTTGTTTTGGACTAGTGTTTGCGGTTGAGCTACAGCTCTTCACAGATTAATTGAAACAAGGATGGAACAAGGAAACAACTTTCGGACACCTGATCCTTCTCTAATCTGCTTTATTCCCGAAAAGATGACAATAATCACGTCATGATTCTCCCTCCTCCCCCCCCCCCCCCCCCCCCTCCCCAGAAAGGTTAGTATTGTTGAGTGTGAGTAATACAGGTTCTCACAAGTGAGTCAAGCAAAACACCTGATAGTAGGGCAACGGTTCTCCAGTCACCACAATCCCATCAGCCCCTGGAATAATCCAGATATGTGACATATGGCACCCCCTGGAGTTCAAAAGGAAAATCACAAATACAGAATCACTGAGCCACACTCTCCACCTACAGATTAATATGCCAACAGACAGAAGACACAGTGCCTGAGTGGATTAATGAGATGCCTTTATTGTAGATTTGGAAATCCAGTGACACTGACACAAGACAGAGTCTTCACCGTGTCCCCCCCCCCACCCCTCCCTCCTTCTCAGCTCCAGGAGCTGGGCCCCCCCCCAAGAGCGGGATGTACCGTGATCCCGCAAAAATTTCCTTAAATTAAACTTCCGAGGAAAACAAAGGCGGAAAAGAGAGACAGAGAGAGAGAGAGAGAAAGAGACATAGAGGACAGTAAGGTCAGCGAAACATCGTGTCGTCCGCGTGCACTCATACACAACATGCATTCAGGGGGAAAATATGGGGGGGGGGGCAAGTTAGTGGGGGAATGGTTCGACTCTGCAGCATAAGTGACGAAGAAAAGAAAAAAAATGAAAAGAAAAAACATAACGAAAACATTTGCTTTAAAATGTCAAGTAAAACCCTCCGTGTGGTCCTTTGTCAGCCCTCGTCTGGTCACAAGCACACATCATCTCGAAAGAAATGACACACACAAAAACATCCCCCGTCAAACAAACAAAACAAAAACAAATAAACAGCCAAAGACGTAAACGCTTCTACAGTTTTAGATCGGGATTGCCTGCTTAAATATGGAGGTGGATTTGTATCTTTTTTTTTGTCGTTTTAAATTTAATCGCACATTTTTTATTTTATCATCTGATACACATGTAACTAAAAAACATCTGCTCATCTAAAGTCAAACTACACCCCAGTCTTCAGTCCGACCCTCCCTCCCACAGCACACACACACACACACACGAGGTTACAGATGATGTCGACTGACCACAGGCTTGCTCTGTGTGTAAGAGAGGCGGGCGTGTGTGTGGTGGTGGTGGTGGTGGTGGGGGGGGGGGGGGCAGAGGGGCATTGGTCCTGTGGAGGCTCAGTCTTCTTCACTGCCGCTGCCTCCGGAACGTTCCTGGACACACACACACACACACACACACAAAAAACAAACACCACACACAACCAGTCAGCCGTCAGTAACTCCCACCAAAGCAAGGAGCAAGTTAACATGCTTGTGCCACTCCTAATAAGTGTGTGTAAAGACCTTTCAAAACAAGCCTACACCTGTTACTAGGTCCAAACTCTGAACACAGTGACCTGCGAATGCACTGCTAGTGGTGTCTGAGAGTGATGACAGGCAGTGTGTATCAGTGTGTATGACTGTGTACTTGCAGCGTGCGAGCGACTTACATCCTCCTGCTCTTCCTCGCTGTCGTCGTCGCTGACCACCGGCTTGGCGCGGGATCCGCGGCCCATGCGCCGCCGGCCCTTCCCTCGCTCGGACCCCTTCTCCTTCCTGCTCAGCTTGATCTTCACCTTCATGGAGCGCGCTGGAGCCCCGCCGGGAGTGGACAAGGAAGCAGAGGAAATGAGTGAGACAGGAGCGCTCCTCAAATACACTGTGTAGACCAGAGGGCTTAAAGAGACATGCAAGCAGTGGAGTGTGGCGCTAGGGATGTGCGGATAATTACTTTCAGATTCAGAGCCTTCGTCGATCTCCTCCTCCTCTTCCTCACTCTCCTCGCCCTCGCTGTCTTCTTCTTTCTCGATCTTCTGACGCACGCTGGTGAAGACTGACTGCAGCACGATGGAGTCCTCGAAGATCTGGGAGACACACACACGATTTTAACACCGGTACCTTTAACTGGCCCTTTGTGACAGCCAAACCCTACATTTTTAATGTGGCCCAGTTTATTTACAATACAAGTCTGGCATTCAGCTCTCTCTGGCTCACTCTTCCTTTATCACCAGATTCACCACACATTCTCTCTCTCTCTCTCTAGAATCTCACCAGCGAGCCCTCTAGGTTGAAGGTCTGTGCGTTCTGGCACAGCAGCATCACGTCCTTCTCCAGGTCGTTCAAGCTGCGGTACTTGTGGCTGCGAATCCTCTCCTGTGTTGGGGTAGAGGGTGATGGGGGAAGAGTCAGACATTGACGCAGAATATCTTCGCTGAAGGTGACTATGGATATGCACTTTAATGGACATGGAGACCAAAATACATGCATTCAGTCGACTTTGCCCTGATGAAGGCCTAGCCAAGGCCGAAACAAGTTGGCATTTTTAATGATCATTCATGATTAAGCCCATGTATAAGCTTTTTCGAACTTATTCCGGAAGAGTCCTTGGTCAATTCAGCATTAATCATTCTATATTTTTTTCTACCAAAGAGCACCTTCACGAACACCTTAAGCTATTAGAAGAACTACGCCGCAGCCCTCCAAACTTGTTCCATACATGCATACACAGTCTAGCTTCGGTGGAGAGATGTGGTCTAATGGACGACTAGCTCACCTTGATCTTCCTGAAGTCCACAGGCTTGCGGATGAGCTCGTAGTACTCGGGCAGCTCCTTGCGAGAGGGCAGCTGGATGAAGACCTCGCTCAGCTGTCGCCCATTGCTACTTTGAGACGGGCGACAAGAGAGAGTCAAGGTAAGTACACAGTGCTAAGACCAAACGTGGACAAGAAGGAGACGGCGGGGAGGGGTAAGAGGGACAACACGCGAATACAGACCGCATATAGTTTAAGATGCACTACTCAATAATGTCAGCTCGACACGTCGGTGAGACTACAATCAAGACCGTAGTTGTTGCGGTTTTTACCGTAGATGTCATGTAATCATATAGATTCTCATCAAGAAAAACAAAACAATGCTTGGACACTATTTTGTTCCCTAACTAATTCCGCTGAATTACAATAACATATTGAATGTTAAAACGGAACCCTTGTGGGAACAACTAGGATGCTGATAAATGGAACTCCCGAAATGTTCTGCACCGCTCGCGTGAGCGGTTCTCCTTACCTGTCCTTGTACTTGATGACTGCGTCCACCACCTTCTTCATCTTCTTGGTGAGCGAGGGGGGGTTGGGCGAGAGCTTCTCGGCCGGGGGCCGGCCGCGCTTCTTCTGCTTCTTGGCGCTGCCGCTGTCCTCGTCCTTCTCGCGGCCGCGGCCGCTGCTGGAGCCGGGCGTGGCCGGGCCGGGGTCCACGTCGCGGTCCCGCTTCCGCTTGCGCGTGGTCTTCTTGGTGCGCACCTCCTCCTCCATCTCCTCCAGGGTGCCCTCCTCGATGGCCTGAGGAACAAGAGTGGACAGGAGAGAGAGAGAGAGAGAGAGAGAGAGAAGTTAGCATAAGCTGCTGGACAGAAGGCTGGAAGAGTGGAGAAGAACTGCAGGCACTGCCATTCATTCACACTCAGTACTGGGGAGCAGTAGCCAGTGGACCTCCGAGAAGAACTTGGCCACCAGGGGAAACAGAAAAGACCTAACACAGATGTTATCAGTCTCCATCATGCCTTGCTTTTCTACAATGGTCCAGGCACATCTGATTTGTATTGGTGTAACAAAGAGACACTTGGTAAGCTAATGGTGTAATCAGCTAGACCACCTCCGTCTTGAATGCAGAGGGTGAAAAGATGGAATAAACAGTAAAGTAGCGAAATAGCAGGACTGAGAACTTCAGGAGAAATTGAGAACTTTCATTTCAGACTGGCCATCTCCTAGAACATAGTCATTTCAGCTCCCTGATGGCCTCACCTTGAGCCACTGCTTCTCGGTGAGCGAGTCGCTGTAGTCGACCTCCTTGCGTTGGCGCGAGCCGCGGCCGAACATCTTCTCCTCCTCCTCCTCGCAGGTGAGCCGCTCCACCTCGGCGTCGTCCTTGATGATCCACGAGGGCAGCTCGTCCTCCTCCATCAGCCGCGGCTTGCGCTTGGGGTTGCGGGCGTCCTCGCGTCTCCGGTCCAGATCCATGCGCTGGCGAGGGAGAAGAGAAAAACGTGGAGAGGAGTGGAGAGAGGGAGAGAGAAAAAAGAAAAAGTAAGACACAGCTACAATTCTATAGAATTAGTATAGATATCATATCATTATAGGTCATGGCCATAGGAACACCCAGGTAAGGAGATGGGCGGGACCATTGCACAGAGGAACTAGACATGCCATGAAGTGGTCAAACTCCTCTTCGCTTCTGGCAATCATCTGGTTAACCGTCTCATCGTCTGGCACTTCATCCTCTTCCTGTGGGGGCAAAAGAGGGAGGGAAGACAGAGATAGATAGAGAGAGAGAGAGAGAGAGAGAGAGAGAGAGAGAGAGAGAGAGAGAGAGAGAGAGAGAGAGAGAGAGAGAGAGAGAGAGAGAGAGAGAGAGAGAGAGAGAGAGAGGGTAGATCATTGATGAAAGATTTGACACATCTAACAGGCTTAAGGAAGAAAAGAAAGGTTGAGTGGCTCAAGTCATGCTCAAGTCAAACAATGTTATTAATATTTTGAAATTGTAAATCATCACACAACACAACACATCACTACTCATACTCTACCGATCTTGCTTAACCAACCTGGTCTCTGCTGGTTTCGCTGCCCTTCTCGTAATTACCACATTCTGACTGCCGTACCTCGTCCTGTTCCTCGTGTTCCAGGATAGCCTGAAGGAAGGCCCGCCGCTCATGGCTGGACGACTTCTGGTCAAACATGCCTGCTTGGATGACCTTTTGGTCGACGTTGAGCTTGTACTTGGCCGCGGCCAGGATCTTCTCCTCCACACTGTTGACGGTGCAGAGGCGGAGGACGCGGACCTCGTTCTGCTGGCCGATACGATGGGCTCTGTCCTGGGCCTGCAGATCCTGAGGAGGGCAGAGGGGGACACCGAGAAGAGGTCAGTGGAAAAGACCACAACATCGGTCACATACACAAAATGTATACTTAGAAAAAACAAAAATGTCCTCCGCGCTCCTGGGAATCACTATCTGGTGCGTCAACGGGTCTAGACTCTGATGAAGACGTGGTAAACGTCGAAACGCTAGTCCACGATGTCGGCACCTTATAAAAGATATAAACTTCACATTTGAGTTGCTCCGGTGAACCTTGATCCTTTACGAAATGTATACTATTTATTATCAGTGTTGGGAGTAACAACGTTTAAGTATAACGCTGTTACTAACGGCGTTAATTTGTCAGTAACGAAGTAATCTAATTAATTACTTTTATTATTATATTATTATTATCATTGGAGGAAACCGAAAGGAAAGAGACAAGAGTGAGAGAACAGATGTGGTACAAGAGTGGTCGATAAAAGAGATGCTCTTGGCAGTTTCTAGGCAACATATCGTTGAGGTAAACAGACAATAAGCAGTTAACGGGAAGATGAGAGCATCTGCAAAATACTGAACTTGCCCAGTGTCCATGATGTGACCATATGTATGTGTGCTGGGAGAGTGGTGGAGTCTTTACCTGGTGAGGGTTCCAGTCGCTGTCAAAGATGATGACGGTGTCGGCCGACTGCAAGTTCAGCCCCAGGCCTCCAGCTCTGGTACTCAGCAGGAACACAAAGTACGACGACTGGGGGTCGTTGAAATTCTTCAGCAGCGTACCACGGTCCTCGGCCTTAGTGGTTCCTGCGATGTGAGCAAAACCAGAGCCGTTTAAGACATCGCCGGCAGATTACGCACGCACAGAGAATCAACGCGTCAAGAGGACGAGGAAACAGATAACTCAGAGCGAGAGAGAGAGAGAGAGAGAGAGAGAGAGAGAGAAAGAGATAGACAGAGAAAAACAGAGGACAGAGACCGTAAATAAAGAAAAAAAAAATAGGGGGGTGGACAATATGTTACGATTACGACATGCTGCATCCCCTCACCGTCCAGACGCATGTACTTGAAGTTGCGGTAGGAAAAGTAGTCCTCCATGATGGTCATGAGGGAGGTCATCTGACAGAAGAGCAGCACCTTGTGGTTGGTGGCCCGCAGCTTGGGCAGGATGCGGTCCAGCAGCTCAAACTTGCCAGAGGCACGGTACAGGTCAGGCCTGGGCAGAGGTCAGGGGTCAACGAAGGGTCAGTTGCAAACGGACAGGGTCACCATTGGTAGTATTTTGCATTCTGCCATGTTTCTAATTCCTCAGAATAACTGGGCAGCAGTTTTACTAGTGGTTTCAAGACCTACCCTGAAAGGGGAGATACTGGAAATAATTCTACTGCCAAAAACTAAACGACTCATTTATGCGGTTTACCAGAAGCCATGCTATGATGCCGTGGTCAACCCTGATACTCACCCGGACACGATGCCTCCAGTGAAGCCCAAGTGCTCGGAGAAGGACTCCTACAACACAACCCCAAAACACTGATGAGCCAAAGGAAAGGACTATACACACACACACAAAGCCAGCAAAAACGCAGTGCAAATGTCAAGCGCACACCACTTCCACTCAATCACACTAATGTAACTCATTAACATAAACCTCTCTGACAACTACGTAAAAGGCTATTCTTCATTATGTAGGCTGCAGATTCCTGACAGGGAAATAATGGAAGTGGCCTTCAGCACTGAATGTGAGGACCTGTTGGCAACGTTCTGGTCACTGGGGGCTTTCCTCTATGTAATTGTGGTGAAGCGGAGAGAGCAGTGCTGCTGTTAGAGAAACGGTGTGTATGTGTGTGAGAGTGTGTGTGAGTGTGTGTGTGTGTGTGTGTGTGTGTGGTGGACACCGAGGCGGCTGGCGCTCCTCACCTCGATGTGCTGGAACATGTAGGGGTGGTTGCAGATCTTCCTCAGCTGCATGATGGTGTTCATCAGAGTCTTGGTGCCACCCTTGCCCTGAGAAAGACATGGATGTGGCATCAGGTTAACCACCAGGTGGTAAACAGGCAACACAACTTAACTTTGCAATTTGGGAAAACTGCACGGAATACTCAAACAGAACGGCTAACTACCCCCATATTTCAAATGTGTGTGTGTGTGTGTGGGGGGGGGGGGGGGGGATTATTCCCATTAACAAACTGTGATTTGATTAAACAAATGATTAAAGTAGTTATTCAAACATGGCTGTGTGTGAGCACATCATGCAACATGCGCGTGTTCCTGGTCTCACCTTCTTGTCCTTCTCGGAGCCGTCCGTGAGCAGGACTCCCTTGGCCTGCATGTGTCTGTACAGCACCCTCTGGAGCGACGACATGTCGCACTTGATCACGTACTCCACCTGGTGGACAAACAGGGGAATGTGTCAGGAGGAGCCTCAGGAGTAGTCTTCATGGGCATGTGGCATCTTCCCATTCCATTGTTTACTGGGAATATGCACGTTAGTGTGTGTGTGTGTGTGTGTGCGTGTGTGTGTGTGTGTGTGTGTGTGTGTAGCTGCTGACCTTCTCGGGGAGCTGAGCCTCGACCTCCTTCTTGAGCCGACGCAGCAGGAAAGGCCGGAGCACCTTGTGCAGACGACGGATGATCAGGATGGTCTCTTCCTCGTTCAGGTCCACCTAGGAGTGGAGACCAGACGACAAATGGGTCAAGGGTAACAAACACTCATGAGAACACAAAAACAACTGCTGTTAAAATGCTGCACAACACACAAGCAGAGAATAGGACAGAACAGAGTGCCAAACAAAAAGCCAAACCTCTGACCGAGTAAGGCAGAGATCACACTGACATTTGGGAGGAGGTAAAGGGTAACGCAGCGCTCAGACTTTTGATTCATTCAATTTCTCTCACTGCTAAATGAGGTGAAGCACTACAGTCTGTACGGAGAGAAACATCAGAATGCCTAACATGTCAGGAGACATCGAAGTCAGAGACTGAAGAGCCTTGTATTGCGCCCCTTGTTGCTGCTGGATCACTGGCAGTGCCAACCATAAAGTTGCTGAACCATTAGCAAACAATATAAAAAATGTGCTACTGCCACTGGTCAGTGTGTAGGCAGAAAAATAATGACCAGAACTGCGTAAACAAAACCGAACTAGGACAGCGTGTTCCTGCACCCACCTTCTCCCCGGTCATGGCGAAGGGCGCGTTGAACCACTGCTCGAAGGTGTTGCAGCTCTTGAAGATGGTGGGCAGCAGGAAGTTGAGCAGCGCCCACAGCTCGGGCAGCTTGTTCTGCAGCGGCGTGCCCGTGAGCAGCAGCCGGCGCGGGGCCAGGTAGTGCGTGTTGAGCACCTGGGTGAGCTTGCAGTGGTGGTTCTTCATGCGGTGACCTTCGTCCACGATCATGTACTTCCAGCGGATCTGGAGGAGGAGGAGCGCGTAAGCCAGCCGTTAGTGTCGTCACAGTACCAAACGCATGCCCTCCATACAATACCATCATCCACAACTTCTTTGATAAAATAAAAAACCTTATAAATATATACATATAAAAAAAAACAAGGCTAACCAATCAACAACAAAGGTATTAGATTATGCCTAGAACACAGAATATTTTGCCCAATGTAAACAAATACAGCTAATACTAAAACCTGATTAAAATGCCATTTTTTTTTATCAGTACTAAGTAAAATGGGGTATTGCTACATTGTTGTGCCAGGTGCATCATGCAACAGCATTGTTCCAACTAAAACACCTTTGAAATGGGTTTGGATTTTAATACGAGTACAATATGCTTCTTGGAGTTAGATTTTTGCTCTAGGCATTTAAGTTTGTTTTATTTGAGGAAATGCTGTCAGGCAGACATCGTTATTCAAAAAGGTTACTTTCAAGGTTGCCAAAAGTTCCTTCAAATGTTCTAGATGCAACTCCTTCTTCTGTGTGTGAGTTTAAGCCTAAAGCATAAAGACTGTGCAGAGCTTGTGCTCACCTTGGCCAGAACTTGCTTGTCCTTGATAATGTACTCATATGTGGTGAGCAGCACGTTGAACTTGCCACTGCGTAGCTGGGGGACGAAGCCTCGACGAGCAGCTGGGGAACCCTGCCAACACACACGCACACACACACACAGTATTACACATTCAGCTTTGATATCCACATACAGATATTGCTTGAGGACTACAGCTCTTCAATTTGTTTTTTCCTCATTCATTTCAATGCATTCCTATTTTTAAATGTACCGTCTACCCACCTTGTAGGAGACCTTTACCACAGATGGAGACCACTTGTCAAACTCATACACCCAGTTGGAAAGAGTTCTGATAAAAAAAAATTAAAAAGTGGTTAGAAGAATTAGACATTATTGCCATAGTACCACACACAGTTAATGGGTTGGTAGGACACAATAACAAGTAACAGTTAACAAAATCTATACTCTTATGCCGGTAAGAAATGTATAGCGTGACTGGGTTAGAAAAGGGCCAATGGCGGTGAGCAGTAGATAGCGTGAGGAAGAGGAGTGTCCACTCACGAGAGGGGCACGATGATGAGGAAGGGCCCGTTAATGCGCTTCATCTCCATGAGGTAGGTGATGAGGGCGATGGTCTGGATGGTCTTGCCCAGCCCCATCTCGTCAGCCAGGATGCCGTTCAGATTGTTGTTGTACAGAGACACCAGCCACTCAAGCCCTTTGATCTAAACACACAGACAAAACAACCAGAGAAGAGAGAGACAGGGTGAGGGTGTGTGAGAGGTGACGAGTGAAAGACAGCACGGAGATCTTGGAGTCCCCTGGTTTAGTTGTCAAGGGGACAGGTCAAATACTGTATATGTCCAGCTCAGAAGTTGAAGACCCTGAAGGACAAATCATTTTTTCTGTTTGACTTACAAGGGCCGGGTTTCCCAGATTCGTTAAGAAGCTCTTAAGTGCTAAGAACTTCTAAGGAGCGTTCTTAGAACGTTCTTAGAGCGCTCCTAAGAAGTTCTTAGCACTTAAGTGCTTCTTAATGAAACTGGGAAACCCGGCCAAGATTGTTTGCACTTCAGGCATCCATAAGGATTGGGTTCTTGAATGTCAAGATTGACATTAGCATAAAAAAAATGTTGCATAAACCCAGCGTCTGTGGGTGCGTTCGCTTACCTGGTACTGCTTGAGCTGTCCGTTGATCAGCAGGGTGGACTGCCTATCCACCTTCTCTGTAACAGCGTGGGCCACAGCGTAGTAGGACTGCAGGCCGCGGTTGAAGGCAGCATTCCCGTACTCGTCGTCCACGTCCTGCTTGGCGTGTCTGAGAGACGGATGGACAGACGGAGGACGAGAACCGTTAGAGGGACAGGGATCATCAGGTGCCTCCAACACTAAGCAAGGCCAGTGTTATTTATAGAGGCCATCTGATACATAGAACATGCAATTCATTGTACTTAACATACAGAAAAAAAAAAGTCAAAACAGCATGTGTTGTCTACTTCTCGTTTGTATTTTTTTGGTTCTACAAGGTTAATCTATTTTGAGGCCTGAGTGCAAACACCACTCAAGGCCAGATGCCAGGTCTGAGCCAGGGACACATCAGACATATCAACACACAGACATACGGAGGAGGTGAGAACCGGCCTTTTCTGAAACTAGCGGCGAAACCCTCTCCGTATCTACTTCCACTCCGTTAGCGTTAGCTCATGCGGAGGGCGTGCCACATTAAGTGCCATCCAAAACCAATTCAGGCCAATGTGGGTATGGATAGGGGCTATAATGCCCTAAAGAGTGGGTCTGCATCAATGCTCATTCACAAATCATGTGCAACACTTCATACATGTCGGACCTTGAACTTTGTGCTAAAACATACTTTCTATCATAACAGTTACTGATATTACCATAATATCCCGACTGTTAGCCGCGGCTTATACATTGATTTTGCAAAATTTCTTTAGCTATGAGGTTAATACAGGGGGCAGTTAATATGGTGTTAATATGCTTTTGTTTCTTTTAACTTGCATAGAACACTGTCCTGCGGTTTATACACGGTAAATTACTGTAGTGTGGAAAGTGGTAGGTTTAGACAACAATCCTGGGACCCAGAGAGATAGACTGATACTCACTCGATGATGTGACGTACGTCCACCTCAGACACTTCCTCGCTGTCGGGGTCTGGAATCTTCTTCGTCTCCTCGGTGGGAGCCTGAGACGGCTGTGGCTCGTCCTCCTCGTCCTGCCGGAGGGAGACAGGCACGCAGAGCAATTGGGTTTGGGCCCAAAACGATTTTTAGAACAGTTTATTTGGGGGGGGGGGGGGGGTTAATTGAGATAGGACAGTAGAGATGGACGGGAAATGAGGAGAGAGAGAGAGAGGGAGAGAGGGAGGGAGGGAGCGAGAGACAGAGCGAGGCGGGAGGAGGACAAGGAAATGACCGTGGGTCGGAATCAGACCCAGCTCCCTCTGGTCAAATAGACCGGAGGTATGGAGGCTGCTTCTACAGCTCCCCCAGACAGATGTGTCGAGACATACTAAAGGCAAAAAAAATGGATACAGAGAAAGGACAGACAGACAGACAGACAGACAGAGTAAAAAAACAGAGAGATGACTCTACCTCCTCTTCCTCTGATTCACTCTCTTCACTGTCTGAACGTGGTGCCACTTCATACCTGCGCACAAAAGGGACCCACAGAAATCAGTTCTGTACCATCAATAGGCTGCAAACGTATAGACACTACTTTGTCACACACACACACACACACACACACACACACACACACCATTCACATGACTACACACACACACATCATTCAGATGACGACATCATCCTTCTAAGCAACTCACCCAGGGTTCATCTCCAGCCAAGTGTCCAGCTGGCCTGCTTTGGGGGCGTCCTCCCCAGTCAGGATCTTGCCACTCTCCACGTGCATGACCTTCACTGGCAGGTCACTCATCTGACTGGTCTCATCCAGAGGCTACCAGGATTACAACACAACAAGTGCAATGTTAGTACGCTAGCTAGGTTAGCCCATTTTTTATCTTCAAACTGACCTCAGTGAGCTACATGATCAACATAACCCAATGTATAACTGCACAAATAAAATCAAAGATGCTTTTTATTTGTAATTCACACAAACAAACACAGACACAGACACACACCTCTCCATCTGGGCCCAGGACAGAGGTTGAGCCATCGGCATTCTCCACCTTTTGAAAGAAACACAGAACAAGGTTTCAACATCCAAGACACAACCGGTCCATTCGGCTACTTCAGAAATTCCAAAGCTCCGAGTACATGCGAAGTCTGAAAAAATCCTTCACTCAGTCCTTCAGCTAGACTCTCCCTCCCTCCCTCCCTCCCTCCCTCCCTCCCTCCCTCCCACTCACCTTCTTTTTCTTCTTCTTCTTCTTCTTCTTCTCCTTGGCGGCCTGCACGGCCTTGTGGGCGCGCACCAGGTCGGTGAGGTTGGCCACGTACTCGTCCGTCTGCTGCAGCAGGTAGGCCAGGCGCTTGTCCTTCTTCTGGTCAATGAGCTTACGGTAGCCCTCTTCATCCTCAGCCTGTGGGCAGCGAAAGCCAACGGTGTGAGTGGAGGAACAAAGCCACATGTGGGGGACATGTGTGTGTGTGTGTGGTCAGGGTTGAGTGTGCATGTGTGGCCTTTGAGCACAAGTATGCATGTCTGTGTGTGCTGCCTATATGAATGCATGTGTACACATGGCTTATATGAATTAATGTGCCTGTGTGTGTGTGTGTGTGTGTGTGTGTGTGCAGTTGATATGAATATGCATGTGAATATGTGTGTGTGTGTGTGTCTACCCTCGATATGGACATGTGTACATCGCGTATGTAGCCAATATGAAGAGTGTGTGTGTGTGTGTGTGCGCTCACCATCAGTCTCCTCATTCTCTCCTTCTCGATGCGCTCGTTCTCCTTCTTCTGCTCGCGCTCCGTGTTGGCGTGGTAGGTGGCCACGGCTTTGGTCAGCTTCTGGATCTTGCCCGTGATGGAGCGGTGGTACTCCTTGAAGTCCTTGGCATGCTGCAGGATGCTGTTGAGGTATTCCTGAAGAACAGAGCGAAGACAATTCATAACTACTGCACCACATCATCGGAGATCCCTTCCACGGTGAAAACTAGAACCACATCCCACATCCCACACCCACCACACATTTGATTTGATCTAAAACCTTGAATAAAGGTTATGGGTCTAATATTTTAACGCCATTTAAGACTGAACCTGACAAATCATCATTTTCGCAGCTAGTGTATTCTACTAAGTTTTGGAATCATTAACTACAACTCGTGTCAACCAACACCAAATAAAAAGGATCTCAACAGCATATGGATGGATAGAATGGATGGAGGTCTAGTTCCGTTGCTGTGGATACAGAGAGGAGAGGAGAGGAGAGGAGAGGTACCTGGTGCTTCTGTCGGCGCTTGCGCTCCTGCTCGATCTTCTGCTGCTTCTCCAGCTTCTCGGTGATGCGGGCCTCGCGCAGGGACTGGCGCTTGCTGCGCTTGTAGGCCTTGGCGTTCAGGGCCGTCTCGAGCGCCGTGTCGCGGCGCATACACACCACCACCTCCTGCCTCAGCTGCGCAGGGAGACAAAGACACAGAGAGAGTAAGAGATCAGCTTAGTTTACTACTTTTACTCAATCATGTTTAAACAGTCCTCAGTTTCAGCACTAAGGCTTCATATAAGACACAGTCCATGATATTTTCAAGATATCTACATAACATACTAGCATTTAAAATCATACACCTCATGATATCTAACTCATTCTTGGGTTTAGTGAAATCAACAATGAAATCTCAACTGTGGAGACCTGTTTCCAGACAAGCCTGTAGTTGAGAGTTGGCCAGAGCCCTCACCTGTCTCTGGAAGTTGAGCAGCCTCAGAGCCTTGAGCTCAATGGTCGCTTTGGTCCTCAGGTCTCCGGCCAGAGATCCCGGAAGGTTCTCCAGCTCCTGGATGCGATGGGTTATACGAGCCTGCAGCCTGGCACACAAGTCAAAAATATGAACTTTTAGGATGGATTTCAGAAGCAAGGGTGAGCGGGTAAGTGTGTGAATAGTGTGTTTAGAGATATATGAAGGTATATGTGCATAGTATGCGTATGCTATGAGAATAGTATGCTTAGAAGTATATATGAATGTGAACACAAGTAAATAGTTTGCTTTGAAGTGTGTGTGTGTGTGTGTGTGTGTGTGTGTGTGTGTGTGTGTCCCCGGTGTCTGACCTGTACTCCCTCTCCTGCAGGATCTCCACTGGGTCGAGGCCGCGGGGCTTCTGTATGGGCGTGATGCGGTTCTGCTTCTGGTGCAGCATCATGGGCGGCGGCTGGGCCGGTTGCCCGGGTGACTGGGTCTGAGGGGGCATGACGGGCGAGGCGGCCGGGGGCACCGAGGGGGGCGCAGGGGAGGGCCGTCCGGTGGGCTGAGGGGGGAGGAGTTTCTGGGGAGTGCTGATGGGGGGTGCAGCATTCACCATGGGACCTGGAGGGAGGACGCCATTTCATTAGTGCGGAAATAGCAGCACATTTCTCTAATCGTAAACCATCACTTTCAGTGACAAATATACAGAACAACCACAGGGTTAGAACGATCTCATTAAAAAGATTCTTGACCAAATTGAGAGCCCAGGAAAGTTCTCTATGACTCAAATATAGTAACAACTCCAAAAGCCATGGTTAGAAGACTCTTGTTTACAGGAAAGGGTTTACAGGAAGATCCATTGCATTGATCAGTATATTGTGTACTGGTCTGCCTGGACAGGGGCTCACCTTCAGGCCAGGATTTGGGTGGTCCATTGGTGGGCTGCCCCTGCATTCCTGGGGGGACTCCAGAGGGCCCTGGAGGAGGCATATTGGGTCCAACCATTCCTGCAGCAGGAAGAACAGAACACATTTCACCATAAGGTCATAAGGTCAT
>NC_084996.1:12783024-12810213 GCF_963854185.1 Sardina pilchardus | reverse complement strand
ATTGGGTCCAACCATTCCTGCAGCAGGAAGAACAGAACACATTTCACCATAAGGTCATAAGGTCATATTCTGCAGATTAAAAAAATAATAAATGATGTACATTTCCGACTTAGACTTCACAAGTTATAACAGCCTAACATGATACAAGAGAGCCAAGTTATGTGGTGGCCTTTGGATGTTGACGTTGCACAGTGTGTTAAATATCTCGCCACCAGATGTCACTGTGGCGCCCAAAAGGAATTAACTGCATCAGGTAATAAGTGTTTATTTGCCCCATAAACCCCAGCCTGACCCTTACCATGAGGTCTGTTGTAGTTGGCGGATGCAGGTCCGGGGCCTGCCCCAGGCCCTGCTCCGGGTCCGGCGGACGGTGGCATGTTGGGCATGCCCTGTGGCTGCATGCCCGGCATGGGCCTCTTGCCCTGCACTGCCATCTGCAGGTGATCTGGCAGCACCTGCCCGCGTGCCAGCATCTTGTACGCCATGATCTGGGCGCGGAGCTGGTGCAGCTGGTTCTGGTTGAAGGGTGTGGGTCCCCCGCTCCGCCCGGGCCTCCGCCGGGGCCGCCGCCGCCACCACCCACGGCGCCGGGCTGCCCCCCTGGGCCGCCGGCACCGGGACCCCCGGGCACTCCGCCGCGACCGGGCTGCTGTTGCTGCTGCTGCTGCTGCTGCTGCTGTTGCTGCTGGCCCTGCTGCTGGGACATGGCCTGGGGGTCGCCGGCCTCCATGGGCACCCCGCCCGGGCCCGAGGGCATCATGGGGCCTGAGGGGGGGCCGTTGGCCGGGACGGGGCTGGGAGCGTGATCAGAGCCCCCGAGAGGAGAGGGGTAACCTGGAGGAGGAGAAGGAGGAGGAGGAGGAGAGGAGGAAAAGACCAACGGGGAAATCATGAGCACAGATCGAGGAGAAGAAGAGGGACTATATGCAGCAGCAGCAGCAGCCGCAGCAGCAACATGTTACTAATGGCTCAAAAACACAAAGACATTTCACAAACAGATCATTCTAAAAGGCCACTAAATGGGTATCTAAAACTAAAGAGGCCTGGAGGGATGTATGTACCACAACAAAATATGATCACTAGGTATAATAAAAAACTATTTCATAAAGAGCAAGCAGCAGTATGACTGTGCTGCCCCTGTGTTTTGACTGGTCCATGCTCCACTGCTCAGCTGTGTGTACCTCCGCTCCTCTCTGCTCTGCTTCTCTGGTGAGTGTGGTTTTCTGACAGCTGCCTGTGTTTTTGTCTCTGAAGGGGGGAACTCCCCTTCCCCTCTGTGTCTCTTGCGCTCTCTCTCTCCCTCACCCTCTCACTCCCTGCCTTTGTCTCTCGCCGAGCGTCTGCTAAACGCTCTCCAGAACAAAGCGGCGCCGATGAAAGGGAAGAAAACTGGCCGGGGCGGTTGACAGTGCAGCTGGCTGACGCCTGCACCACGGCTCCGTGCCCTTTTCACTCCACTGGTTTAAGCCACTGCTACGAGACCACATGGAAGTAGGTCACATTATTTGTGTATATACACGTCACAGCAATTGATGTTCAAGTGTTCACGTTCGCTGTGAAAAGTTCACGCTTCCTACTGGTCCAATGATCAACTTCATTCTATTGGCGAGTCACCTGTCCAAAACATTTCCTTCTAAATGACATGCAAATACGCCACACAAACAATGACGGCATTAGTATCTGTCCATCACCATTTTATATTCTCCTCTTCAATCTGCACTAGGAAACTGTAAACGAGATGTAAACGGAAACTTCAGTTGCTAGCACAGCTAAGAGCACCCCTGGTGGGAGACCATGTGAGCGAGTACCTTGGGAATGCTGGTCCATAGGGCTGGGGGGAGGGCCCATGCCACTGTGGGCGCCAGGCCTCATGCCCATGCCCTTCATCTGACTGTAGCGCGGATCGTCGGGCATGCCCTTCTCGTGCATGCCTTCCATGGGCTGTGGGCGATAACAAGCACATTCACAATCTCACAGTCAGAGATCACCCTGCATACAGAATTCGGTTCAGGGAACCTACTTAAAGGCTACTAAAATTGTATTACGTGCAATTGTTAACTGTAAAATGATATATGAAATTAGAAGTGTATATAAATTCATCTGTAATGATTCATTTGATTTGTGAATGGTTTTTGACAATCGAGCTTCAGTTCAGTATTTCAAATTTCGCTTTTTGTTGAACCATTCCTGATTGCTGAGCATATGCCTAATGCATGAGAAGCTAGCACAGCACTCCTTTTGGTAAATTTTACTGCCGGTCAAACATGGAAGATGACATGAATACAAAAATTACAGATGTGACATGATAAACCATCGGGACAGGGTTGTGAGCTGCACTATTAATTGCAGCTTTTGAGATAAGCTAATAGCATTACTTGACACTGCGATTTTGATTAAAAATCATTTAATTGTGCTACTGTGTCTTACCTTGTGCAGCTGATGCATGTTCTCTTGTGGGTACCCGGAGGGTCCCTGAGGGGGCATAGGGTGACCTGAGGAAGGAGGCCCTGGACTTGGGCCCATCATGCTGTGGGCCGATCCAGGAGAGGGTCCAGGGCTCGGCCCCATCATGGCCCCGGGAGAAGGCCCAGGGCCCGGGGAGGGACCCGGCCGAGGGGTCCCCATGGGGGGGTCGGGAGTGGACATCTGTCAGCAGATGCTGAAGGAATGAAAGCAGCAAAGCACTGTCCTGCAGAGAGAGAAGTAGAAAGAGATTCCAGTCAAATACAATTCCTAACAGAACCCTGATCATTGAGATCCACAAACTACTTCCACTGAGGAGTGAAGCTTTTGATTTGGTTGGTTTGTTTTGTTTGTCTGCTCATTTGCCAGCATGATTGTGCAAAAACTACAGACCAGAATCTGAAGAAACTTGATGGAGGAGAGTATTATGAGTCAGGGAAAACAATTGAATTTAAGAATTATTGATCACTTTCATTAACATTGTGAGCAATTTGGTGCTGGTGGCAGTCTGCACCCTCCGAGTGCCCTTCTAATTTCTCAATGAGCCGACTAAGAAACATAGAAATGTCAAATTATCAACATGGACATCATTACCCCTTCTCAAACCGTCTTGGTTTAGGGTAACTCTTAATCCATTATTCTTAACCCTACCTGTTGGTATATTTGAAGGTCAAGTAATGACAGCATTATTTACTTTCTAAGCACTTTGGAATCCATCAAGACCATCAGATCATGGAAGGCAAAATCTAGATTAGGCAACTGCCAGGCAAAAAAAACAGCAAAGCATTCATACTTTAGCTAAAGCAACCTCACTGACAGAGAGTAATTAAAAACCTTTGCCATATATATTTTAGAACACACTAAACATTGGATATTGTGAAGTGTATGTTTCAAGGCCTTGACACTAGTACACTTGTCTTGTAAACCTGCAGCAACCCCCTGATCATCTCAACTTCACTTCAAGCAGGAAAAAAAAGAAAAATCACTCAAAAAGAGAATTCCCAAGCTTGCCAATAACCCTTAAAGTATTTTATCAGAAAAGATATGGACAGGGTCACCATATGTTCTCCATAATGATACGTTGTTTGTTGTAGAGCTCTATAATGTCCTAGTACTGGAAGAATGGCACCTGGACAAAAGCTGATAGTGACACTGATATGAAAGGAGGCTGACACCAAACTTGCGAGACCGATGCTTAATGACCGTGACCATGACATCATATTATGCGCGCCGGAGAGTTGCCGAAAGTAAACAGAAACCGGTAAAACCTGAGAGCAATGTAGGTCTGCCGCTTGTTGCTTCTTCAAGAAAGCACAAAAGCAACCAACACAACCAACAGCAAAACGCAAACTATTTTTTAAAATCGTGTTTTAAAAACCGCAATAATCTGACGAATGCAATGCACAGCAGTAACAGCATGAATTAACTTTTGACTGAAATTATACCGATTCTCTTATTTACATCATCTCAATCAGTATGCCAGTGTTACACAACTGGGAAAAAATGCAGAGATAGCTGAAATAGCTTTATCACAAAATAGAGCCACAAATAAAAGACAGACAAGTGTACCCATGCAATGCTCATAAAGGCAAGAAGTTAGAAAATAACAAGATCCCGGCAAATTTGCAACAAAATAACACAAGCTATTATATCGCGCAGATAGCCAACGATAGCTAAACAAAACAGGGAGCTGCAAAAGTGTATCATCAATGATTGTTGTGTTAACTATCTGGCCGTATACCTGGTTATGCTAACTTCGTTAAATGTTAGTATAACTCAAATACAATTGTTTACAATATGTGGTGATTTTTGTAGTTCAGATAGTACCCACACTACGAGTTTTATTCGAGCGAAAAGTAGGCGCGATGGCTAACCAGTCAGACTAATACAGCCCCACCACCATGTTCAAATGCAAGCAAGCTAATGGCAGCTTCGTTACGATCCAGTCCAAAGGTTTTGCTTGACGATCAAAGCTAACTTTCCATACAATATTTGTTATCGATTCAAGATGTACTCGACATAATGCAACCTGTTAGTTAGTACGACTTCATCAAACCGTTTTCGTTCAATCAACGTTAGCTAACATTATAGTTAACTGCTAGCTTGTAACTGTTAAAGTGAGAGACTACTGTGGCTAACATAACAAGCTATATCCAGCTAATAAACAAAGGAAACAGCTTTATATTGTTTAGAGGCCATTTATGTATATATTCATGTTAAGAAAAATATACAATTAAAAGTTTACATAAACTGCTTAGACGGACATACCGTAGAGAACGTGCGAAGAGAAACTTAAAGGTAACCAATTAAGAGAAAAGACAAAGACAGGCAAAACAGTCGGTTCGCTAGCTAACAGTTAGCATAGCTTGCTTGCTATACTTTGGATTCAGGCTGCTAGCCGGCCATGCTGTCCTCCATCATGTTCCTAACTGAGCGATTCTAGTCGTTTCGCTACTGGCCCTTGATATGGCAAAAAACCGGCAAAAAATACTAAAATCTTTCACAATTTAACCCAAATGATCCTACTCGCCACCCGTACCCCTGGCTCAGTCCCCGCTCAAGCTAGATTTCCAAAAAGAATAATTCATTCATTCCCCCTCTGCCGCTGCGACCGAGGCTATAATGTCGGTCTTGCTGTGGAGAACGAGCTCTTGAAAAAATCGACCAAAGCAAACAAGGAAACAAATTTTACACAAATTTCACAAATAGTGATGTTGTACATATATACGTTATGCGCTATAGGAGAATAAACACGGTTCATCTGACTTACACACAGTGAATACAGGTTTCGCCGGTATCTCCCCTCGATTTCTTTAGCTGGCTAGAAACAAAGGGCGACGCTGCCAGTTCGCTTTTTTTCCCTCTTACCCCCCTCCATTTCGTCTGATTCTATCACTGAGGAACTGCTTGGACGCAATGTTACGAACAGTGGAGCATTAGCGCCCTCTAGCCCCCACAGAAACGACACAGAAGTCACCGCGCATGCCTGGTGTCAGCTGCACTGCAGGGTGGAATGCGGGCTGCTTGCGTTCATTGGGGGATGGGTGTGCTACTTTCTCGGCAAGCTGGGAATAAAATGCCTCACGATGGTTTCCAAGCTTGAACAGCTGTAATCTAAAAGGTTATTTTAATATATTCTACCTATAAAACCATGAACTGACGACCTATCCTACAATATTTACCACGAAAAGCTTTGAAGGAAAATAGGCCTACCTTTTGCACTGGGGTAAAAGAGTGTGTAAATCAAAGGCCAATAAAAGGATTAGGACTCATTAATAGGCTAAGGCAATCCAGTTTACACCATACAAGAAAGTTAATGGTTTAGGTGTTCAAATAATCTGTCAATTACAAGTCAAAAGTAGTGAATAAAAAGCCTTGACAATGACACATAAACAAGATATTTTTTGTCTGTTAACATCTGAAATCTAGTCTGTTAACAGTTTATGAATATGTTGGTATTACATTTTTTGTCAATGTTTCCATTATTTAAAAAAAAAAAAAAATCATATTACTTCATCTATCATCTAAACAAACCGGGAAACACTTTCTGTGAGGATAACAACAGATAGCCAAGGAGAAAACAACCTTCCCACAATGCCCTTCTAATGTGTGGGAGGTTGAGCCAGCTTAGTGAGGTGATCCTGGGTCCTCATGAGCCTTCCGCTACTACCTCTGGAAACACTGATCCCTGCCAGCATGTGTAGGAGAGGGCAGCGCCGCAGACAGACAGGCCGAGCAGGTGGACCGCGGCTAGGGAGATGACCCTCCGGTGGGTGTCCCACCAGTTCTGGAGGCACCGAATGACCGGTCTCCTGGTGACTCTGGCTGTGACCCTACTGCTTATGCTGCTGGCCACTCACTCTCTTCATCCTCTCAGGTAGGCAACGCACCTTATTGCTCTTCCCAGCTGGTTTTGGTATGGAAACCATTATGTTGATATTGTCTTGGTCATCAGAACCTATAGGGTTCCACTTTGAGGGGTTCCACACATTGGGCCTCTCTCATTAGTCTTTTTATCTATCCTCCCTTCCTTCCTTCCTTCCTTCCTCGGTCCTCGTTCCCACTGATCTAGATAAAGAATGATGGGACAATGGGATAGTCTATCCAGTGTTCTTTATAGATCAGTGGGAACGAGCCTGGAGGACCGAGCATCGAGGATCAAGGAGAGAGGTTGAGAAGGGTCCATAGTTTTGTTAGATGATGCAAAGTAGACATTCAAACTTGTTGGGAGAGTTGGGAGGTGAAATATGTATAAAGTCATCTTGACATTATATAAATGCACATATCTCTACACACGTTTTGTTTTAAAGAATGTTCTTTCTTTTCATTTCTCATTGGGCTGTAGCCAAAAACCAGTTGTAGAGAAGAGGGCCGAGCATGAAAATGCAGAGCACAAACAAAAACAGGCCTCCCACAAGGAGAACAGCGGGAGGAAGTCAGGTGAGGTGGCCACTGTCACACAGCCTACAGAGGACATCACCGGCTCCACCACCGAGAGGAGGAGGAGGAACCCACCGCCAATCGTCTTCCTCAAAACACACAAGACGGGGAGCAGCACGGTCCAGAACCTTCTGTTCCGGCTTGGCGAGCGAGAGAAAGCCACATTTGCCTTCCCATACTACACTTACCAGTTCAGTTACCCCGAGAGGTACCTAAAACATGTCACTATGTCATTCATGAGGAAAAACAACATTGCAAAAAAAAAAAATCACTCAAAGTAATTAAGTCAAAACATTTGTTTTTGTAAAATAGTCAAATTTGTTCTACTAACATTGTTTCTACTTTGGATATGATCGATGTGAGTAATACAACAACAAAGTCTGAGAATGGTCCAATTAAAGCAGAGAGTTAGTGTTTAGTATCTAGTAATCATCATCAAGTAGGTTGTGTGTTTTGGAAAGACAGTGTGCAATACAGTTGTACATTTGGGCACTGTGTCCTCTGGCATGCAGGTTCCGAGCGGAGTTTGTCGACGAGCTGCCGGACGGCTCCTCCCAGTTTGACATCCTGTGCAGCCACATGCGTCTGGACCTGGCCCAGGTGAAGAAGGTGATGCCCCAGAACTCTGTGTACGTCACCTTACTGCGCGACCCCCTGAACACCTTCGAGTCCGTCTTCAACTACTACACCTCCGCCGTGCCTGCCTTCGCCGAGGCCCAGAAGGCGGCCGATGCTGCCGCGGCAGTCGCAGCTGCCGCCGGCTTCCTGAAGCGAAAGTCGGCGCTCACCATCTTCCTGGAGAAGCCGGAGGCCTACTGGGACCCCAAGGAGGTGGGGAACGGCCTGGCCAAGAACCCCATGTGCTTCGACATGGGGCTGAACAGCCTGCAGTGGAACAGCTCGTGGCCGGAGGACCTGGCGCGCCTGGAGGAGACCTTCCACCTGGTGATGATCGCCGAGCACTTCGACGAGTCGCTGGTGCTGCTGGGGGCGCTGCTGGGCGTGGGCCTGGACGAGCTGGCGTACGTGCGGCTCAACGTGCGCTCCGTGCTGAGCGTGGCCACGCTGGACCAGGCGTCCAAGGAGCGCGCGAGCGCCTGGAACGCCCTGGACGCGCTGCTCTACGACTTCTTCCTGCAGCTCTTCTGGGAGAAGGCCGAGATGTACGGGCGCAAGAGGCTGACGCGCGAGGTGGCGCAGCTGCGCAAGGCCACCGAGGACGTGCGCAGGACGTGCGTGGCCCGCGAGGGGGTGCCCCCCGGGCAGCTGGAGGACCTGGTGCGGCCCTGGCAGACCAACTCGGCCACCGTCATGGGCTACGAGCTCAAGGCCAACCTCAGCCAGCTGGAGCAGGGCTTCTGTGTGCGGCTAGTGCTGCCTGAGCTGCAGTACCACTCCCACCTGTACTTCCAGCAGTACGGCCGCGACATGAGGTCTGTGCCCACTGACTGAACTGGACAAGCTGGACACCTGTCTGTGTTTAATACTCTTGACAAGTAGCAATGACTCAATTTACTTTCAAATGAGATGTTGATGTAAATATTATTAGAGGGTAAAATGTGGATTTCTTTTTTGAATGATATACAGAGTGTATTTATTCAATAAATATGTCCATTTTGATATTGCCAGAGAAGAACTAATGGGGAAAATATGTAAATAAACGAGAAAAAAAAAAAAAAGTAAACAACAGTGGTACCTATACAGCGCATGCTGAAAACACACACACCTAGACACAGACTGTGTCTGCAGTGAAGCTGTAGTATGCGTCTGCTCTTTGAAGTCAGCAGCAGGACTGCATTATACTAGCTCCATGTGCCTCTCACATGGGCTTTGGAATGGAGTCCAGATTTAACCCATTTACCAAAAGCACATCCTGTCACATGACCCGGGAGAGGAGAGTCACTCGCTGCCTGCTTAGTCTCGCTAAAGCCCTCCTGTTTCAATCATGGAATTACACAGATGCAAGCCTCAATTACCGGCACCATGTCTAGTGAAAGGCTAATTATCCGTGATCAAGATGAGTCAGGCCATTAACGGCGTTACCAACATCACTCAAGACACATCAACACGTCAGGACAGTACCAGCATCATCCGCATTGAAATAGAATAGCATGTCAGACATATTTTTATTTGCCATGTCAGGTCTCTTCATATAACAGTGCCCACTCAGTACAACACTTCTGATTCAATGTAAGAAAACAAATAATGTATTATCAATAAAATCCAAATTTTGCATAAATATTTCCATTTTTCTTTTTCCATCAATAACCATCCAAAATCTAAATCTCATCACACACACACACACACACCACTCATCCTACAATGTCAATGTAATTTAAGAAAAGCTTCTAGAGTACCCTTCACTCATGCCCCCAATCACTTTGTGTTTGGGACAATAACAAATACCTTACAATAAAGTGTACATAAACCCCCATGAATTAAGATAACAGAAGCCCACATTTTCGACGTGAGGTAATAACAATACGATTGTCAGGAGACCCTGAGACGGACAGTAGCTGCTGTTGAGGACGGACAGACAGACACATGGCCATATGGGCCGAGCTGCTTAGGACCTTAACGACCACCACAGCTTAGCAGGCTAAGGCCTCTGACCACGCTTAGTGTTGACAGACACTGACCAAGACACAAGAGCACATGGGCTATGAGCAAGTTCAGTTTGTCAACAGATATTTTCTGTCCAACTAGTCAGTAGTTCTCATCTACAGAGGGTGCAACATTAACGCTGAACTAATAAATACAAATAAAGTATGCTTGAACTTCAGAAGGAACATTTTGTGTCAACCAAACAGTGTGACATTTATCTCAACATTGACAAGGTGAACTGATATAACTGGAAGCAGATCCCCAGACATCCTCTGTGAGGATCATGTAAGTGTGTAGACACAGTAGTCAGTTTTCAGTGCAAAACAATGTTTTTGTTTTACATTCAGAGCGGTGCGTCATACGCCGAGCTTATCAAACGGGACACTATGGCCGTGTAAACATTGTCTGCTCACAGAGGCTACCATGAGCACTTTCAGTGTAGACAGCTTTCACAGAACACCTATTTGTTTACCTTCACTCATGTTCGGACCGGCTAAGGGCTGGTGTCAAACACAGCTCTTTTATCAGTCCCGTGTCCTTAAAGAGTTGACTCTGGTACATACAGCGTGTCCTCACAATAACACAAACTCATCGGTGCTACTTGACTGGCTCGCGCTGCTCGCCTTGCGTTGGCCGAGGATACAAACGTCAGAGAAAAAGGACTTTTCGCTCTGTCCGTCGTCCACCTCTTCCGCCCGCTGGCCTTCCATAAAGGTGAACATTGGGTACTTCTCTTTCTCTGCGTTTAGTGCCTAGAGAGGAGTCAAGAACACACAGTGAATTGCTGCCGCTTAAAATCCAGTATTTGTTTAGAAAATGAAAAATGGTGAAGCCACACACTTATCTCTTATCATTAGGCCATTACGCAAACCTGAACCTGAACTATAGCTGGTCCACATGCCACAAGGCCTACAGTACTTACAGTACTACAGTGTTAACATCTTGTGTCCAGTGTTTTAACCGTCTGAGTACCAGGGGTAGCCAGAACAGATGTAAACGGAACAACTGAAACGCCAGGTCCTGTCCTCTACATACCGCACTGACCAGCACACACAGCGTCTCAAAGTCCTGCTGGCCTCTGGCATAGAAGCCCACAGCACAGCTGGGGTCCATGCGGCTGAAGGCCATCTTCCGCGCCGCCTTACAGTGAAACGACTGTGAGGAAACAGAACACATACAGTATAAACAATACATACATGAGATTTTTTTTACCATCATTTTCATTTTCTGACAGGGGATTACGGTATCTAATGGTCACTTTTGAGGTGGTCTGAACCTTTTAATCGGTCACTGAAGAACATCTCTATACCTCTAACGGGAAGTCTTCTTGGCTGATGTCCACGGAGGACTGGCTGTAGTGAGGGTCTAAGTACACCAGCTTTTCGTCTGAGTATATGGAAGAGACAGAAACAAGACATGGAATTAAGATACGAATCCCGCACATCAGATTCCTAACTTGCTCTCTTATCAAATGAAAGAAACAACATTTTCAGAAGAGATATTTTGTTTATCAACTATATATATCATACGCTTACTTGGCCTCTTGATTCATGACACACAGTCATTATTTACAAAAAAAGTAAATAATGTAAGTTCAGGGATTCTTTAATGTTCCCTGAATATGAGGCAGTGGATTCAACGGAAATGTCGAGAGGTATCATTTACCTTGGAAGCCGACAAAATAGAGGGAATGTTTGGGCCTGCCCCCGATGATTCCAAGGCAACACTCTAACCCGAGAAGTCTCTGTTGAAAGGACAAATTCATCATGTTTTGATCCATGTGTGCATCTGTGTCCTTGTCTGATCTGTTTCCAGTGTATTCCACTGTCACATTCCTTAGTTGTTTGCTCTGGTATACAGAGATGCATGCGACTGTCCGATAAAACTCACTTTGACAGACTCTGTGTAGGCCGGGTTGAGGGCGTCTCCCCCGAGCCGAACGGGCACCATGAGGATGAGGGACCTCCACGGAGCCCCGCGGCCCCTGGGACCCTCCGGCGGGGGCCGCTCGCACAGCCGCACAATGTCCCCTTTGAACACTGCAGCACAGAGGGGCAGGAGCACAGCACACTGAGCGCAGTCACGTACTGTACAGTCAGACGAATCACGCACAGAACACAAAGCTCACACACAGAGAGAGCCACAACAGAGGCATCAGCATCAGAATTCCAGCTAGATGTGGATGTAACAGAAATGTTCATGTCAACAACCCCGAAAGGGTGGAAGTACCAAGTACAGTAAGTTAGTAAGTTAGTTAGTCCACCCGGACACATCATGTTTCTGGCATTCACCAAGTCCATAATGAATCAACGGAATATACAAATATACAGACAAACATTTACAATACATGAATCTGGAGATATAAAAAATACAAGGAACGCATTTAATATAGGTGTTCCAGGACAGAATCAGTTCTAAATCCCTGTCAACATATGATACATAACTTCATCTGGTCCATGGTAGTTGAATTGCATTTGAAACAATAACTGGCCCAGATTCAAGCATGTAGGAGTCACTCACCAGTGCAGTCCTGGGCCACATAAACCACCAGATCAGATAAGTCAGATGCTGCTACTGCCTTCCTGAGAGAGACCAAGACAAAAAAATGGCAGATTGACAGATTAACAGACAAAACAACCAACAAAACAAACAAAGAAACACTAAAACACTAACTGAAATGTCACTAACTGATTCACTAAGCAATACCATTCTTTGCAAACCACCAAGTCAATAGAACAGGGCAAAAAAAAACAAGGTGTGTCCTGAGCAAAGAGCGCTTTCATTAAGATTAAAGTGATTTAGCACCCTATTCATTAAGACTGGTTCACAGCAGACTTAACAAATATTGAATATCCTGCTCATGCCAAATGAGCTACATGCAGCAAGCAGAGAAGGTGAAAGCTTCCTGGCGTACTCTCGGTCTTTAGCCGCGGCTCACCGAATGATGTGGGCGGCGGTGGCGGGACCGTACCAGTCCCCGGCCTGCTTCCCCAGGCTCTTGCCCATCTCCACCAGCTGGTGCAGGCCAAAGGGCTGCTCTGGCTGGTCAACGAACCAGGACACCACGAGCCTGTGGGTGGCCTCGCTCACACTGCCGCCGCCGTCCTGCAGGCTGCAGCCCAGACTTTTCCGCCGGGCTCTGGGGCCTTCCACCGCGGCCACGCTTGTGCTGGAGGAAGGCCGGGACGGCAGGACCTCCAGGTCATCTTTAGTGATGTGATGCGAGTCAGCCCAAGTCCATCCTACAGAATGAAATCACATGTGGGATATGGTTTTATTTACTAGATTTAACACAGTTCTTTGTGCTATGACACTGAGGTGAGGAGGCAAACACGGAATGGCAATGTTGCAGATTGATTGAAAACAAAGCCTTTCCTCAAGAAGATGATAGACCTCAAAAGTTGTAAGGAAACAGAGTGGATTTCATACTGGACATAATAACCCTTACCAATATCACACAGTGAGACTATTCAGCTACGCTCACCTGGTGGGAGCAGGTGAAGGACGAGCCCCTGGGCCAGGAGCATCTGTCCACTGCGCAGCATGCAGCCCCAGCCACAGTCACTGGTCAGTGTGGAGCCGGCCAGCTGAGGGAAGCTTTTCCGGTAGGTCAGCCAAAACAGAGAGGAAAAGGCTCGGCGGAATTCCTCCCTGTCGCCTGAATAGTTCGTAGAAAGAAAAAGGTAGGCTGATAAGTTTACTAGGAATGACTGGCTGGCTATGCATTACAGTGGGAGGTGTTTTAACTGTGCGATAAATCACACGTCATGCAGGTATTACAGGTAGTGTGGTAGTAATGAGCCTATAATTATGGGCTTGGTAGGGTGGAGCAGCCAATTTTGCTGACAGACCAACAACAGACAAAAAGAAAACACCCAGTAAGTTTAAACACTATAAACATTAAAAACAACTATTTTGATCCCTCAGGCAAAGAAAGTTCTTCTCCACAAAATAGAAAAGACACAGGAACATTCATAGACTTGCAGTAGCCAATGTCTTTCTTACCGGCATAGCTCAGCAAGTAAGACTGTCCCAGAAGGAATACAGGCGACCTCTTATTGAAGCGGGATTTTGACTTAAAAGTCCAGCCTACAGATAAACACGACATATAATTTTTCACATCACGGAATAGACTATTTCATAAGACATAGGCCTATTAGTACAGAATGACATCAATTAAGTTGTACAATATATTTATTAAAGCGTTGTTTACAAAAACGTACTGCACATAAAGGCGTACCATATTTGACACTATTCCAGGCAGACACAAGCTTGCTCTTGATCCGGACCCGGTCATCGGGCTCCCCCGAGTCGTCCCTGGCCCCCGCTGAGCCCATGGAGCCGGGAGAGGAGAGGAGAGAGGCATGACTCTGGGCAGGGGAGTCAGCAGGCCTCACGGGGTTCATGGCTATATCCCTCGCCATCTCACGGCCATAGCAGCTTCAGCGCTCCCACACTGCACACAAACAAACAAACAAACTTACTGTTGGATGGATGGGGCGGGCTCACTCTCTCTCACAGCTCTCTCTATACTTCTTACTCTTCCTCAGACACAGACAGACATAATCTCTCTCTCTCTCTCTCTCTCTCTCACACACACACACACACACACACACACACAAAACACATACTCTCTCTGACACACACACACACAAACATTCTCACACACTCCCTCTCTCTTCCTCTATCTCTAGATTATCTCTTTCTTTATCTCTCTCTCTCTGTCTCTCTCTCTCTTCTTACTCACAGAAACACATACACACTCACTCACTCACTCTCCCAAAGATAAATCTTTGACAATACGTCAATAAACTTGAGTTTGAAAGAAAAGGGAGGCCTAAATGATCTACTGTGTCGCTGGGACATGTGATTTCCTTGTGACAGGAATTCCAGAAATGCCATGCAGGTCAAAAAGAAACCTGAAAACCTACCATTTGTATAGTATAGTATACATGTAGTATAATCTCAGCACTGTATTATTAGTTGACATTCGATTACACCAATAGCCTACTACACTGATTAGCACCCCAGACTATGATTTTCACTTAGCTGACCAACTACACACACTACAGTAAATGCATAACTTCTAACAATTAAATCAGTAATTGTGGTAGATATTTAACAGGACTGTAGGAAAGCAAATTGAAGTTTGGTTGGCTCCAGGTTGACGTCTAGTTGATTCATATCAGACATTCAATGGGACAAGATACACTTTCTAAACAGACTGTGTTACTTTAGATTGGCCACAGAGCTAACGTTAGCTAGCAAGCTAACTGTATAAAGACAGCTTTGTGTTGGTGTTCCCATGACCTATTATTTTCTTAACGTAGCATGGCTAGGCTAACTCACTAGCTTTAAAAAAGGCAATGTAGAAAGAGAGGACAGTCAAAAAGACAAGCACTTAATGCAGAAGCAGATTTCGCCTTCAACACACAACAGCAGCGGTAGCTGGCTAGCTGACATGTATGTGCGCTATGTTCACGTCAAAAACGGTACAGGTATGCTATGTAACCTTAACCCCTAGGTAAGTAACGTAACGCATATATACCAAACCTAACCATATTCACGTAAGCAAAGATGTATAGTACTTTTTCATTGACAGAAAATTCACATACCTTTGTACAACACAGCTCATTCTCACCGTTTTCTTTAACGTTACCTTTGTAAACAACCGTGGCCTTCCATTACATTCCTTATCAAGCAGTTTGAGAGATGCTTCCTGTTTATCCAGTAGCTACTTGGCAACCCGGCTGTAGCAGTAGCCTAGTATCAGAACTGTGATTGGTTGGACCTTCAAACATTAGTGAGGAGACAGTTGATGAGCTTTCCAAAAGGTCGATTTAGATTAGCAGCTAACACAGAAAATAGAAATAGGCCTACACATTTGTGTGATCATTTCTTCAACTTTATTTTGTACTGCACTTCAGTTTTTTTTTTTTTTGCATTGGTTCACAACATTGCCTGAGTAAAGAAACAATACAGAAAATGGAAATTGTAACATAAGTAGGATATTTGAAGCACATACAGCAACTTTCCTCTCACGGCGGGGCTACACCTGGCGCGCGACTGAAGCGTTCTATTCACGTAGGCCTATCGTATGCTACAACAAGTGAAACCCACTATAATAAATGGAAATGGTTACACCAGACGTGAGAGCGCTCTGCACATTCGGGCAAAAAAAAAGTCATAAAAACTATTTTTACGCTTCCGGTGTAGCCCTGCTGTCACACATACACACGCACACACGCACACACGCACGCACACACAAGCAAATAAATAAGTTAAAATATCATGAAATATTGTGACAATGACATTGATATTCCCATGATGAGCATGGTATGATTACACCTCTGTTCAAAGCAAGTAAATAAATAAATAAGTAATAAATAAATGCATATACTTCAACAAAAAATGCTTAGAAAATAAATAAATACATAAATAAAGTGCATTCTTTAACAGCTTCTGCCCCTAACAAACACAATAAGTGTACTGTACCTCAGGCAAAGGAATCTATGCCTACAAAACTAGACACAGAGACAGGCAACAGACACCCAGATGGAAATGTCGTCCATAAGACAGATCACAGACCGAAGGTTCTATCACTACATCATAAATTTGTAACACACACGCACACACAGAAAACCATCCATTTATTCGTTTTGTATTAAGTACTCGCACAAACATTTCTAATTGAATTGAAAAAAAGAATGGGACAGCTACAATGGCACAAAAACACCTATGTGATGGTACTCTGATTTGGCCCTGTATAACTTCATGTGGATCATTTTCTTTGTTGCTAACAACTTGAACTTGCTTGCAGAATAGATGTGGTTAAGAAAAAGAATCTAGGACAAACTCAGAGAGATGACAAATGATTAGACTGCGAATCCCCACGAGGACTGCCTATGCATTGTTCACAACATCACAGCATCTCTTTCTATGAGACAACACCACAGAACAAAGATGTCTTTGCATACAACAAGGAAGAGATCAGTAAGAAGTCTATTAGTCAAGATTGCAGGTGCAGATAGTGCATTGAATGGATAGGTATCATGCCCACTCTGATCATCTGGAGCACAATGAGCTTGATGAGAAATACACACAAACTTTGACTTCACATTTGACAGCATGCACAGGATGTACTTTTGACATCACTTCCCCCAGCTCTCTGAAAGCCCAAGAGGCCATGAACATTTGATGGTGACCCCTCCCAGTCTCATCTGGCTCAGGGTCCCACAACAGGGCTTCACTGACATCGCATCCTTGTGCACCGTGTAAACTCGACTTGAGGACCACCAGCCGGAAATCCGTCTTCCAAACGCATTGATGTGCAACTCCAGCAAGCATTGTGCAAGTCTGCCATTACCAATCTTACCCACCAAGGCAACGGCTCTTTTTAAAGCCATCAAACAGTAGCCGTACAGCAATTTTTTCGAGTCACACATTTTTCAGCGACGATCACAGTTACAGAAACAATTCATGTATGTCACACGGCCACAATCTTCATGGTACACAAATGAGTCTTTGTGGTGTTTCTCGATGCCATTAGCACTGTCACGTCAAGCTGCATTTGCGTCGTGCCATACCTAACGCTCATGTGCTGCGGTGTCTCATAACAGATGAAGTTTGGTGTCAGAGTGGACATCTACGATCCATCTGATATCATCGCTATAGCTCAGGCAATGCTACGTACTTTTCTGAGCTATGCTCCAAAAACCTGACTGTAGATATGCAGTTCCCATGGGCAGTGGGAGAGTAGTGAAGTGTGGGTGAGTGCTCACAATGTTCACTAGCATTAGGTCTGTTTTCATTCTTTTTTTTATGTGAAACATGCATTAAGAAAACATACATATTTATCCTATATACACCTATGATGTTGAACATACATATAACACCATATGCACACACATTTGACAACAGTTATTGAAGCACCTTTCTTGGATCTATTTTCCTTGTTTCATTTATGATACAAATGCCTGATGATATGGGTTTTTTTTTGTAGTCAAGCAGGCTTAACTGACTTGGCGAGATATTGTGACACTTCCTAAAAGGCATTTGGAATTGGCTTGACATGATCAGTGATTCTTGGAGCTCTTGGCTTTATCTGACTTTGATGAGCCGGGCCCAGGCCAAGTTCCCGTGGCCCCCCGTCGGCTTCCGATCGAAGCCTCGGACTTTCCTGACGAGCCTCCCCGCTTCTCGTCAGCCCCCTTTGGGCTCCCATCTTTGGCCTTGCCCCCGTCCTGGGAGCCCAGCTTCATAGGCCCCAGCACCGTTTTGGCTACACTGGTCAGCTGGGTGACGAAGCTCGCCCTGTCTCCAGGGGAAGCGGCTCGCGACTTGCTGGACGACGGAGAGAGAGCCGTCGGGGAGGGGGACGCGGGGTGCTCCTCCACCACCTCCAGGAAACGCTTCTCTTCTCGGGCGCCTCGCTGACTGAGGAACGGGACTGAGACCTTCCCCTCTTTGGGCTTTGCTGCAGTGGGGCCTGAGTCTGTGGCTGGAGGTCCTTGAGCTTTGGCTTTAGCCTCTGGCTGTTTCTCACTGGTCCCTGTCCCTTCCTTGAGCCCAGGTCCATCCTTGCCCACCGCCTCTGGCCCTTTCCCTGCTTTGGTCGCCTCTGTGGGAGCTGCTGCTTTGGGCGCAGCGCCTTTGTCTGCTTGACTTTGCCCCGAGGCTTTTCCCTTGTCGAGGCTCTGGGCCGGAGTGCCGGCGGTCAGCACCCTCTGACCGGTCCGCTGGCCCTGCTCCTGGGCTAACGGACTCGGGGTGAAAGGAGTCGCTGAGCCCTTTTCTGAGGCCTTGGCCCCAGAGCCAGAGAAGGTGGTCACAGGGCTGGAAGTGCTCAAGAGTCGGTCAGCAATGGTGACTTTAAGGGACGCAACTGCTGGGGTCACTGCTGCATGGCTGGGTTGGGGCTTCTCGACAGTGGTCTCTTTGGGCTTGACCGGGTCAGTCTGTAGGGACGCTGCCTTGCTGGCGGGCTGCGGGTCGAGTTTCAGGGCCTCCGACGCGGCCCTGTCCCTCCCCGTGAGGAAGCTGTCCCTGCTGAGGGGCGACTCCTGCCTGCCCAGCCTCCGGGACGGCTTCAGCGTCAGGTCGTCTCCGGGGCTGAACGCGGGGGTCGGCGCGGGCGCGGGGCTGTCGTCGGGCGAGCCCGGGGTGCCGCGCTCGCCCGCCGCGTTCTCCCCCTCGATCTCCTGCAGGCTCTGTAGCGCCGACTCGCAGTGGAAGGGCTCACGGCGGTAGTCGCCGTGCAGCGCCCCGTCCAGGCCGTGCTTGCGCACCACGCACGAGCCGCCGACCTTCCTCTCCTGGCCGGACACCGACGGCGACGTGAAGGACGAGAGCGAGGAGGACGAGGAGGACGAGGAGGAGGGGAACGACGACGGCGGCGGCTGGCCCAGCTTCTCGGCCGACTGCACGCGCTGGAGCAGCGGCGAGCGCGGCGGCTCGGCGCTCTTGGGCCGCGGCCGGGTCACCGGCGGCGACGCGTGCAGCTTGACCGGGAAGGCCTGCGTGGTGTTGGAGCTGCCCACCGAGTGGCCGGCGATGGGCGGCGGCGAGGAGGTGGTCGGCGAGGGCGTGTGCGCCAGCGGGGACAGCGGGATGTTGCCCGCCGACTTGCAGCGCGCCGAGCGGTACTGGCGGTGCAGCTTGGGCGAGAGGCCGTGCAGCGAGCTCGGACGCATGTGCTGGGAGGCGGCCGGCGAGTTGGGCGTGCTGGACGCTGGCGAGCTGCTCTGGGACGACGTGCCTGAGGGGGACGAGAGAGACGAGAGAGGACACACATCAGACCCGACACACGTAGCTTTCATACAAATGAGCGACCACAAGTATCAGCTGCATTGCTATCCACTGACATCTGTGCTCTGTGCAGTTGAGTGAGTTAAACATCACATCAGGCCATCTTATACCCATTTGAAATCTGGTCATGCTGAGATTTGTACCTGCAGTACCTGCACACTGTTGCTTTATTTACATAAATCTATTTTACCCTGCACCTGTAAAAAGTTTGGATGTGCGTGCACTCTCTGCAACTTTGAATGCTGAGATTTGTGATATCTCCAAGTAACTCGTTTGCTTGCAAAAGGTTTCCTTTGATCATTAAAGTTCAAAGATACTGTATATAGTATAAAATTACAGATGCATAAAACCCTTCTACAACCTACTACACATATCCCGACACCAACCCTGTGAGGTATATTAGGCCCCAGTTGTATGTGGGTGTGGGTAGCCATGGCTAGTATGAAGCAGAGACTGACCCAGGTAGGCGGACTCGGGCGGGGAGCGGTACGTCTGCGTGGGGGAGCGGGCAGACAGGCCGTGAGTGGGCGAGCCAGGCAGGCTGTCTCCGGAGGACAGCGAGCGGTTGAGGGACGACAGACTTCGGCTGGTGTGCAGCAGGTTGGACTGCTTGGTAATCTTCCGGAACAGGGAGCTGCGCTTCTTGCTGCAAGGCACAAAGAGAGAGATAGACAGATAGAGAGAAGTAGGAGGAGAGAGAGAGATGAGAATGAGACCAAGAAGTACACCTAAACATTGGCACCTACAAAGGTAACTATAGCTAACCAGCTAGCTGTGGGCAGCTTACATGTAGCTTAAAAACAGATGGAAGTTATGCTTAAATATTAAAATGGCTGTTTACCTTTCCTGTCCCTCTTTAGCTCCAGACTTCTTGTTTCGTCGAGCCATTTTGCCCTTGTAGCTGGTCTTGCGTGCCGGCCCAATCTTGATCGATGTGTTCTCAAAAGGAGTAGTGGTGACTGTGACTTTGTTTCCACTCTGTGGACGGAACAAAATAAGATTTAATGTATCCATAAGTTGGGTGCGTATTGGATTTGAGTGAAATAGCATTTTAAATGTGTTTATCATGGTAATGCCCTATGGTATCTAATTGAAATCTCCACTCACCTTCAGAATAAGTTCAACTACTTCCGTATGCACAAGCCCGTGGACAGACTCTCCATTGACATGGGTGATGAGGTCACCAGCGCAAAGACCAGCTTCTTGAGCAGGACCCCCCACCTCAACATGCTGTGATTGTAGAAATCGAATGTCAGTCACATAACCACTGCATTTCATTGGTCACAGGGAACATTAAACTAGTAGACCTAGTATGGCCATTAAAATTCCAAACGTGTGTATTCTCCTGTTATTAGATTAGATTAGATTCAACTTCATTGTCATTGTGCAGAGTACAAGTGCAGAGACAACGAAATGATGTCACTCACCCAGACCATATGGTGCACACTGTAGACGTCACTGTCCCCCATATAGACGCGGATGGCGCGGAGCGTGAAGCCGTACTTCTTGCCGGCCCTCTGGATGGTGATGGGCGAGCGGAGGACGCTGACCGCCGGGGAGTAGTCCCGGCTGGGCGAGGAGTCGCGCGAGGACGGGTTGGACGAGGTGGAGCGTGGAGACATGGGGCTGGCCAGAGGAGACGTGCCATGCTGCTCCACTGCGGCCCGGGTTTGGAGGAGGGGATGACCGATGGAGAGAGAGAGAGAGAAAGGGAGCACACGGGGCAGATGGGAGGAAAGAGAAGGAAAGAGAGAGAATGGGGAATGATTGCAAAGGAAAAAGTGGAAAGGAAAAATAGTGTCAATTTTATGGTCATTCAAAGTAAAGGAGAAAAGTACAAATGTACAAAACAAAGTAAAAAGAGTAAAGCTATTTTATCCCATTTTATCGCTCTCTGCTGATTCCGTCCCCCTAGTGGCCGGAGCTGGTACCTGTTGGGATGATGACGGAGAGGGCCGTGGCAGAGGCGGACTTGATGACCTTGGTGCCCGTACGAGGGGTCTTCTTCTCGTCGTCGACGGAAAACTGCTGCTGACGGACGCGCCGCAGGACCAGGTCGTTGGTGGCGCGGGGCCCGAGGGGGTCCCCTGGGGTCAGGTCCCTGGACGAGGCTCCAGGAGGGTGGGGAGCAGCGGCAGCGCCGGCTACAGCAGGTCCAGCTGCAGAGTCTGCTGGCCTGAGCAGCTTATCTGTGGAGGAGGGGTACCAGAGTCAGGGATTAGAAACAGTTCGAAGAGCAAAAAAACGGAAAAACCAGAAAAAAACACACTTTTTGGATGCATATAACTGAGTGTTCCAGAGTGAAAGCGCTATTTTCTATTCTAGATAACCAGTTAGGCTTGGAAATTCACCTGCCCACACATTGTTCCTCAGAACCCTTATAGGATGAATTTAGTCAAATTGTATTAAGCAGTCTCTCCCCTGTATAATAGGCTAGACTACTTGATAAAAAGGATTATCATATCCAACAATATCTAAGTGCCTTTTCCAAGTACTGGTATGTGGCCTAAATTACAGAAACATTGTTTGTGAGAAAATATTACCAGAGACACTAGGAAAATATCTATAGGCCTGTCACGCAGTTGGTAGCACCACACATACAGTTGGGGACACAATTATTCATACCCCTGGCAAATATTGATTTAATGTTGATTTTTTCTTGACCGCTATGTTTGATCTGACTGAAAATGACACTGCTACATGGCAAATGTTGTAATACAATGTGGGAGAAACATGGAATCAAAAAAGAAGTGTTTTCATGCAAAATCAGGCTACTACAGGGCTTACAGTAAGGATGTTTTCCGTGCCTGCAGTTAAGCTATCAGACATGTTAATAGAGAAAAAAACATACAGCACAAAAATGAAAATAAAATGCAATATGCAAAAAGGCGTCAAGTTGCTTTCGGCAACCTCTCCCACCCTCAATACAATAAATACGCCTGGCCTTCACTGAAGACCCATTACACTGAAGACCCCCGCATGGAAGCCCACATGGCCACTAACCTCCAGCCGGTGCTGCGCTGCTCTCCTTGGGGCTGGCTGTGAGCTCTGCCAGGCTGGACAGGGCGGGCATGGTGGCGCCCTCCAGAGAGGTGCCCCTGGTCTTCACGGCGGCCTGCCGACTGGCGAGGGACGGCATCTCGCCGTCGGACTCAAGCGGCGAGGCGAAGCGGTGCGTCTCCATGAGCGCCGAGAAGCGTCTGCGCACGCCGGACGGAGGGCTGGAGTCGCTCTCGGTGAAGGACGACTCTGAGCAGGACAGCCGCTTCCTGAAGGAGCACAATGGAGGCAAGAGAGGAATGAATTAAAAACACACGGCTCAGTCAGGGACAACAACCCTGCTAGCAGCACAGGGGAACAAAGGGTGCTTTTGTCAGACGTTCATGTTTACCGCTTGTGGAAATATAACAGCAAGTGAGAAGTGAGAGGTATCCTTGACTCAGACTCAGTAGGTGGAGTCTTATTACAAATAACATCAGATGTACTGTATAGCGTCTAAGACCAAGAGTGTCCACTCTCATATTACAGGATGTATTGCAAGCTCAGAAACAGGCATTATCGGACAGAGAGAGGAGTTGACTTTTGTACATGCAATTATTGTTTTGACTCTCTCCACTCACATCTCCGGAGAGCCGGTCCTCCAGGTCTTGTCCCGGAGTGTGAGGCTGCCCAGGCTCTCCCTCTTGGTCACCCTGTCCTCCCGGTGGCTCTTGTGTTCGCGCCTGGTGACGCCCGATGGCTTGTGCTCCAGCTGGCACAGGTGCTCCATGCTGCTGTACACCTGTAGTTCAGCAAAAGACAGCGTGCCATGAGTTTCAATGAGTATTAGGCCGGGCAGTGCACTACAAATACCACAGTTCCTTTTGTGTGTATATGTGTGGGTTTTTTTGTTGTTGTTTGTTTGTAACTGCTGTGAAAGTAAAAAAAAGAGGGGCAAAAATAAAAAATAAAAATACCACAGTCCCATCTTTTATGCATGGTGAAATGGATTCAGAAACACAGTCAAAAAGACTGCTGATTAACTGTGTGATATGAAAGTGTCTGTGTTAGGTAGAAGGTAGAAGAACAAACACCACCATTCTTTTTTCTTAAATAATATGGATTACAATGTCTGAGGAGTAGAAGACCCAGGAAATAAATGAAAACTGCTTTTTTGGATAGCAGTGACTAGTGAAATAAAACAGGCAGAGCGTGAGATAGTAGATAGCAGTAAACATAAGCGGAAAGAGGCCGCCACAGAATGAGAAATGACGTGAGTCGTGAGAGATAGAGAGTGACGGAGAGATAAAGACAGCGGAAGGGATGTGTGAGATAAAAAGAGTCACCTTGCTGAAGCGCGGCGAACAGGAGGAGAAGCGCCGTATCTCCACCGGCTCGTCATCGTTCGTGTCGTCCTCGTCATACGAGTGCAAGTGATGGTAGCGGTCTGATCGAGCTGGGAGGAGGGGAGAAAGGACGGGTAAAGATTAATACACACACACACACACACAAACACACAAACACACACACACACTCATATTTTATTTTAACATTTTAATATCCTGGACACTTTGTCTCCAAGCACCGAGAGCATCACTGATGTGAACATCACTCTCCACTCATGCCCTTGCAGTCACACAGCCTCATGTGTGACTGCACACACACACACACATACACACACACACACACACACACGCACACACACAGTTGAAAGCACTCACTATCAAAGTAGCTGGTGTCCTCCTCAGACTCTAGGTGTGGGACAAACTCGGCCTTCTGCCTTAGAACACTGTTCCAGTCCAGCTCAGTGAAGAAGGGGTGCTGCTTCACCTCAAAAGCTCCTCCTGTACACACACACACACACACACACACACACACACATTAGGCACAGAGACATATACACACAGATAAAAATGATGCTGAACCTAATGCACATTTCACATAGCTGTCAATATTTACTCTCAGCATGTACGGTAACTGAACGGCGAATGCTTGCTGTCTAGATGCACACGTGTTGCAATATCTCTGTGTATTTGGTGGCGAGGGTGATGACCAACCTGTTCCTAGTCGGACGATGGGATTGGTCTGCAGCAGGGCAGAGATCAGGTTCTGGGCATCAGCAGGGAGCGCGTCATCCCCGTCTGGCCACATTATGTCATCTGGACGGAGACACACACACACACACACACACAAAAACAAGTGTTAAATACACGTTAGATAATGGGGATATGTTCAGAGCTCACAGCAATATTACAGATGGAATAGACACAACAAAGAGAAAGAGAGAGAGAGAGCTAGAGAAGAGAGAAAGAGGGGTTAGAAGGGAAAGACTGGAAATCAGGCCCTGGGATATCTCACAGAACACTTCAGGGCGAGACTATTGACTATTTCTGGAGAGAAGAACAGGGAGGAGATCTGATTGGTAGAGACAAACTCGTGGCGCACCTGTGATGACCTGTCCGAAGAGCTCCTCAGGTGTGTCCCCAAAGAACGGCACGCAGCCGACCAGGAACTCGTACAGGATGATGCCCATGGCCCACCAGTCCACCGGTTTACCGTAGCCCTGCCGCAGGATCACCTCGGGAGCGATGTACTCGGGCGTGCCGCACACCTGAGGGATAAAGGGAGGGGACACCCACCGGTCAGCAGGGGCTACTTATCCGACACAAACACAGCAGGCCAACGAGGGGTCTATGTGTGCTGACGCCTGGCGGAAAAATTGACCTCCTGATGAGGTGGCTCCATGCAAGTCAATCACTGTGGCTAGTTTGTACCAGCTCACCCGCAGGAATTGGGCAAATAAATAAAAAAAAAGTACTGCTTCAGCGTTACAGAACGATTCGCTCGGAGATGCCAGGTTGGCTTGCGGTGGCAGGTATTGTGAGGCATTGTTCCGGAAAAGCAATTCATTCCGGAATGCAGTTCATTTCCCCTCCGTCCGTACAGCGCTATTCATCCCCCCCATTGATCCGCTAGTCATCCTTCACATTTTAATTGCCTGGCACCCTTGACCGTGACCCCTGCTCCGCTCCGCTCTCCTCTGCCGGTCTTGAATAATGAACGCTCCCGCACACACACACACACACACACACACATGCGTGCGGTCGCTCAGCACTGACATGTCGAGCTGACTCCACACTCGAAGCACAGAAACGAACCACCAGCGCGCAGTTGGCGATTCATGTCGGTGAGTCATTCTATTGAGTCGGAGATATCAAAGCCACGACAGGCAAAGGTCACAGGCAGGTCTTACTGACCACAGGTGCATGACTCAAGCAAGAGCGGCTACGTGTGCCGGAAAACATCAAGCGCACGACGGACGGTCTTGTCAGTCTCGGTCTGTTTGATGTTGCATCATGACATGTAGGGGGTACGTCAGAGGGGTACGTCAGAATTGAGCCATCTATTTTTTATTTCTTGTTTCTCTGCGCCATTTTATTGTTTGCACTGAGACTGAATCATCCTGGAGTTACGTCATCCTGAAAATAACACATCTTTGCGCATTTCTCACTGCTCAAGGGTCTATATCACAGTGCGATATGACGATACTTTGGATTAAAAGATGACCAAAGATCAAAGCTCAGGATTAGATCAGTGTTTTTGATTGATGTCTGTCCCCTCCCACACCCACACCCACACACACACACCTGCTTGTCCAAGAACTCCCGCGTGTCCTTCTCGATGTGGCCCTCGTAAAGGTTGGTGGTCAGGCTCATCAGGCCGATCTTGGACAAGCCAAAGTCCGTCAGCTTGATATGGCCCATGGAGGTGATGAGTAGACTAGGAGAGTGAAAGAGCACACGTTAATACACCTCATCCCTCCCATGCAGATCTGACTGTGGAGCATCATACCAAATACCAGTAATTACCAAAACCTGTGAGAGTGTCTTTAAAAAAAAAAACATTACTTAAATGTAACTTGTTGAATTACTGACGCTAAATTTAGAATGATATGAAAGGAAAGACCACACATTCAAACACTTCTTCTCTTAACTCAACATCGGTTTAGTACAGTAAATATTTCTCTTTATTTCACAATTCAGTAATAAAAGCTTACATTTGTAATAAAAGCATGTTTTTGAAATTATGCTCATTGTGAGCAAGATAAGAAGTTGACCCACATACTGTATGTAGAATGGCTTTTGGGTCATGGCTTTAACATATTTTATTAATGTACGTTATTTAGAGTGATAAGAAGGGTACTTGCTGTTGGGTTACAGCCTTTCGCCTCCTTACCACTAGGTGGCGCATGCTTACTTGTCAGGCTTCAGGTCTCGGTGGACGATGCCATAGTTGTGGATGTACTCGAGGGCGAGCACAGTCTCAGCAAAGTACATGCGTGCCATCTCTAGGGGCAGTGCACCGATGTTCTTCAGCAGTGTGGCACAGTCACCCCCTGCAAACACAAGTACACAAATTGAGTTTCTCCAGAATCCAGTGGCATGGACATTCAATCCGAGCAGCTTCTTTACGTGCCTGCTGTGCGTGTGCGTGTGTGTGTGTGTGTGTGTGTGTGTGTGTGTGTGTGTGTGTGTGTGTGTGTGTGTGTGTGTGTGTGTGTGTGTGAGTGTGTGTGTGTATGTGTGTGTCTGTTTTTGTTGAGTGATGCTCTTATGCACTTTTCTCTCTCTCTCACTCTCTTCTCCCTCTTCTGTGTGAGTGTGTGTGTGTGTGTGTGTGTGTGTGTGTGTGTGTGTGTCCGCTTGGGTGACTCACCCTCCACGTACTCCATGACCATGCAGAGGTGTCTACGCGTCTCGAAGGAGCAGAACATGGAGACGACAAAGGGGTTCTCGGCGAAGGTGAGGATGTCGCGCTCCACGAAGGCCTGCTGGATCTGGTTGCGCAGGATCAGGTTCTGCTTGTTGATCTTCTTCATGGCGAAACGCTGGCGGG
>NC_084996.1:12698024-12758024 GCF_963854185.1 Sardina pilchardus | reverse complement strand
GTCCACATAACACCTCTTCACACGGCCATTGTGTCTGTCCTCTGTCTGGGGCTGTCTAGGGCCTCTCAAAGGCACATACGCCTCTCACACAAATGTACAAGCAGAAACACATTCTCATAAGAGGTCTACAATGTTTTAACTGTATGAATATATATATTCAGACTCTCTCATTTGAGGTCTAAATGTTTTAACTGTATGAATATATATTCAGACTCTCTCATTTGAGGTCTAAATGTTTTAACTGTGTGAATGTATATTCAGACTCTCTCTCCCATGAGGTCTAAATGTTTTAACTGTATGAGTGTATATTCAGTCTCTCTCTCATGAGGTCTAAATGTTTCAACTGCGAGTGCGAGTATATATTCAGACTCTCTCTCTTTGGTTCTGGTGCAGATCAAATGGTAGACACAATGCAACCCTTTACTCTAGCTTTTCTGCCACTCACTAGAGTAATTCATTATTAATTAACTAGTAAGCAACTATTTCTGCCACAACTAGAATTGGCAATGTGAAAGGGACTCGGTCAACCTTAGTCATTATTGACCATCAATGTTAGCCTACTGCTGAATGAACCTCATCAGACACCATGCCACATACGATATCATACGATAAGGAGGACTGCTAGTAGGCAGTGTCCACCTTGTCTGGGCTACGTGCAGCTGCAACATCTCCTATGTGGAACAGACCCAGTTTGCTGTGATACCTTTTCTATTAATAGTCACTCACATATTTTAACCTTATCCTCCCAAAAAAAAGGAAAAAAGGAAAGTGCAGTGCGATGACTTTGCAGTACTGGTGCACTCGTTAGGGCAGTGTGTTGTTGCACTGTCAAAACAAGAGCTCTACTTCTACCATCACACCGCATGTCTCTGTTTGTCATGTTGAATCTTATTGATCATGGGTCAGCTGCTCACACATATGTACTGATTGATATGATTGATCCTGGGGTCATCCAAACAAAAAAATCAGCAGAGGACACAGGCGAGGTGGACACAGAGTGGACACAAGGACCTCATCGGGAGCACTCCCAAAAAAAAACACAACAGCTCTTCTACCAGCAGGAAATAATGCGTATGGTAATGAGATAGACTGAGGACAGCTAGCCAGCGGTGACCAGAGGTGCGGCAGCCTCCGTACCAGCCTCAGCAGCGGCAGTGCAGAGGAGAGGAGAGGAGTGATTCAGCACCTTGTGTAGAGGACAGGGACGGAGAGAGAGGAAGCACACATGGTGCTCGGGATTTGCCTAAAGGATTAAGCTGTTATGTGTTTGTGTTTGTGCGTTTTGTTTGCTGTTTTTTTTTTTTATTTTTTCCAGATCAATGGTGTGTCCATTACAGTTTGATCTGACAGAACAGCTGTTTTCTAAAGTGTTTGTGTAAACAGCTCCGATGTGGCGCTCTCAGACCCCACCCATTAGTCCCGCGCCGCGCCGCACGGTGACGGATGTGTCTGCTAGTTTTCCACTGCGTGCTCTGACTCAGAGACTCCAGGACACTATTTAATTTTAGCTTTTTAATTGAGTTTCTCCCCTCCATCCTCTCTCTCTCTCCCTCCATTCTTTTCCCCCATTCTTTCTCCCCTCTCTGTGTCATTATCTTTCTATTTCTTCTTCCTCCCTCCCCTCTTTTCTCTGGCTCTCTTGACTGACAGATGGAGCTCAATCAAAGCCACACGCGGGGCTGCTGATTACAGACCAGTCAAGTGCAACTCGAGTCTCCTTTTGCTTTTCCACGGCATTGCCGTGAGACGCTTCCAAGATGGCTGCTGCGGCCAAACGGTGTCTGTTCTCGTGTTGCAGGGTTGAGTGGGTTCACTCTAGAATCTGCACTACGTCATGTTCAAGACGGACTGATGTTCGGGTTACACATGACATTGTAACTTGAATGTCAGATCCCTATCACAGCGGCAGAGTATTCCACAAAGCAACAACTGTGAGTTACTGTGAGAGACAATTACCTGGGTGGTAATCGACACCGTGTTGTGTTTGATCCAGCCCAGCTATCCAGATAACTTGGTAATCCTGTTTAGGGAGATACTTTTGCCGGTGTTAACGGGCTTAATTACTACCGTGGGGGGGGTGTTGCTGTTGCTGTTCTGTTGGCTTCTATCTCTCTCTCTCTCTCTCCCTCATTCTCTCTCTCTCTCTCTCTCTCTCTCTCTCTCTCTCTATTGCTCTGTGTGAGATCAGCTAGAAGGGCCATCTTGCCGTTTGTCACTGACTCACCCACCTACTGTAGATGGCACAGATCTGCCAAGATGTTTCTGCTTCAGTGTCAACGCAGTGCTGTTTGTGTGCCGTCACCTCGTTAGTGAGGAATGCAGAGCTGTGCTGCGCTGTGCTGTGCTGTGCTGAGCTACGTCAAGGGCCTAGAAGCAGCGCTGGGCTTTCACTCAGAGTTATTGTCCTGGTGTATGACTATGAGTAAGCCGCACGAGCGCAATTCATCCTCAGGCTCTCGCATTTACGCTAAAACGTGCCTGCGTTGGACTTTGGCAGAGTGACTCCGAAAAAGTGACGCATTAGATAACAAAAGCAGCGAGAGACAACAGCGTGTTGTGGTGACCAGTCCACCATCCAGTCCGCAATCCGGCGCAAGAGTGACAACTGGGGTTCCAGTTGCATAATGCATGGGTTGCTATTTGACACTGTGCAAACATCACTGCTAATAGTGATTGTCTGTACACTCTGAAGGACAAGAGTCATTTATGTGAAACCATTCGAGTGCTGGCTGATACAAGAAACGAAGAACAGAAGCCGAAGAACACGAGGGACATTAAAATGAATAACCCAAATTAAAAAATCTTTTTCCCGTTTGACGGAGTGGGCGCGTGACGTAAAGCTCCGGAGCGTCTGCCGAGCGCCCGTGTGATGGTGGGGAGCGTGTCCAGGCGGAGAGGAGATCTGTGTTGAAAGCTGTGTACTCAGCATGGGAGCACTCAGCCTGGCATCCCTTTTGGCAACTTCCTGGCAACAGCATCACAGCATCCCTCACTCTCTCTCTCTCTCTCTCTCTCTGTCTCTCTGTCTCCCTGGCTCTGTTGTTCTCTCTCTTTCTTTCTGTCTCTCTAATTAGATGGAAAGGCAAGTGATCTTGTGAGAAAGAGAGCGAGAAAGAGAGAGAGAGAGATGGGGATTGAAAAATACAGAGAAAGAAACAAAGATACCAAAAAGAGGAAAGAGAGAGACAGACGGGGGTGAGAGATTAATAACACACTGATTGGAGAGATGCAGGGAGAGGCTTGTGAAAATGGAGAACCACTGAGACACAGACAAAGAGAAAGAAACAGACAGATGAAGAGATTGGACAAGGGAGAAAGAGACTGGGGAGAGAGAGATGAAGAGAGAGGGCCCGGAAAAAGAGAGCGGGAGAGAGGGATGAAGAGATGGGGCCGAGAGGAAGTGACTGGGAGAGAGGGATGAAGAGATAGGGCCGGGGGAAAGAGCGATGCTAACGCCAGACGCGGCCGAACATCCTCCTGAGACACGAGCCTCCCTGCGCCTATAAATGGCCACCAGACGTCATGTCCTCAGACCGGCCTGTCTGGGGGGAAAAATGACCAGTGCTGCGATGAAAGAGTATTAGCTGGGCACTCTGCCCACACCGCACCCGCCCGCCCGCTCCCAACCCCACCGCCGCCGCCACCGCCACCACCTCCGCAAATCCCTCCACCAGACCCATTTCTTTATGAGGATGACAGGGAAAATATGAGCTAACCCTGAAGCCCCAGACAGCAGCACCCACCTTAAAGCGCTAGTCTTTCTGCCATAAATACAGCGCCTACTCATCAGAAAAGTCCCGTGACTGAGTTATCGCCACCTCGTCCCACCTAATCCTCACAGAGGGTGTGAAGCACACACGCGGCCGAACTGCGGCATCATACAGGGACGGACGTTTCAGTTCAGCTCAGTGTGCGTTTGTAGCTTGCCGTTCTGCAAAATGTGTTATTTTTAGAGACAAACGTGTGTGAGGGTGAAATGAGCAGAGGGAGAGAATAAGAGAGCCCCAACGCTTCCTCCTGTCAGAGGAGAACTGAAGCTGTGCATCATGGGAGTGACCTCTGCCCTGTTCTCTCTGGGGACTGGGCGTTCCACCATATGGCACAGATAGACACAGAGGCTCAGCTGGAGTGTTAAGAGGCATGTCGTGTGCGTCTGTGTGTGTGTGTGTGTGTGTGTGTGTGTGTGTGTGTGTGTGTGTGTGTGTGTCTGTGTGTGTGTGTGTGTGTGTGTGTGTCTGTGTGTCTGTGTGTCTGTGTGTGTGTCTGTGTCTGTGTGTGTGTCTGTGTCCGTGTCTGTGTGTGAAAGAGAAAGAGACAGGGGACACCCCAGGGGATACACACAACCGTTACATGGCCATTATTCTGCCAACGGGCAAGATATTACATCCCCTGAGCCTGTCCCTGGTGAAATAATCCGCTCACATCCTGCTTCACTGCATTAGTATCGACCATTGCACCACCATATAACACAACACAACAAACATGTCCACTTTGTATGCAAGAATGTAGGCTGCAAATCAACCTTCACATTAGTAGAATGCATCTGGAATTTCTTAATGCCACCCATTAAAGGTGGTAGGCTACCAACAGGGGGTTGGTAGTCCTGAGATACGTCATGAAAACATCATGCCCTCTGCTGCAGGGGCACAAGAGAATTCACTCCTCCATATTTTGTCTGAGCTTCAAAACCAATCCTGTTAGCGCAAAGATTATGCACTGAATTCACATCTAAATATCCGCCCTGGTATGGCCGGTTGTTTTAAGAGTTCTGCTGTGGAGCTGGTCTTTATTTACATCCTACAGCTGTGAACAACTCGGGGGACACCCAGGCACACCCCAGCTAGAGAGTAGCCTATGCATTGGCACATGAATGGGAGTTGGCAATGGCATCAATGACGAGGCTTAGATAGTGAGGAGGCCTCAGAGCCATTTGTAAATAATTAAGTGAGATTGGACAAAATCAAATGGATACTGAACGTAGCCTAGCCTACTAGTTGTCACTGCTTTCGCTGTGTGTTTGAGTTCCCTTCAATATGTGCACAGCTATATGTCACGTAAACATCGACATGCCAAAAGGACTAGCCAAATCATGAAGAACACGAATACCGGAGTGTCACTTGTCTAAAAGATGTGTCAGTCTCCTCACCTGAAGCCGCCGTCGGCGAATAATCCCAGAGTCATCCATCGTTGGTGCTGGGTGGTCTTCCGGGTCCTTCCTTGTTCAGGCTCCGTACCAGAGGATGGTCAGGGAGCGCTCTGCAGCATTCACCGCTCGTAGCAGTTCACCAGCGGTTCACTGAGAAAGCAGCAGTGTAAGCTACGAGATTGGCCAAGATTCCGCAGCCAGTATGTAGAAATGTTAAGCAAGAAAATGAGTTCCTATTTGCTCGTCCCATCAGCGCCTTCCCCACAGAACAGCTGCTGAATGAACGGCAAGAGACATCTTCGGTGGCTCGGTTGATTGAGGGACTTCGTAGAAATCACTGCCTCATTCACAAAGCCGATAATCACCCATGTCCAGTCACTGCCCGTCTCCGAAGAGATCGCATTTGACAGTCCGGTTCAAAGTTGTTCTTCACTGAAAACCCAGGTTTTCTAGTCTACGAACTGACGCACTCGTGCGATACAAACTGAGCAACGCGTTTGTCTATGTTCTTTACGCGTCTTCCAAATTGGTTATATCCTACAGCTCTTAAAGGCAATCGCATCAATGTCTGCTTTATAGTCCATCCCTTAACGCAATCAGAAGAAAGTGGATGTACGCCACGCTATTAAAGATATAATGTGAAAATGAAACCGTAAAAACACAATAGCGTGTCGTGGTACATCTTGCTTACAACGGAGCCGCGCGCCAGTGGTGATGAATTGTCAATGAATCGGTCCTCTTCTCTTCCTACAACAAACCACCGTTGGTTTATAATCAGACTAGAACTCCGTGGTCGAACTGGCAAATTGCCGTATTTCTTATTTCGTAACGCTTTACGTCGTTTATTTCTTTCGTTAACGGACCACTGATGCTCCCAGTTCAACAAAAAGCCGAGGATGACATTTAACTCTTACGTCCCCATAAGCCCCTCCTCCATTGGCAAATTTGTCACCCAAGTAACCACCCACTGCCTGCCAGGAGATCTGCCCTAGCCTACATGTGACAAATGCATGATGACGAGCACTCATTTGACAAAATGCTCTATCATAGCATCTGATACGTAATACGCATTCAGTTACTTATTCATTACCACCTCTGTAAAGAAATAGTCTTAGCCTAAGCTGTGTGACTAACTACTCAAGAACCTTTTTATTATACTTACACAGAGGAGCAGAGGCTATGATAAGACAATGCCATCACTGAAATCAGTCGATACAGACTCAAACTAATCAATCATGTTAACACTTGCACGGATTCCCAATAGGCCCCTACCATATTCTCCAAATGCAAATAAACAATACCACACTGATACTGTATGTACAAATAAAGTCAAACAAAGAGAGAAACTACAGATAAAAGCACTGCAAATATTGGAAGGATATAAATCCTCTGAGTTATTACATCGGAGCTTAGCCTGGCCCAGCGTTGTTTTGGTTTTTTGGCTGGGCTTTGGGTCAAGCTCTGGAATATTAAGCCAAAATACCCAATTCAGGTGAGCACACATGAAACAAATAAATAAAGCAAACACAATATTTAAAAAAAAAAAAAAAAACATGTTGTTGTTGTTGTTGTTGTTGTTGTTGTTGTTGTAATTGCATCATTGTGGACAGTCCAGAAGTAACAAAAAAAAGCTGTCTGCCATGATTGACAGAAGCAAGTCTTGGTCAGCACGCAGTTGTGTAATGTTGTGCGCTCTAGGATTAGTTCTTTCACACTGTTTTTTATGTAACATATGGTCCGGCCAGCCCACGCTTTGGTGACCTCATCCTCAGCCGAAGCCAGGGTGGCGGACAGGCAGTCAGGCTCAGATCACGGGGAGTAGAAACCCGACATCCGCGCTATTCACTCTCTCGCGGTCACTAACAGCGTGCAGGCTCACACATACACAAACACTTCCACACACACACAAACACAGACACTCAAAACACGTGTACACTGATATGATAACTGACACAAACAGTACACTGACACATACAATATAATCACATGCAGTTAGAAAATATCCGCACACTGTTTTTCCCTCTCCAACACACAGACACAGACACAGACACACACGTGCGTGCACACACACACACACACACACACACACACACACACACACACACACACACACACACACACACACACACACACACACACACACACACACACACACACACACACACACACACACACACACACACACACACACACACACACACACACACACACACACACAAACACACTACACAACACATGTATACCATACCACACAACACACACTCTGATGGATCTCACATTGCAGCACTGCTGTGTTGGTCCTGGAAATCTCATAGAACCTATATTGATTTTCTCCACCCTTGGTCGTTCTCCCTGCATTGACTAATAGCACTGTAAGGGCAGGTAAAAGTGTGTCTGGCTCGGAGGCCTCCTTGGAAGGCTAATTTAAAGTCTGGGGCACGCTCTCTCCTGCTGGCTTTAACACAGCAGTTTTCTCTACTCCAATAAATGTCCAGGGGAAGGTAGAGCATCGTTTATGGAGGGTCTGTGACTCATTGATGTGGAGAGAGGTACACATTGCATGTTGAGTTAATGGTTTCCCTGCAATAAAAGAGCCACCTTTCGCATACGAAACAGAAGCTGTCCCTCATGCCCGTTTAGACTGGCCTGAAATGTGGGCTGCAGTTCAGACTTATTCCCAACATTGAGTTTAGTGGGTCTGCTTTAACAACTGACCATTAGATTTATATCACTTTCTTATACTGTGTCTAGACTGGAAGCAGATGTGTCAATGCTTTTATTTCTGCTCTATTTCTTTTATTTCTGGAAAACCATAATTCACAGTAACACAGTATGCAACGTTTAGGCAGTAGTAAGAATCATTAGGAATCCCTGTTTACAGTAATAGGGCTGAATTAATTATTTCAAAGTTAACAACACTATGTTTACGCCTGTCACCATGCTGATGTTGGAAACATTTCCCCTACATGAGTCCCCAGACTCTTTTCACAAAGTGTATGAGTCTGGTTTTGACCAAGCTACTACACAGTGGCTCTCTTTCCAACATTATAATTTTCTTTTTCTTTTTTTTTTTTTTGTTGGCAAAATGCTCTAAGACATTGACCATTGTTTGACGTTATTACAGCAACATAGCTTCCATAGAAATACTCCCAACACTATTGGATTACATTACTGTGCTGATCAAATAGAAAACATTGATTCATATACTGTAGATATTGCTTGCAAAATTATGAACTTGTAATGACTGCGTGAAACTCTTTTACACAATTATTTAAGCAGCAATCATTCATTGATTCATTTGCAAAAACCTAAGCAATCAGAACAACTGTATTGTAAAAGGTACATCTTCCATTGAATTATGGAAATATTTTACACAAAGCAGCTGAAAAAAAAGAGCATCCCAGCTGAGCTTCCATATGAGATTAGCTTCCAAAGGCTTGAGCTTCAGAGATGGATGGCTGTCTGAGCAGATGCCCACTTGTTCCTATGGGACAGGAGAGCAGGAGAGAGGGATCAAGAGAGGCCTTTTAGAGAGAGAGAGAGAAAAACAGAGAGAGAGAGAAACAGAGAAAGAGAGAGAGATAAAAGGGACATAGATGACAGATAAAGTAATATAAACAGCAAGCTACAGTATATTTTAAGATAATCAGATTGAGGAAGAGATATTTTCCATGGGATCTCAATTTATAATGCCAGTCATGCGCTGCTGTCCATGGTACTGACTGTCCTGTATTTTTTTTAATGAAAGTGCTTTGGATACATTCCCTTAGTCCCGGCTTTACTGCCCTGCAGGGTGGAAGTCACTTGTCCTCAGTACGCTGCTGTGGCATTGAGACGATATTCTGGGATGACTGTGAATCCTACTATGGCAGCACATACTGTATCTCTACTGCTCCATTATATAGACACTTAAGAATCACAAACTAACAAGCAGACTTTTACCTGAGCTGCTCCAAGTGTGATCTGTGGTGTAGAACAGATAACAGTGATCCCTCTGCAAAGGGCAGTTCTGGGCACACATTCCAACTCCTGGGTAGATTAGCAAGGATTTTAACACCCCCATGCAAGTGTGTGCGGGCCTGATTAAAACTCACAAGAGTGGTGGTGTGTGTGTGTGTGGGGGGGGGGGGAGTGGGAGTAAAGAAGGTATGATGTAATGCACAGAAATGCACTGTGTGCGTGTGTGTGCGTGTGCATCGTTGTGAGCCAAGACATCTTCAGCCAGCAACCTAGACCCTCACTGTGACGCAAATACGCAGACAAGCACAGATGGGATATGTGAAATTGACAGTTGTCCAGACAGTCCAGCCCCCTTCAAAAATACCACCACTAGAGTTAGAACCGTGGGCCGCAAGAGACGCACGTCTTCAATCTTGGCGCAGATATTCATTCATGGATCTATTCATCAGCACCCCCACTACTGTCTCTTTACATTATCTCTGTGCAAATCTGTGCGTATTGATATAATGTGACAGGTGTTCACGTGTGCCTATGTTTGGCTATAATGTGAAACATTTTAAATGTTTCTTCAGGGTCAAAGCGTTGCCTATCCTTCAAACATTAAACATTTTTTCACTGAAGCAAGTTTAATTTGTCCTGCACCTGCCGATAGTGATGTGCACACAATAACCTTTTGAAGCTATGTGTATTATTATGTGCCATTGTTTTTACTGTGTGTGTGTGTGTGTGTGTGTGTGTGTGTGTGTGTGTGTTTGTTTTTGTGTGCCTGTCTGTCTGTCTGTCTGTGTGTATGTATGCTTGATACATTGTAACCTTATGAGCATAAGTGCTTGTGCGACTGAGCCTGGATGTATGTTTCCATGTGTCAGTGTGGGCATCGTAGTCGTCACATAAATGTTGCACGTATTTCTGCCAGCAGAAGTGGGTCAGAGCTTCTGAGGAGGGCGGCGTGAGCCAACAGCGAACCGGCTCCCCAGAGCATCGTCATTAGTGCGAAACAGACGAGGCCCAGGTCCTCCGAGGAAACCGTGTGGGGGGTGGGCACGAAGGTGCCCGTTTTGTCGCGTAAACAAGCCGGGGAGTATGGGGAGGAGGAAGAGGAAAACACCGAAAAGAGAGTAGGCTTCACACACTTTTACACTAAAAGTGAAGAATTCACGGCCTACGCATGATCTTTTTTTCTCGAGCGCTGTGATGTTCATAATTATATTAATTTAATCTTTGTCGCTGTTACTATGGGAACCATACTTTCCTCTCTTATCACTGATTGGAGGAACTAGCCTATGAGGGGTTGTAAGAGAATGAGGTCAAAACGAGAGCCTAGAGGTTTTATCCTGACCTTAACCTTCACACCGCGTTTGTAGTGGCTGTAGATTACTATGACCTCAGTGACAGCTCATGTGTCGAGTCCAGTTGTTTGATTGGTTAGTCTAGGTGTCCTCATACAGAGGACGCTAGTATGAAAAACGAGGCGAAGGGGCCCTCTTGTGGTGAAACGTATACAGCCAAGCCCTTCATCCTACTGGTAGCTTATCTGGAGGGGTCAGTATTCTCCACATACACCTAAGGCTATGTGCTGAGGACGTCACATTTATCTGCTGATATATAGCCTATATATATTTGTCCATATGCAAAGGCACATAGGCCAACATCTCAATCTGACTTTGCTGCTACTAAGCATTAATCTTGGACATTACAATGTAGCCTAAGCAAACAGGGGGTTCCTGTGAGGGTAATAATGTAGAATTACAGTAAGCATACAGCCTGGCTAGCACCTACCTCTTCTCCGCACAAGGCAGGATGGGATCACCCAGGCTAGTAGGCCTAATGCTAGCTTCAGATACAGTATATGATTTTGTCATCTTAAGCCATTTGGTCAAATGTAGCCTACAATAATTAGCATAATTGTTGTGCCATTTGAAGCAGGATGGTTCAGTATAAGCTGGCAGTAGCACTGAATAACAGTAATGGCTGGGAGCTGCATTCAGGGCTGAAACTATTTACTTCTGTGTACCACAGCTCTTCCTTGGATTGACATGTGACATATCTATGTAGAGTGGTGATGGAGTAGACCCAAGATCCATGAATTAATTTCTGAAGCAGGTTGTTTCAGCACAAAGTCAACTCAATAAGGTCATCCTGTGACGTCACGCCCAGACGGTCACTAGACGGATGGGTCAGCGTGTTGGTGCCAGTCGTGTGGATATGGCCTCCCCCTGCAGGCAGAGCATAGATCATCTCAGCAGGGTGTCTTTTTAATCTCTGGCCATGGCAACTGTCTACCCTATTGTTCTGCTCCCTGTAAGGGGATTGAACTGACGGACTTGGTGGATTCTGAGCCAACAAGGCATTCTCAGGCGCCATAATATTGACAGTTTCTTTCTCTTACAGTCCCTCAAACAAGTTGGTGAAGCTCCCTGATGCAACCCCCTTTTGTCTAGTTAATTATGTCTGCCATGAAAACAATCAAATGTACAATGTAACTCATTCAATTCAGATATCACATATCTCCTGTCTGTCTCGATGCTGGCATGGGCAGGGAGACAGTTTGGGGTAACAGGAGGCTTGTATGGCCACCTCCTCACTGGCAGTGTGAAGCTGCCAGTTAGTCTGCACACACTGTTCCTGGCTAATTCTATTAGAGCGAGCCAGAGAGGCCTTAGTTCTCTCTCTCCCCCCCCCCCCCCTCTCTCTCTCTATCTCTTTCTCTCTCTCTCTCTCTATCTCTCTCTGTCTGTGGGAAAGAACAGGTGTGAAAAGCAGTGCACTGTACATCTGTCATGCTGCTTAGCCAGCAGTGGAGAAAACACATTAGGACCACACCAGTAGGCCTGAGAGTTGGGCTGCTAGACACACGCCCGGCAGCTTTAGCAAGTTCTACGTGAAAGAGGAAATGGGGATACAGTATGTAACGAGGTCTTTCATCAGTTCATGTATAAATGTCCAATAGCGATGCTCTAGTAGTGCAGTATAGATGACCAGCAGCATTGACTGTCTGGTGGTAGAGCACAGCTAACGCATTGCATCCACTGAATTTATGATGACTTATGCCACGTGTATGTGTTAAGGCATAATACACGTCTCTGAAGAGCATGGATGGTGGATAGCTATTGATCTAGTTTACTGATATGGGATGTCATCCAGAGGAGGATGCTATGAGGCAGGGACATCACTCTCCCATTCAGAGGCACTGTCTGTGTTTACGAGTCTGGTTGGCCTATCCGTCATGCAAGCAGCACCTGGCTGTAGAGCTGCTGTTTGCCTTTGGTACTGATTGAGGTTCGATTGACTGAGAGAGTCAATTAAGGTGAAATGTAGCCTATGTCAGGTCAACAGGATATTACCTTCTGTTATGGCACTGAACTGTGACGTCCAAGTGATTGGTTTACTGCTAAACCATTACTCTATACCGTGTATTATTGAAGTCATATTTCTATACTGTCACGTCAGGTAGACATGGCCAATTTAAAGTGGTCTAAAATACAGAAGAGCAAACAATGAAATCAAAAGAAGAATTTTCATTTTTCCAAGAAAATAATTTCTTCAGAGGACAAAAAGAAACAGTGAAAGGAGAAAAGTGCAGTCATGTATAATTTGATATCATTTGATTATTGTATTTTTTTTTATTATTTGATTTGTAGATGAAGGCTGTTTAGATGAACAAAATTGCTCTTGTCATCTTATCTCTTCTCGTCGCATTAACAATGCAGGCTGTCAGGGAATTAAACACATGCACACAAACACTCTTTATCTCTGTAATGAAGTTGGCAGAGGTACAACTCTGACATCACTCACCTTGACCATCTTTTTTTAACTAAAACAGAAGTGGCCCCTAATCCAAACCAAATGTCACTGTTTGATGAAGCCAAGGAATCCTGCGCTTCCTCAGATGCTTAGTTTTAAATGGGTCAGCTGGGCATATCTCCAAGGGCCAGTTTAGGGATTGACTGACTCTGGTTCTGGTTATTGTTAATCATTGACGTGATCGAAGATCATGACTTGCATCCAATGCAGTCAGAAAGAGGGGTTCAATGTGAGTGTTGGTTTCACACTACGTTTTTGTTCAAATTGATTTCACATAAGAGGCCCAATCGAACACATACAGTATACAGAGAGAGAGAGAGAGAGAGAGAGAGAGAGAGAGAGAGAGAGAGGCCTATACTAACTCGCATCACACTCCTGATAGAGACCTTTGAGTCAATATGACTTCCCTGGGTAAACAAATTATAATTCAATAATAAAAAATAAGCACTTCATGACAGATCCCTCATATAGCCTATGCATGATCTAGGGATGCATTCACAAACCAACAGCTAAGAATACATGAATGGGTATGTCGTTGTTACACTAATCCTTACAACACGGTGCTTAACCTAACACCTACTGTATCTGACGGTATAAATATATAGCTTAATAGCATTAAAAGCTCCACGTCTGGCGCGACACTATGCTATTCAACTCTTTCCAATCCTGCTGACGCACTCTAATGTTTACAGTAAAAGATTTGACGTGAGGACAACCTGTTGAACGCTACGGCTTTTAAATAGAGGACAGCTTTCGCAGTGGTCAGTCGACAACTACCAGGCCTACTGTGCGACGGTCATCTCTCACTTGTTGCAACCTCAATCGAATCTCAACGACAAGCTTGACCAGCTATACTCGCTGCTATGCAGTCCATGGAGTCCATTACCCAGACGGTCGTCGGACCTGAGAAACTGCAGCCCAGGGGCGGATACAGGATAAGCATGCCCCCAAGAGGAGCATCCTCAAACTTTGTCGGCAGCACTATCGTTATATTGTCGACTTACGCAGTGGCGACCATGGCCATGAACTGCGGCAAGAGGATCCAAGAACAGAGAAGACCAAATGACAACTGATGATGGGATTTTTGTTTACTGCTGAGGTTGGTTGGTCTTGAGCAGAAGGGTTCTGGAGTCCAAATGTTTCCCGACGACGAATGAGACTTGAGACTTGAGAATGAGACTAGTATTGCTCTCACCTGGAAAGCATGCTGTCTTTGAAACTGACTTGCTTGGACGCACAGGCAATGGCTATGTTCTGTTCACCATTCGGTTGAAGGATGCTTGGTCAGTGGACTATTGAAGGCCTATGCAACACATTTTTTTATACATTTATACCACTGAGCGCCGCTGTTTTGCCTATTGGATTCTTTTAGCAGAGGATATCGTGTCAGAATTGCCTCCAAGCCTCTTGTGCGCTGTCTTTCTAAAAATGTTTTCTTTTTAAATTTGGAATTTGGAGTCCTGATAATGATGATATTGCTTACAATTAGTATTTTATACATTTTTTTTAATTGTTTTTTGTCTGATTGGCAATCTGTTCACCATGTAGCCTAGTGTGTAATGAATGTGGGCTACAGGGCCACCAAAACAATGTAGGCTATGTGTGTGGTCAGTAACAATACAGTTCATAACCTCGCCATTTATGTCTTAGAATGCCTATCAACAATAAAATATATGCCCATGAGTGGTATGACTTCTCACTGTTATTACTTTTTGGTGTGTGTGTGTGTGTGTGTGTGTGTGTGTGTGTGTGTGTGTGTGTGTGTGTGTGTGTGTGTGTGTGTGTGTGTGTGTGTGTGTGTGTGTGTGTGTGTGTGTTTGTGTGTGTGTGTGTGTGTGTGTGTGTGTGTGTGTCTGCATAATCGTCCTGGGGAATGTTTAATATTCTAATATCAGCATTGATATGTCTTAAAACTGCAATTGTTCTCTGATCATACATGCTCTAATGTGCATTTGCTCATATACAAGACCGATTGGATTTACATGCATATCATGAATTATATTATCATCATCAGATATTATCCACATTCCCAATGTTTTTTGGCTTTGTACTCTGGAGAATATTCTTGTTGTATTCTAATTCTGAGTTTCAATTCTTGTAGTAACTTAAACACTTTACAGAATATTGAAAAAGGCCTCCCCAAATAGGTCAGTAGGCTAGATTAGGCGAGTTCGTAGGCCTGCAGAGCGAATAGGCCTAACCTCTAAATGGTGGAAACAAATGCCCTGCAATTAGAGTGCCTGCTTGAACTGTTAACACCGCTTGCCAAGTGTAATAACAATCTCGATGGCTCGCAGTAAAATGTGTACAACAGCACATTGAAAGACAGCCATGCGTGTCTTTGTCCGCTTCTTCGTTATGTCCCCGAATAGCTCCCACACAAAGAATATCATTATTCCCGTTCATATGAGCAAATGGTAATTGAGTCCGTCTGCCACCGAGGTTTCCCTCAACGCAGAAAATAAAGCGCATGGAAGACCGGGTGCCATGGCCGGTTCATTAGCATCCTGGTTATGAAATAGTCTACCAAATCAGGGTTACTGTTTTCATAGGTCGTTTGGCCAGAGTTTGTATTTGCCAAGGATCACGCTGATGCAAGGGGCTTACATAAAATAAGGTCTTCCTGTTGCACGGGAGCAATCTTACTTGTCCACCTCAGTTTTCTTAGTGTAGCCTAAAATACCATATCATTACATTACGCGCCACATATCTGTCTCAGTAGTTAGGCCGGATGAAAGTATGAAACCCTGTGAGGATTATTGCGAGATACGAAGCTACATTTTTAAAATATATATATATATAAAATGTAATTATGAGATGCAAAGTATCTCAAAATTAAATTGAGATATTAAAATGTGTGCTTTTAATCTCAAAATGCTGACATGATATCTCTTTTCTTTACTAATATAAAAATCTGTCTTAGAATCTCACAATCTATACTATGTGAAAATCTTGACTTTCTGATTATTTCTCAAAATAATCTCAAATCTCAAAATTCTGTTTTATCTCATCTTTTAGTAGCCTATAGTCTATATATAAAAGCGACTGTTTATCTCAAAATGTTGAATTATTGTTATTTTAGTGGCCATACAGGCCATTCCTACTGACTAGGCCTGGTTTTTTTTTCAAGTGGCAGAAACGGGATTTCATGAAAACATCTCGACAGTTAAAGCCGACTATACAATGAACGACTGCTTTGACGCTTAAGTGAGATGAGGTCCAAAAGGATCCATTATAAATGGTAACCACCAATGGGCACCAACATTTAGCCATTTAGCTTTACTGCAAACTGTTTCACTCTTCCGCAAGAACGTTTACAGTGTCAAAATGCATCAATACCATGCAGCAACCACAACTGGCAAGGATGAGACTTTTGGCATCCTCTCCAACTTTACTTACTCCACTCAATTGGAAACGCATCTTGCGCGCACGGCACAGGAGAGACCAATGGCAGATTCCAGTTGGGTTTGCGTATCCCCTTTTTAATAAGGGGATACGCATAAGAAACTTTTCAAAGGAAATCATAAAGGCGATAAAGACGAGGCTACATGCGACTTGCGAGGTTATCTGGTTCCCATACTGACCATATTTCAATTCAGATTGGTGAGGGCTCTCTTTAATAATGTGATTTGGAACATGGACAGGAATATAAAGACTACCTACTACTTTGCCTTTGTAGAATGGAATTAGTGAGTCTTCAATAACTCCTTTTCCAAGCATTTACACGAAGCACATGATATGCCGAGCCGACTGAAACGCATTCCACTCACAAAGCTTCAACACACACATTCCATTCCATAGCTTGGAAGCTATCAGGCTCATCGTTCACTTTTTCACCTTTAGAAATGTGAAGCAACATGTCATACTTCCATGTCCAAAGCAATGAAGGCGTCAAATACCAACTTAATGTGGTGCATATTATTGTCAATATTGAAGAGGAGGCACAAACAAAGCAACTCCTTAGGGCACTAAAAGTTGTGGCACTGAGAAGGTCAATAGGCTTAACAAGGACGTCTTGGAAAAAAGCTAATTTGAGTGATGGACAAACATATGCTGATTGTGCCACATGCATGGTAAGGCAACGTAAACACACAATAATAGTTTACTTTGCTCTCAGCGAAAATATGCTATTTCAGTCAACTGTCTCACAGAAAAAATACTTGGAGGAAACATAAGTCTGACGTTTGTTTGTACGCAATAATACCGGATCCTTTCAGTGTTTTAATCACTCTTTGGACAACTGCACTCTGGCTTAAACCTAAAAAAACCCCGAAATACTAAGCTAGACAAACCAGGCTTGAGGACTATCAAACTGTTTACAAGAAGTAGCCTGTGTAGTGAGGAGCAGAGCGCGCGAGAAAGGGAGGGGGCGCTAGAGCGGGTGATGCCCTTCGGTAAGCCACAAGCGAGACTGATCCGCGGCCCCCACATACGACAGAACTGACGGGGGTCCAGTGCAGAGAACAGGGCAGCGACCGAGAGAGAGACAGAGAGCGGGAGAGACGGAGACGGAGTCTGAATTACCTCAACAATCGCAGACAAACGAGAGGATAGACAACATCGTCACGCGCTAGACGTCTTCTGCCCTGAAAGGTGGGCATCCATGGGAGATTTTGCTTAACGTAGACATATGTGTTTCTTGAAGAAGTAGCTTATTTATTAAGCAGTGTCAGACCAGGCGTCTGGTGAGAGCTTGTGGGGCGCACTAATCCTCATGTTGTTTTGTTTAGTGTCCGCTCGTGTCTGGGTCGGATTGTTTCCCCCATTTCTAGATTATAGCTGAGTGTTGTCTTTTATGGTGATTTTGTATGGACTTTAGGTTTTAGCTCGACCGAGGTCGATTATTGCATACACCTGTTAAATTCTACAAAAGGTTTAATCGATGTACACATTTTACATGGCGAGGAACTTTTAAACGTGTTGAAAAATGATGTAGAAATTGACATGTTTCTATTTCAAGCAAAATTGATTGTCTTTTACTGGCGTGTGGGCTGAGACTCAAAAAGATTTAACAAAGCTATCCTTTTCGCAGTTGTGTATTTAACTTCTTATTACCCGATCTTTTCTTGTTTGTCTGATACTGTTTTAAGGTCAGATGGGCAATTCTATTTTTTTGTGTACTGTTAAAAGATTAGCCAACAGTTTTTTGTGCGTTGTTCTTATGAGCAGGCGTGATGATAAAGGCAATCCATTCTTTCATGCTGATGAGTGAAGTAAGGATTTGGCTCGAGAAGTGTGGTCTAGGATCATTTTGTTGAATGCAGTTTAGTAAGTAGCAAAATATACTGTTTTAATATGCACTCTCTATCTCTCTCTCTCTCTCTCTCTGTATGGTGTGATATAGTTTCAGTATTCACTGCCATCGTGAATGTCTTATTAAGAATAGCAGGTAAAAAAACATCAACAACAACAACAATAGGTTTTCCGCTGTAAATTAGTTTATTGGTTTCCCCAGTTGATGCTAACAGGATAAAGAGTCTAGCCCACACGACTCCTCTCCAGGAACAGGTTTGATTTACCAGCTTAGCGCTGACCTGCATTGAGTAGGTTAGTTTAACAAACGTTTGGATGACAGGTGTATGGGCTACACTTTACGTCCGCTGTCCGAGGTGCTGACATTAATCCTGCCTCGTAGGTGATCCAAAGAGAGGGAAAATGGGCGTGGCCACGAATACTCTGATCCTTGCGTGCTTTATGGTCGCCTTGATCGCACGGGCCTGGTGTCAAGAAGGGGCGTGTCTGCCGGACGGAAGACATAAAAAAACGCCAAGTCCAGAGCCACACCTGAAGGAGTGTTCTCTCTACACGGAGAGTAAGTCACATGTCAAATGTCTCTATTAGCGAGAATTCTTTGGTGACAGCCAAAGTGAAATGTAATACTGAAATATATGAAGATGTATATTGTATGTTTGTATTTCAAATATTGTAGACTTACTTTTCCTTCTATTTCTGCAGGGGCGGGGGGAACATGAGGGTTTTTTTTAGTCAATATCACATCAGGCTAGCAGTTAAACACCCACCATGGGCTGTTAGCTTTCCACCATGTACCCTAATACAGATCCTGTATATGAAACCGTAAACTGCTGCGGATGACAAGTTGCACCACCTCCCCTTGTGATAATGAAATTCCATCCATCTCATCAGATGCGTGCTGCACAGAGGATGACATCCATGATCTCATGGCCCCTCCTGCCAGTTCGGAAAAAGCCCACTGGGACAAATGTGGAGCCCTCAGCCCCGTGTAAGCATCCATCCTCACTCTCCCTCCTTCTCTCTCTCTCTTTCCCTCCTCTCTTCCTCTTCTCTCTCTCTTCTCTCTTTCTCTCTCTTCTCTCTCTGTGAATACATCATGGTTAGCTCAGCTCCACATTCCGCAATGTGGCACATAATGCAATCATGTAGATATTTGGTAGGAGTTTGAGTCATCTGTCATTGTCGGGCAAAGTGCAATTGGATCGCTTGCTGTTTCAGTGCCTTTGCCTGCGTCTGTAACCTGTTCCCATACCCTTTCTCTTACTGTCAGTCCCTCTCCTGTTGGCTTGTCTTTCATTTTCCTCCCTCCTTTCTCTCTCTCTCTCTCTCTCTCTCTCTCTCTCTCTGTCTGTCTGTGTACGTCTCTCTCTCTTGCCATTTTAAAATGTGCCTGTCTTTCAGCTGCGAAAGTTTCCTGAAGCGAGTCATCTGCTTCCACCGCTGCTCTCCGGATGCCGCGCGCTGGCCACATCCCCAACGCGGCTCCGCCCTCAAGGCTGTGCCACTGTGTCACAGCTTCTGCAAAGGCTGGTGAGGCCACACGCACCACACACACACACACACACACACACACACACACACACACACACACACACACACACACACACACACACACACAGCTCCAGGTCATAACCAACGACCTTCTGAGGCCGACGATGCACAGTCTAAGCGCTGCAAGGGAAGGCCTGTAATGAGTGCGGGTGGTTTACAAGTCACAAACATAATCTGCATAAATGAATACAATCCAGAATAAGCCTTCTTCTCAGAGCCATTTTGCAGCTTTGAGGGGAGTTTTAAAAGCATTGGTATGCAAAGACAAACTAGTGAAATCATTAAGGCAGAACACGTAAAACAGTTTCTGGCAGTCAGAGACAAACTAGTGAAATTGAAAAGGAATGACACGCAAACAGTTATTTAGCAATCAAAGACAAAGTAGTGAAATCATTAACTCACAGCAGTCACCACCAGCTCAGATTATCCTCTAGTATGAAGCCAGATGCAACAGAAGTGATGTCTGTTTCAGGTACGACGCCTGCAGGATGGACCTGACCTGTGCCCGTGAGTGGGCCAGCGACCCTCGGGGGCTCAACTGCACCGGGAGCTGCGTGCCCTACCAGCAGGTGAGTCTCCGGGTCGGGATCAGCTGCGAGGCAAACTGGGACATATCCCGCCTTCGGTGACAGAGCAGAGTGTGCTCACACACACACACACACACACGTGCACACACACACACACACACACACACACACACACACACACACACACACACACACACACACACACACTCACATGGCCAGCGGACATCACAACTGGCAAAGAGAAACAGAAGTTGGAGCAGATAAAAGATTATAAGGCAGCTGAGAGTCTGAAAAGTCTGAAAAGTCTGAAAAGAGAGGATGAGGAGCAGCAGAGAAGAGAGAGAGAGAGAGGAAGAACAGGAGACGGAGGAGGAGGAGGAGGACGAGGGATTTGTTAGAGATTGTTAGAGAAGGAACGGAGGAGGTGAGATTTGAGGTGAGATGTAGGTGCGAAAGGAATGTTTGCGAGGATAAGAGGGAGTGAAATGTACACTCTGTGTGTGGGGAGCTGGAGAAGACATACAGTAGATGAAGGAGTGGAGCTCTGAGAGAAATCCAATGGGGAGTTAAATATAGATTAGGGAGGGGTGAAGAGGCAAGAGAGGAGAGAGAGTGTTTGTAGAAGAGTCGGCTAGAGAGAGAGAAAGGGAGAGAGAGAGAGAGAGAGAGAGTGTGTGTGTGTGTGTGTGTGTGTGTGTGTGAAGTAGTGTGTATGTAACAAAAAGGACGAACCAAAGGCTGGGGAAGAGGGAGGAAGAGGGAAAAAAGGATAGAGGGACAGAAGACGAAGACAGCGGAGAGAGAGAGAGAGAGAGAGAGAGAGAGAGAGAGAGAGAGAGAGAGACAGTGAAGCTTGCTGGAGCAGACGAGACAGAGCGGAGGCTCGGCTCCCGTATGCAAAGAGGCAGAGTGACCTAGGGCTGGTGCACAGCTGGGACTGCATGTGAGAGGCTGCCCGACACACACAGACACACGCTGGCACTGTCAGCTCCGATCACCGTCCCTGACCACACGGGCCTGGTGTGTGTGCATGTGTTCTGTGTCTGCAAACATGCTTGCATGTCTCTCTGTGTTTACTGTGTGTGTGCCTTCTCTCTCTCTCTGTGTACAGTACATACCGATCCTAATATACAACTGGCTCTTATCAAAGTATGTTATTTTTTCTTCTTAAAATTATATTTCAATACATATTGAAATATAGTTTTAAGAAGAAGATAAGAGCCAGTTGTATATTAGGATCGGTTGTGTTACAACAGGCGACGTTGGAAAGCATGAAATGGCAAGCACATGTTACCTTTAGTGCAAATTGGCTGCCTTTGTTTCGAGACTCCAGGGTTTCAATTCGACTGGTTTTTCTAAAGCCAAGAATTGCGTGCTTAGTATTCCTGCTGCTAAGTAGATTTGTGGCATCGTGATCAAGCTAAAGCATACTGTATATTTGAATTTCAACTCGATTTGATGATTACATAATGTGCATAATTAAGCAGGCGTTCACACACGCACGCACCCCTACACACAAACACACACACACACACACACACACACACACACACATACACACACTGCACAGTAAGCAAAAGCACATTAATGCTTTATCCCGATTGTCGGCTGCAAGTTTGTAAAAAGAATGTGATTAGGTGCTGTGCACAGACCCAAAGCTGAAAAGCAGGCCTCTCTGTGTAATTTTCCGTCCACGGGGAGATGTGGGGAAGCCAACTGCACCTGTTTGCAGGCCTGTCGAATCAAGATGACAACGTTGCTGTCTGCTAAGGGGGCGGCTGTTCACAGCACAGGCACACCAAAACAGACATACAGGCAGCAGGATGGAAGATCTTCTTAGAAGCTAAGACAACCAGACAAGCACACTGACACAAATATGTGCCTGTGTAATTTAAGATCGCTTGCGCGCACATTAGTCGAGACACGGCTAGCATGCATGAATGCCTCATACCTCCGCTAAATATGTCATTAGTACAATCACTATCATTATGACATACAAACAAGTTTGAGAAGGAGACAGGAACATTTTTTTTTTACCTACACAGAAACAGCCAAGACAAAACCTCGTACAGTCCTATAATCGTCTCTTCTCAAGTTAGCGTCGCCTGCTCCTCTCCATGGCTTCATTGGCCCCTGTCCTTCTCGCTTCAGTGGCCCTATCAGGTTCCGCAGGCGTCCTAGCATCACACTCTCACATGGAGACACCCACCCCTCTCCACAGGCTCTGTTGCCGGGGCCCGAAGCATCTCCACGGCAACGTCGACATGGACAGACAGCTTGTCAACATGCATGAACTGGAGAGTTCCATGACTCTGTCTCCACTGTCTCTGTCACTGTCTCTCTCGCTCACATGCACACATTCTTAGACATATACACAGGCACATGCATGCACACTCACAAAGACACCCACCCACACACACACGAACACACACACAAACACAAACACAAACACAGTGGCAAATATTGACTTTTCAGGACAGATAAAAATATACATTCACATTGTACAACCATTATAGCTGAGTGCACAATTGTAAACCTGCACACAAACACAATTGTCATTGCGCAACCGAGATCCGCCACTGCAGACCTCGCTGCCCGCTGCAAACACTACTGAAGACCCATTAGTGCGAGAGCCTCGCTGTCCAGCGAGGCGAGGCCAGCCATGTGTCACTCACACGCTCTGGACGTGTGAAATCAGGCGGCCTGCTCCGCTCTCCCGGACCGCCCCGAGGACACGGCTTATGGTGTCGGCGAGCCCCGATCTGTGGCAGAATGACAGCTTTGTCCTTCTTAGTCAGTCGATATTTCGCCAGGCGTATTTTTTTTCTCCCCCAGAATGTCCTGAGTGACTCACTCATAATCCCCTAAACAGACAGTGAGGGAGCGAGGGAGTGAGAGGGAAGATATAGAGGAGAGGAGAGAGAGAGAGAGGAGGAGGTAATGAGAAAGCATGAATGAAGGGAGAGGGGGAAAAAAGAAGAGGCCTCCAAAAAAGATGGGCTTAAGGAGAGAGATGAGAAATGGCACCTAAATGTGTCAGTGAATCACTCGGGATGTGTCGAACGCTAATTCTGAGGATTTGCCTGAATGGGATGTTTGTGGGACAGTGGGCAGTTACAGGAAAAGTAGTTTATTTTGTAAAGATGGAGAAGATTGAGGTCAGTGTCTAAGCAGCTAGACTTCCAAATCTAATTGGAATGTTGCATCTTTTTCTCTGAAAAACAGAAATCAACATGTAAAGCATGTTATTAAAAGAAGTGAGTAAAGCATGTTATTTTATTGCAAAAAATGTCACGTTCCCCTAAGTTATGCCAGTCCAGTTATGCATCTCAAAACTGGGTGGGTATCTGTAACTCTCTGTGAGCTTTTTAGAGGACTTGCAATATATCACTGTCAGAACAACTCATCACAATGGTTTATCAAGACATGCATCTGTTATTTTGTGTCTGCACAGCACAGCACAGTGTGTGTGTGTGTGTGTGAGTGTGTGTGTGTGTGTGTGTTGTGACCAAAGGCAGGGACTTCTAACAGACCCGAATGCAGAGCTGTTTGGTGCTCACTCCAGCTCTTTCCACGACTTTGGCAGCTTTGTGCAGCTTTAATCCCACTTCCTGTTATGCAAATGAAAATGGAGCACAGTTAGTATTAGTTCTGTGTTCCTTCGGAAGCCAGTGATTTAGGCCTTATCCCTGGGAATATTCTGGATGTACTACCTAGACCATTGTCTCCACACGGCTGTCTGAGCTGCTACGATAACACTAACTGTGTTCTGAGGAGCCTGGGTGTTCCAGGGTTCATACGTTTTTGAAAAACCTGGAAAAGTTATGGAATTTGAAAATGCTAATTTCCAGGCCTGGAAAGGTTTTGGAAAACAAAAAACACCCCAAAAGTTTTGGAAAAGTCATGGAAATTTGCCTCACCCAATTCAACTCAGAAACATCTCTCATTTGGGCAGGTCATGTCTCGCACTTGTGTCACAACCGATTGGCAAACTTTTAAGCTTTGAGAGCATTCCTTCTAGGTAACCATCCTGTTATCTCACGCGTCATATCTATTATTAATGTAGCACTAGTTGATGTGTGGTGGAAATGGAAATTTGTGAAAAAATCATGGAAAAGTCATGGAAATTCTCTGGTGGAAATGTGTATGAACCCTGGTGTTCTGTAGCCTGTGTTTGACTCTCGTGTCCTCCTCGATTGTCACGTTTCAGATGTACCAGCACGGGCGTGACCTGTGCGAGAGCCTGTGGGGCGACGCCTTCATGACGGTGGAGGACGAGGCCAACGGCGGTGGCGGCAATGATGCCGGCATAGAGGAAGGCGGGCCCGCGTGCGGCTGCCTGAACCTCAGCCCCTCCGACCGCGACGCCATCGCCGCGCTGCGGGCCCGCGAGGAGGACCCCGAGGAGCTGGACACCACCAAGATGGGCCTGCCCCAGTACCGCGCGCCCTGCTCGGCCCCGGCCGCCGCCGCCGCGCTGCCCCCCCAGGCGGCCCGGAGGTCCGGCAGCAGCGGCATCAACACCATCCTGCGCAAGCGCTCCGTGCCGCTGGCCGAGAGCGACGTGGAGGGCAGCGGCAGCGGCTTCGAGGGCAGAGTGTGAGCGTGGAGCCTGACCACGTACGTGTGTGTGTGTGTGCGTGCGCGCGTGTGTGTGTGTGTTTCAGCAGTCTCCTTTCCTCTCTAACTAGCCAAACCTCTCTCAGACTAGACATCCTCATATCATAATCCAATGTATGTCCCACATGAGTCCATCCTGTGCTCAATCCACCGATGTTAAGGCTCAGAGTCTCACAGTAGAAGTTCTTCTCTTTACTTATCAAGACATCAGACTGTCGCTGAATGAGTGATTTTTTGCCATTTTAGCTTTCACTCAAGCAGGTCAATAACAAGTGTTAGGTTTGCAAGATTTGCTCTGATTTCACAGAATGCATCTTCCTCTAGTTATTATACAGAGAATCTGCCAGTTCTGTCATATCGCATAGTTATGATTTTGTCTCAGTGTCAAACAATGCATGAAATCACTTGGACCAGATTTTGTCATTTACAAGTTGCATAACTCCCTGGCATGGGGGTTGTCCCTTGGAGAGGGGGAAGCGAAGGTCAGTGCAGAATCCCGGACACACAGCCTGCCAGACCCCCCCCCCCCCTGCTTATAAACCTTTCTCTAGCTAGACAAATCCTCTCAATAGTCCAGACGAGGACAAACATGGTGTATTAGCTGGCACTTTGCATGACATCTTGATTTTCTGCTGATGTACATAGTGTTGTTGTTCTTGCTGAAGCTTTTCAGTTTCCAACTGAGAAGGCTGAAGGTATTCTGAAAGAATGTCAGGTTCCATGGCCGTCAATAGTGTAAGGCTGTGGTGTTCAGTTTTGTAAGCAGCCATAGATGTTTTTATTGAGCTAGAGAGGAATTTTCCTTTTTGAGTCTGTAGAAATGACAGCCGGTGAAGATAGCAGAGGAGACGGTATTAGTCTGAACTGTCAAGACGGTTTTATGTGTCAGACTGTGTTTAGATCTGTTTAGATTGTCTCTAGAATGGGCCGCTGTCCTAGCTTATTGTGAACATCTATCTGACCTAGAATGTGGGGTAGAGTCAAGGAGAACCTGTCTGTCTGAATACAACTGGCCAAGTGCAAATGTAATGGTAATAATGCTGTAATGTTTCCGTGATTTCCTCAATAAAGGCTCTATTTCTACATCCTTCTTTTGTTTGTTTCGATTCAAAAGGTCAGTTAAACCTCACGTCTCCTGAATAAAGGTCAATTATCCACAGGAGACAGAGATGAGATGTGGGTCAGGCCTGATTGCAGAGCTTAATTGCTCTTTTGTGGTTTCCACAGGAAGATTTCATTGATTTTGCATGTTGTCTGACAAAGGAAAGGACGTTTAAGCCTGTCTTGCTATGCTGCTCACCTATAAACCCATTTGTAAATGGCTTTGGATGCAAGTGACAGCTAAACAAATAGATGGAAATGTCAAATAAAGTCTATCAGCTTCAGAATGTCATTTTGAGATTTCATTGTGCTTAGCATTGCTGGGACAATACTTGATATTCATATTTAGAGGAAATTGCATGGATATCATGATAAATCCTTGTGGGTATTTGAGATGTTATGGGAATAGTACTGTAATAACCTTGGGAGTATACGATAATTCTCTGGATTTCCTTTTACTAAGTGGGACTGTTGTAGAATTTCTAGGAAATCAAAAATGATTATGGAATTAACAGAAGTAGTCATATAAACAATAGTCCTTGTAGCAAAAACAATACAATTCTAACAGAAGGAAAACTCTGAACTTTGCCATACCAGAATGTATTAAGTAGTGCGGAGTGCGGAGAATATCTGACACAAACAGCAAAGCCAAATTCTATGTGACCTTTGACCAGGAGGAATTGTAATCTGCATAGGCTTACATAACTCAGCCTTTACTCCTTACCACCCAGAAAACAAATGAAACCACTAAATACAGTGAAGGTCATCTTTAACCTACTGAGAGAATAAAAAACGTATGCGTGTATGAACTACTGTTATAATAGTATGTTCATGATCTGTGTGAAACATCACAACACTGACCACGTTGCAAATGCCAGCTTTGCTTTCTTCAGACAGAAGAGAGAGTTGGAATTTGAGGAGGTGGGGGGGATAAGGGCCTGTAATCCTCCCTCTCCGCCCCCCCCCCCCCCCACCCCCCTTAGTCCGTTTCCTGCAGACAGACATGTCTCCATCCTTCCCCACTCCTAAGCCTGTCAATCAAGCCTGACCTTTCATTGTCACAGGCAGAAGGCGATCAGCACAAGCGTTTTGCTCTGAGTGACGGCAAATGAGGGAGTGTAATCTACTGGGAAAGAAAAGCGGCAAATCACTGTTGGATTTTGCAGTTGAACTTCTTATTATTAAGAAATGCTTGAGCTGATTACCTCTCAGATAAATAGCGGTATTGCGAGAGAATGCCTTGGTATTTGCCAGGATTTGCAGTTAAGTCTTTTCTCATTTATTGGGGCCCTGCTTTGTTTGTGCTCGACTGTGTTGTTTGCCTCTATCTGCGCGCATGTGTGTGTGTGTGTGTGTGTGTGTGTGTGTGTGTGTGTGTGCGTGTGTGCGTGCGTGCGTGCGTGCGTGCGTGTGTGTGTGTATGTGTGTGTGTGTGTGTGTGTGTGTGTGTGTGTGTGTGTGTGTGTATGTGTGTGTGTGCACAGCTTGATAGATATGCGTCATGAGAAATCACATCTGTGTGTGGAAAATCTGGCCAAAATCTGATCAACGTCTAAAAGGCTAAATGGCATTTACATAAACTATGGGTCAATCCAGACCACTTCCCATTTGGCCTCTAATTTAGACCTTTTAAGGGCATTCAAAGGGCATACAGAGACACTCACACAAACACACACACACACACACACATTAATATGAAACTGAGCATGCACAAACTTTAACTAATGTCTTTGTGCGACCTTTGTTTTGCCTGCGCTGCTGGAAGCCTTTGCTGATGCCGATGTGTCCTCCACACTGCTTGGTGACTCAGGAGAGGAGTCCTCGTGTCCTAGCACCTTGTTGCCTTGCATTAATGTCCCCCAGCGCAGTGCAGGCATGCAGTGGGAACCGAAGGAGCTGCCTCGTGTGTGTGTGTGACAACGCGGCTTTGAACTCCACACTTGCAAATAAAATGCTAACACTGTAGCACATGACACTGTAACACGTTCTGGAATCTGGAAATCACATACTTGCTCACTCACACATACACACACACACACACACACACACACACACACACACAAACACACAGGATGTTCTAACAACTGGCACCACAAAACCCTCAAATGATCACTAAGGGAACACCCAGACTTTCACAACCTTCACAACCTTTCACAACCAATCTTGTAAAATTTTACATGCTGTTGTGTCCAAAGAAATGGATTAGCGATTGTATTTGTATTTTGTGTTGTATCGTAGCGACACTGGAAATGGGCTTCAATAGCCTCTTGGCCAGACGGACCTGCAAAGCAAATCCCAAATTTGACGAAAGTTGGGTATTAGGCCTATTATCTGACTCCATGTTGTGATGTTTGACAAGGGAAACCGCATGACATCTATATAGTATTAGTGAATTTGTATTGTTTTCAACAATGCACTCTCCCCACCTGCAATGTACATTGTCATTGAGTCTGAATTAATCAGAGTATGCTGAAATTGACAGTACTGTGGATGATGCAGTTTTACAGTTTTGCTGTTCAGACACCACATTTTTAGCCTGACTCTAGCCAGACCCTTGTAGTTCCGCCATCTGGCGAAAGTAAGGTTACCACATTTTTGCTTGTCACACATTTTTGCTTGTCACACAATCAAAACATATTTTTCAAACACCATAGCCCCACGCCAAATCTGCAGTTTTCAATTTCCTGAAACATATTTTGTTGAGAATCACACAATGTTCTACCTAACACACAAAAATCTAACAGGAAGGAACTTCAAAACTATCAAAATGGCACACGAATTCACCACTTATTCACACTCAGCCCTCAATGTACAAACAGTTGCAAACAGTGCTTCACTTAACACCATCCGATAATTGCCTTAGTGTAGGCCTATGAAAATAGATACTCTATATGTAGTAGTCAGCAATTTATGTCTTCGTAAATACAGTCATTTCTGTCTTCATGACATTTTGAATGTTGTGTATCATTCTGCTGGAGATCTGAGCCATTTTGCATTTCGTATGAGCAGTTGTGGGTTTTGAAAAATAGAAACAGAGTTTTGAAAATGTGTGGGAAGAAAACTAAACCTTTTCCCTTTCATGAATATAAAGTGCGACACTGCCCTCTCCTGGTGTGAAACTACACTCTACAAATCAGAGATGGAAGGAAACGTTGCTGATCCCAAGGAGGGAAATGTTGGCAGTATATAGTAACTAAGCTACTGTAAGTAAATAAGGAGTGGTTGGAAGTCAACACTGGACCTAGTTGTACAGTTTGATTGGTGCAATAATATACATGTGTATAAGATTGAAAGATAAGAAAGGATAAGAGTAGCAGGCCTAACTTAGTCAAGGCAGCATAAATACAAAAAGGAAATTAATTTACACTAATGAAATTGCTTTACCAACAAAAGATTATTCATGTCGTGTCACATACAGAATATAGCTGCAAGCGGCAATGACGGACTTGTGCCTCTTTGGCTCTGGGTCTGTGACATATCATCATCCAGCAATGCACTCACGTGTGTGTGTCAAATGCATGCACACAACTGATGTGTGTGCCAAATTTTAGACATTTTAGACATTGAAAGGATGCTAGAGTTAGAAAGGTCTCCATATCATGAGAAGCCAGACTCCTCTCATGAAGTGAAAGAAAGTAGATAGTCTACTCTACCAGGCTACTGTCAACTACAAAAATTCACAACATTTGGAATGCATCCAGAGACTGTGATAGTGATTTGACACTGTCAGCTTCTGTGAACTTTGAACCTTAAAGGGACACTTCACCGATTAGCATTAAGCTTTGTATCTTTAGAAAACCAGTCATGTTTTTGAATGGTCATTCCCTCAATTTGCCTTGAGATAGGAGAAATACGGATTTCAATGTTGGACTTCCTGCTTTGAATGATGTAAAAATCATCATTTTACATCATTGAAAGCAGGAAGTCCTATTCATGGGTTTCATTGAAATCCGTATTTCTCCCATCTCAAGGCAAACTGAGGGAATGATGCACGACCATTCAAAAACATGACTGGTTTTCTAAAGATACAAAGCTTGCTAATCGGTGAAGTGTCCCTTTAACGTAAGACCTATCGCAAGATATTAGCATGTCTAGATTCACTAGGTGGCGCTACACCTCAAATGAACATTAAAGCAAGAGTTTTTTGTACCTTAAAATGAATGTTTCCAAAATAATTTCAGTGATTCATCAACTCTATTGGCTGACTACACTATGTAAGTTGATCGGGTAGCGGATCTGTATTTCAATGAGACATAAGAAACTACACATTTGACTTAATTGCTTTACTATCGTAAAATCATGCAACATACTCTACCTTGTCTGTGGATATTGTTATTTGCAGGATAAACAAATAGTGTGTGTGCAACCGAGGAAAAGTGCTTTAGTGTTGTTTTAATGTAGTCTGGCTATCACCATTATAAGCTCAATCATTTAGAAGTTCAGGCAGGGTTCACCCAGTCTAGCTTTAATGGGCAGCAGAGATGTACTTCAGGTGACAAACTTACCACATACATTTTATAATCTGTGGTGCAAAATTTGCCAGGTCATCTAAAAAGCACGCTTTTGGCCTTGCTGCCTGAGGGATGGGTAGTGAGGGCTGTGACCCCCCTCACAATATAAAATCAGGACACCCGTTCCTTAATGCACACCAAAAGTTAAATTGATGAAATGAGTCTAGGAGTGGTATAGTCAATTCCAGTGAAAAAGCCACTGTTTCTGGTGGCACAATGTCAGACTGTCATTTTGCACAAAGTTTGAGCCATGTACGGCGAATTTATATGCCACATTTCCTGTGTATGTGGCAATACATTGTATTGCCATTTCAGGATATTATAACATATCAAAAATCCGGAAAGTGAGGTAAAGAGGAATGCTGTTGGAATTCCGGGATCCACTGGTGCTTTTGGAAGGGAGAGTGCCAACAAGAGTAACATTCTGATTTAAATCTATATCAAAGGTGTCAGTGGATTGAACAAGTTAAAAGCCTTTTAGAACCTGATATCATCCCCAACCATTCCCCAACAATGTAATAACTCCCCCTCATAACTCCATAAAACATGTAATAAAACCTGTAATAACCTAACAATCCCTGGTAATGTAATACTGTAAAGTGCCTTTCCCAATAACGTAATAATCTCTGTGTCGATAATGTAACAAATTATTACTTTAATGGGAGGTTATTACATTAGCAAGTTAACCTCACTTTTCCAGAACCTAACAATGTAATATCTCCTAATATTGTAATAATTTTGGCCAATGCTGTGGAAGGCTAGCCTATATGTTTTGAAAGTGTATAGTGATGGTGTGTGTGTGTGTGTGTGTGTGTGTGTGTGTGTGTGTGTGTGTGTGTGTGTGTGTGTGTGTGTGTGTGTGTGTGTGTGTGTGTGTGTGTGTGTGTGTGTGAGTGTGTTTGTGTGTGTGTGTGTGTGTGTGTGTGTGTGTGTGTGTGTGTGTGTGCGTCCGTGCGTGCGTGCGTGAGTGCGTGCGTGCATGTGCATGCATGTGTGTGTGTGCGTGCGTATGCGTGCATGTGTGTGTGTGTGTGTTTGGGGGGAGGTTGATGTCTGTGTGTGTGTGTGTGGGGGGGGGGGGCAATATTGAAATAATTTGGCCAATGCTGGAGTATGTGTTTTGTTTAAGTCTAGTGGCGGGGCATACCTGTGTGTGTGTGTGTGTGTGTGTGTGAGGACAAATTGCCAAAATGCCTTTACAAATTTGTTAACAAAGAATGGAGTAAAATTGCAGTATCAAGGAGTGCAAACCTAACTAAGACCAATGCAGGTGCTATGCTTTAATTGCGGCCAAGATGCATCTACTAATTCATTAACATTACTTTGTAGAAATCTGTTATCTGTAATCTCTTATTAACAGCACTGAAATGCCAGTCTTTTCTGGTATACAATTTTTCATAAGTGCTAAAACACATTTCTTGAAACCTTCCAGAAACAACCTTTCACACAACAGTAATACAAGTCCCCATTCTCAATACTTTATGTATTGGATTTACAGTATACGTTCAATCCACTAAGTTATCGTTCTTTGTTTTGTTTTGTTTTGTTTTGTTTTTTGATGCAAAATTCATTTACTGGAAATTTCACCTGAAGCTGTATGATTTCCATTTTTTTTTATGCTGTGTCTAATGACTGTTCAGTAGAGTTTTAATTTTGACTGCTTTTGAGATGATCTGAAGAGTGTTTGGTTTTGAGCACAGGCACAACTATTTTGTGGGGATTGTTCAGTCTCGCGATGTTGGTTAAGGTTTTGGGAATGTAGTTTGAGATTTGGGAATTGTGTTTTGAGAAAAGGGGGGTATGTTTTTAAAAAAATGTGTTTGAGCAATTGTGAAGGTAAGATTCACATAAAAATGTCAAAATCATCAGCCGAGAAAACCACAAGAGGGCACTGTTGGCCTTTGGAACGGAGTTAAAGGCATAGGAATTTCAACACAGAAACATCAACCAAAATGTATGAGGCAGTTTACAGTGCAACCTTCATCTGAATATGTGAAGTGCTAACTGTTTTGACATGACACCAGCGGCCTCATTTTATAGCAACCATACTGTGAGGACAACATCGATTTTTTGTAGCTTTGTTTTGGTGTTAAATTAAGCTTAACTTAAAATAAAGAGGTAGAAATTGTTTGGGGTAAACGTCATAATCACTCTATACTCGTCTTGCTTAGGCTACTTCTTAACATTGCACATTACCAATAGTCTAACACATCCAGCGTTTGTGGATGTGAAGAGCTCCTGTTTTGTGTGTGTTTTTTTGTATATCAAAGACTTTGAAACACTAAATGCACTTTGGGTGGGTGAATGGAATGATGGTGGTGTGGGTGAGCAGGAGAGGAAACGAGCCCACCATGAAATCCAAGCGTCACTGCTCGCATCACAGATTTTCCCAATCCCACGTACAGTACACGCACACTGGGCCATGTTTGGCTGAAGAAGCCTTTAGTGCCTAAAGAGGGCGTCCTATGCTTTTGTGCGCCCTAAAGACTCCCAGGGCCTACATGATGGTTCCAAAGGACGTCTGTGTCATCCTTTCGTTTCTATAACATCATTTCCTCATAATGACTTTACAAAATATATTGTTCATTAGGGAGGACATGATAGCCTATGGTTGCTTTGGCAAAGAGATATCTTCACTCATCTGTAACACTCAATGAAACTGTCTCTTGAAGACAGAAATATAGGGCGGATTTTCAGAAAATTGGAGATGAAAAGATGAAAACAGCCTTGAGAGGGAAGAAGTGTGGGTAGAACTAATATTTTCCCTAACGTCGTCCAAAATGGGCCTTCGTGGAAATTATATTGAAGAGAGGTGCGTTTAAACTCTCCAAAACAAGGTATCTAGAGTAGGCAAAAGTAAATTTTTTTGAAGGGGTCCTTTGATGTGGCAGTCTTTGATGTTCGTCGCATGTCAGACATGTCAGCACCGAGGAGGAGGGAAAAAAAGAAACACACAAAAACACGATTTAGTTGCTAATAAGTGGTTAAGGACATACGGGGTCTGTGGCATCTTCTCTGCACTCCCCTTCTGCTCAACCCACCCGCACGCACGCCTAAACGCCCACGCACCGCCCACGCCTCTAAAATTCCCTAGGTCTCTGTCATTTCCCCCATGTGCAGTTTTTCTTTAATGAGATTCGGACCTAATTATGCCTACTGGGTCGAAAACACAGCTTTATGCTGCCTCAAACATAGCCCCCTTTGCAAAATGCTGAATTGATCTTTACAACTACAAGAAAAATAATGAGATAATGTTTTGTGCTGTTCTTTTTTCGCTTTCAGTCTTTAAAATACACAATAATAAGACGTCAGATAAGTTATCAAATAGGCTAAGCTTACGCTGCCATGGATGTAAGAACTTGTCAGTTAATGATTATAGCCTATCAATGAGGTATTTTTGGCTGCAATCATGGTAATTAGCTATAACTAGGCTAGGCAAGTCTTCTTTGAGGTTTTTGATTTTAGATGCTCCGAATTACTTATGTGTGGGATTTTTGAAAATGTCATCAATAAAGATATAGGCCTAGCTAATTTGCTTATCTTCTTCTTGATAGGCCACTTGAAAAAGGAAATGAACCCACTGAGATAGTTGGCGGTGGTTCAAAGAAAGCATACTGAACTGTGACGTAAAAGGCATAAATGACCATATAAGGACAGTCAGCTACCGCAAGGGAAAGACCTGACGCGCTTCAGGTTTTTGAGGTACAGAGGCTGTCCAGTTAGCCCTCTCATAACTTTCATTTGGCTATTAAATCATATCTCAGAACATGTCATATGAAAATATTGTGAAAGTGGAGTTTCGTGTCACCTAAATATGAAATATATTTTAGGGTACGCCTAGTGGCAGCCTTTCTCTAAAAAAAATGTATGAACTGTGATTACATAAGAGACGGAAGTAGCCTTGTAGGCTAGTGAATTCATGTATATGTACAAAGAAATACAGAGGGAATAGACATCAGTTTTATGTCAAATTTTACTTAAATAAACAGCGCACAAACATCAATAAAAAACGTAAACATATGACATTGTTAAAGTTGGTCAGGATCAACCTGACGAACAAAAATAATTTACACATTTCATAATGCAGTATTGCATGACAGTATCATTTGCATTTGTGACATACAAATAGTCCCATTTGATCTAGACACACTAGATGATCAACATAGGCTATATGTGCCGACCGGTTCGCCACTTGTTCATCCGAGGTAGCCTATGCGTTGTCCCATTCTTGTGCTACAGCTAGACCATTACACAGCCACAGCTGCTCCTCTCATCATGGTCCCATTCACGGCGCGCAGCACCGACGTACCATTTCTCACAGTCCCACGTTATAGGTTATTTTAGGTCTGTCGACATAGACGTCAGAACAACTAAAATCTGTAGGCCTTTACCAGTCTTATACCTCCAGTGTTGATTCTTCTTGGCCTTTTTTGTGTCATCTAAAACGCCTCCATTTTGCTTGTCAACATAAGCTGACAGCCGCTGCTTACATGTCTCAGGACTTTCTGCTTGAGTTGGGCGACTTGTTCCCGCAACACCGAGGCCGTACTGGACAGTCCAGCGTTGTCTGACTTCAGCCCTTTCACTTTGTCCTCCAATCGGGCGATGCGTTCCAGCTTGCGCCGCCGGCACTTGGTCGCTGCCAATCGGTTCCTCAGCCTCTTCCTCTCCGCCTTTATCCTTTCCTGGTTTTCCATGTCGATCGGGGACATGGGAGGTGAGCAGTCGCTGCTGTGCATGTCAGGCACGGTCTGAGGCTCTTCTTTCAAAGCCAGGAGACGCTGTGGATGCAGTCCAGCTGCTTGAAGAGAGTGCGGGAACGTATGCGAGGCGTGCGTGGAAGCGTCTTGGTGGTGGTTTTGGTGAGGGTGCGGAGGCAGGTAGCTGATTGTTGTGGAGGGATAGCTGGATGAGGAAGCGAGGCTGCCGCCGGGACAATAGGTGTTGAGTGTTGTGTATATGGGAGGCTCGGGCTGCAGGGAGGAGCCGAACACGGGGGCTGCCGCGGAACACGTCGTCACACCACCGGCTCCAATAGACACGTTGGGCGGGGGCATCTGGTTCATCTTGTGAAGATCGTCTAGGGCTTTGACGAAACCCTCCGCGAATCCCTCCTGTTCGTCGGTGATGCCTCTGCCGTAGAGGTACTGGCCCGGGGTAGGGGTTGTGATAACACCGTTGCCGTTTTGGATGATCAACCTCTCGAGTTCCGGAGAGGCGAGCTTGAGCGAACCGAGGTCATGGTTTGAGGCTTGATAGAGTTCCGCGTCAGCTCGTAGTTTTAGGTTCCTATAAGGTTCAGTGAAATTGACATTCATATTCTCCTTTGGCAGTTTGTAGTCGTGCAATGCAGCATCTGAATGGCCGTAAGACAAGAGAAAAGAGTCGTCGTGATAAAACAGCTGCTCCATTTTTGTAGACATAGAGTCGTTGATGCTGAATTCGCTTAACACTTCGATAGAAAGTCAATGTAGTAACCTATTGAATGAACAAGACACCGTCGTTGACAGGGTGCATTGATTTCCAAACAGAAAAGTCTATAAGGTCTGTCCACTCACTGCAGTGTCAATTGTCTCCTTGCAGGTAGAGTGAGTTGTGGTCCAGGCTGACAGTCCGTGCGCTGACAGGCTACGAAGGTCCAAATAGTATTAAAACCACAAACGAACCCAGTTGATGTATTAGACTGTCCTGAATAACTTCTTGTGTCGGTCTTTGTCAAAACAAATCTCGTTGGACAGGCTGAGAACGTGTTCAGCGCCTGTTAGACTTTCACTCTACTGTGCGTTCTGTCGAATTTGGGACTTAGCCGCCACAGGCCGGTTTATATACAGTTCTACACACTTGCAACCAATACGCACAGCCAGCGATCGGTGATTGGTTGGAAGTGTTGAGATTCTGCTTGGTGTATCCGCCCCTGACAACGGAACGTCACACGTGTGACGTGATTGCCGGGAACTCATGGATAGTAAACAAGCCCCTGGGCAAGAGGAGGCGAGAGAGAGACGCTGTATCAACTGATGGTGCACCGAGCGAATTAATAGTTACAAAAATATATGTAATTAGAAATAAGCGCAGTCCATGCTGCAAATTGTGTTTTTGTATTCTTCAGTGGTCGAACAGGTTAGGCTATTATTAGCAGTAGCCGGCCAAGAGTAAACCGACGCGCAAACTGGCTCGTCTGACTTGACGCATAGACAAGCGTTACGCGTTGAATTATAGAAACATGTATTCAAAAGTAGTTAATGAAATGTAATTGAACATGTCACTTCATAGCCAATTAGTATCCAACTCTACTCTACATTACGGGCTGTTTTGTGGGGCTTCTACCCGGCATCTTCGTCAGGAAGTTTACAGCCCATAAATGGGCATGCACATCCGCTTCGTTTCCTCTTCTCAAAAAAGGAAAGGGTATGCCATATAGACCCGCCCACTTTATAAATATGCGGAGTAGCTCTTTGTCGGGACAAGTGGAGGAGCATAGAAACATATTTGTGTGTCAATATATTTTATATAGATTGTGCAGTGTATAAATGCTGTCGTATTTTATACAACATTTCAAAGGAAACATTCGAAGTCAATTTATTGGTCAAACATTGACCAGTGTCCAAAAATCCATTTTTTATTTGAATATCTGCTATTACATGAGAGTAAGGTCCAGTAATATTGTTTTATCATGTTGTAGTGTTGTAGACCTAGGTGGATGGAAGGATGTATAATAAAGTATGTTTAGCACATACAGTGAGTTGTGTTAGATGATGGAGGTGTCTGCTTAGTTGATGAACATATATATTCACTAACTGCCAGAATATTTCTTCAAGCTTTGCATGTTTAGCGTCTGTCAGAAGTAGAGCAGATAGTATTAAATATTACAAAATATATTAATAGTGTAAATATTCTGCATGACAGTTTTGGTTTTGCCTCTTTTTGTGAATGTAATTACAACATTCATCACCATGTAGTTTACAACACAGAGATAACATGTTTGCTCATATGCCCCAGTAGGTGAAAACATGTTTACCCTTAAGCACTACAAGGGCCACAGGAGTTACTGGCACTAGACAGCACCCACCCATGTAGTCCATTCTCTCCCCCCTGGAGCCCTGGTGTGGTGGCTTTGACTTATAGCACATGAATGTTGAACAGTTTGGCTGCAGTGTTTGAGACATTTGGCACCCGCGTGCTCCGCTGTCCAGCGCAGTGCGTGTTTACCGTAACACTCAGCACTGTGGGCAGAGTGCCATCGAGGCACTGGCAAAGCTCATTCGTGAAACAACGGTAAATAGCACACAGATGGAGAAACTGTGGTGTGTGTGTGTGTGTGTGTGTGTGTGTGTGTGTGTGTGTGTGTCTGTTTTTGTGAGACTGCATGCGTGGGTGTGTGCATGAGAAGCATTTGGTCAAGGTCAGTTGATCTTGTTTCCATAATGAGAGCAGAACTCTCTTTTCAATGTGTGTATCCTCATTAATTATCTTACTAATGGCCTCTGTATGAATCTGACACTTTCCTATTGGATTCTCACTCACTTGCATTTGTCAGATTAGAGCTCATGGATCACGTCTGGACAAATCAAATGATCTGTCAATAACAGTTTGTAAAATTAAAAGTCGAAGTATTGTTTTGTATTGATAATCTAGTTCAGACTCTGCCATTTACCCAGGAGTTTATCCTTACAAAGATGTAGTGGTCCTTTTTTCCATGCAGTGTTTATGTGTGTCTACTGGCTGGATTGTATGTGAGATTTCCATGAGAAATTCTTTTAACATGAATGATGAAGTAGTTCGGATCTCCTTTTCGCTGCGGCTTGGTTAATATGGATCACTGCCAAGAAAAACAACGTTACCTGCTCCCGGGAAGGACATGCCTTTGGGGGTTGAACACATTTACGGTAATCTGCATGCTTTGTGTGTATGTGTGTGTGTGTGTGTGTGTGTGTGTGTGTGTGTGTGTGTGTGTGTGTGTGTGTGTGTGTGTGTGTGTGTGTGTGTGTGTGTGCTTGAGTGTGTGTGCAATAGAAGATAAATTTGGTGTCTGTGGCAGGACTTGACAGTTCATGGTGGTGTGTATCTTGGTTTTATTTGCATGAATGTGTTGACATAGATTGCACAAAGTTAATCTGTTTGTAAACTTTGTTTTGGGTTGTGAAAACTGGTAGGCTATGCAGCCATGCAATTTGTTAGCAATGTCTTTTATGACATCTAAGGCTGTCACACTTTTAAAAAGACATATAAAAGGTGATTTTCGTTCAGGTGTTTAAAAAAATGTTTTCCAGAGAGTTATGTTGCCAAGCAATGTTTAGAGACCTCTAGCAAGCACAGATGGAGAATGTATGTAAGTGCCTATTGTTGCCATTGGGATAAAAATGTCGGTATGTATTTTAGAAAGCTTCCTGTCACTTGTTTTCCATTATTATGTACGTAAGAGGGCAAGAGTATGGCAGTCCTGGAAATTCCACTGTTTTGTTTCCCACAGCCCTTGCAAACAGTGCTGTCTCAACCACCAGGGTCTGGCTCTCCCTCCACCTCGACAGGCCCGCTGTTGTCCTTCCAGCACCTTCAGACAGCCTCCCCATTGTTACATTCTGGTGGCTTCGGCAGACAGCTGTCTTATTGTCCATCTCCCGAGCGGCGGAGTCGGCTCTGAGCAGCGCTGCGGACTCTGGGCCTGGTCGGAGACTCTCCTCGTTGGTCACTCGCCCCCCCCCTACCGCCCCCCCACCCCCACCTTCACCCCAACCCCCCCTCTGTGACTCACCCAGCCTGGAGGAGCCCATGCCAATCTGAGGTCAAAGTGCCCCTCAAGATAGAGAGAGAGAGAGGAGCCCTGGCACCACTCGTCTTTCAGCTGCCTTTCAAAAACCACTCCAAAGGCTTCTCCCCATGCAGTCAGCAAAGACAGAGGACTCGGGAGGAGAGAAAAGGCCAAGGAGACAAGGGTGCACACAGCACAGGCACAGGCCTGCATGGACCGAACAAGAGCCCTCAATAGGCACGGCAAAGATGCCACTCTGTCGGGGGGGGGGGGGGGGGGGGGGACACAATGGAGGCTCTTGTGCGGTCACTGTGCGGTGCAGCGGTCAGTGTGGGAGCCATAAATAGCCCCATCCGTCATCTCCACATGATACTAATGGTGTTTGTCCCAGGTCCTGACTCGGGCCCACGTCCCCCCGCAACCCCCCCTGTGTTTACAGCGTAATTAGCATCGAGCTAAAAGGTGATTGATTGTCGCGTAGTCGCACAGTGGTAGATAACACTGGGCCCTCCTCCTCCTCACACAAGCGCCGCTTGTCTCCAGAGCGTTAAATCCTCTGGCCAGCTTTTAATGCCAGGTCAGCATTGTGGCCCTTGTATTCTAATTGATTTACGGCTGATGACTTGAGGGGAAAATCGGACCCTTCTAATGAATGTAGCTGATTGTTGAGGAATTCTTGATAGTTGAGGTTCACTTCACTCGTATTTTTGCTGATACCTTCATTTCATTCCGAAACTTTGGCAAGTCATTATTTTATCCTCGCGGGTCACAAGTCACTCTGAGTTTGTTTCAACGTCACATCCACATCTTTGGACAAGATGGCTTCCGGGGACCAGATCCCACAGAGTGTGCTGTAACACAGTAGACAAGAAGACACTTACAGCCTCTAATAAGACATCTTTGTCCCAGGGGAGTCCCTTAGTTTCTAGTGGGCAAACACACTGACCCAGAAGAGGAGTGTGCCACAGCCCCCTCTCCCTCTGCCTGTCAGGGAATATGAGTGATCCTCATCCCCCTTTCCTCCAGTCATCATGTCCTGGGCCTTCCGGGGCTCAGGAGAGGATGACTAAAGAGGCCCTGTTAGTCAGCCATAAGTGTAGGTCACTTAGGTCAACTGGCTCATACAACTACAGGTCATCTTGTGTACTTCCACTGGGTGGACATGGACGTTCCTGCTTACTGAGTGGGAGCCAGTAAATGACTTGCTGTTGCAGCCTATAGGTTACGTATGCTATATGATATTAGATGCCAATTACAATATAGTATACTTATGTAGTTATAGTATTGTTATAGAAAGTATAGTATAACTAAATAGTGTAGTTATTCCACAAGTAAGAGGTACATACTGTAGGGGAGAGGCACTCTATTTCTCTCTGTATCTGTCTCTATGTGTCCTGATTTCTAAATATGGACATCACGAATCATCATCTGTATTCCCCTACTGTGACTTCCCCTTTGCTGATCTTGCTGGTCTTGATATTTGTGCACTTCGGGGGCCGGTTTCTGATTTCCTCCAAGCAAGATCCAGTCACCCCACTGTCTGGATCCACATCTGGGTGATAGTCTTGTTTTTGTCTGTAGAAAACAGAGCTTCTGGTTTTTATTGAGAGGGTGAATGTGATCGGATTGCCACCTCACCATCAACCATATGGATCTTATAAAAGCCTGAGTTTACAGTGCCATTAATCATGGCTGCGGGGGTGTAATTACACAAGCCCACCCCCACACTTGCCCTCCTCCAGACTTTCTGCTTACATCGGCACTCTTCACCGGGACTATAGGCCATCAAATACTGGCAAGTCACAGGCCTGTTTGGCGTATCAGGTGACCATGACCTCACTTGTGGTCACACTTTCTATTCTGCTGTTTATTTGACAGTCAGCCATCGCACTTAAATGACCGACCCAGGCCTGCCTCTAGGGCTCTGGGAGTGTCTCGTCTGGTTCCTGGTTGAACTCTCTGTGCAAAGCAGGTGGTGGTAGAGGCCCAGCGGTTGCCATGGAAACCATATCAGTTTTGTTGATATCCTGGGGATCCCCCCCGTGCCTGGGAAGTCTCAGCTGGAGGGGTCACGACCCTCTCGCTCGAGACGGTGATAAAGAGCTGACTAAGTGGCGACTCACTCCATTGCTCGGCGGAGCAGCCGTACACACCGGTCGAACAAACATAAATATTACACGTCTCTGGAGGACGCTGCCAAGGCCTGGGTGGGGCGCTGGATTGCGAAACATCTCGAGCAGAGCGAAACAAGCTGACGGAGACGTGTTGAGAAAAAAAACCTAAAAAAACCAGATGTTTCCATAAATGGGTATTGTCAGGAGAGAGAGTGGCCAACAATTCTGAGTGTCTATTCTTAAACACACAATGGTTTTGTTTCCTCTCTATCAGACTGTCAGGAGTTGAGGTTTTTGTCCTCAGTGGCGTTTGTGCAAGAGACCCAGATAGAGCCGAGTGATGTCATGAACTGTGCCTCGTGATGGGACGCGGTCTCCGAGCGCTGCGTCTCCACAACATGTCCTGACAACTCCTCTCCCTAGAGTAGTAATAGCGGGTGTACCAACATTTAACAACAGCGTTCATCAGTACATCAACACCCAGGCCTGCGGCTACGCTCCCTAACACACGTGTGCTGATATACGCAAATGCCTGTGTTGATTTGGGCACACGCACACACACACACACACACACACACACACACACACACACACATATACGCACACACACACACACACACACACACACACACACACATACACACACACACACACACACGCAAACACACACACACACACACATCAAACATACTCACAGACCAATATGCAAATCCTCATAAGCACTCCATAATCATCCAACCAAGACGAACCAACATGCAAACACAGATATGTTGATAAGTGTTTCATCAGCTTTTTGAATTCAGTGCACTTGTTTCTGCCATTGTCTTTCCACGTGTATTTCACAGAGTTGAGCTCTTCCTCACACTGAAGGCACTGTGTGTTCTGTGGACCAGACTCACGGCACAGTCGTGATCGTATAAGCGCTGATACCACAGCAGCGATAACACGCAGACCTAAAGCCTAGGAGGGACAGCTGTGTTTACCACTTTCACGTTAATTAGCAGTCTGCGGTCTGTGTTTTACACGGTAATTACTGCAGGTTTAATATAGTTCCCCCTTAAGTAGTGTATTTAGGAAGCGCCGCACTAAGGATTCTTCAGGACAATTATACAGTCTCGATCGGGCATGATGCCCATTGTGCCGGCCCAGGAGAAAATTGGGTGCATTTTGAATCGGAATGAGATGTGGGTTTTGTTTTGTGACCCCGAGCTGGTCTGGACTGGAATTTTGTCGGTTCGAGTAAACACGCTCCGCACCGCACCTGATTAGGCCTGTGCATTCATGCAGACGCCGCGGCCCCGCCGTCTGTTTACGGTCCACAACCGGAGCGTCACACACGCAATGGAAATGGTCGCATCGTCTCTTGCATCACTGCCCACCTAATCCTGTGCAGGCACCAAGGGTGCATTCACTCTGTGGGTAGCGTCGACGGGAAACGGCGCTGTTGACAAACCGAGAGAGCGCCATGCTAGCGTATGCTCGGTGCTCTACCAAAACCTCAGAAACCCCAGCTGCTTTGCCACATGTGAAAGAAACTCACTCACTCCTTCTCTCGCTCTCTCACATACACACACTCACTCACACACACACATGCTGAGTCATGTTCGTTGTGCCTTTCAGACAGGTTGCCGTTTCATCGCGGTTTCTCTGAAGGTCAACACAGTGCTCCTAGGGCACCCATCCATAGGCACTGAGGTCATCAGAGCATGCATCTCACTGACATCTCAGGCGTGCTAATCATGGGCTGCTAACTACTGCGTGAAACACCGCTGAAAAATGCTCTCCATTTTTGAAGCATTATTGAGGTTTTCACCAAGTATCATTATTGTGGGATCTTTTCTCCAAACCAAACCCCACATGTATTATTTCATCAAAGCACTTTGACTTTGTTGGTCTTTAAAGCATCTGTTATCTAGCACACAGTAAGAAGACGTCAACCGCGATGAAAAATAACACAAATTGTATGGAGTATCTATGTAAGTTCACCGTTGCTGCCTGTTGATGTGAAAAACTGTTCTTATTGTTCATGGCTTCAAAAGGCTGCGCCGAGTGCTTTGGAGGGAAGCAGGAGCAGCAGAACAAAAATAGGCAATCAATGTGTGGCAGAGAGAGAGAGAGAGAGACGCACACATGCACACACACACGCACACACACACACACGCACACACACGCACGCACACACACACACATCTGCAGCGCTGCCTGACGCAGGCTTTGAAGAGGCTGCTCAGAGGGGGGCAGCAGGTGAGGAGAGTGTAGGTGGTCGCCCTCAGACCTGCTGCCTCTCCGCTTCCTCTTTTCTCCTCTCCACAGAGGCACAACACAGATGTGCTGACACGCACACACACACAGACACACACACACACTCACACACACACACTCACACATAATCAGGACAAGTAGAAACACACACACACACACACACACACACACACACACACACAGTCAGGACAAGTACAAACATACACACACACACAATCAGGACAAGTAGAAACACACACACACACACACACAGTCCGAATACTAAATACTTCACAAAAGTAAATGTACTCACATCTAATCCCACTCAAGCATACAGACAGACACACATATTCACAATTGCAACCCCCCCCCCCCCCCACACACACACACACACACACACACAAACACAAACACACACTCATACCACCCAACCTGATTCCCCCTTATCCACCCTGTCTTTCAAAGGCTCCCACCTACACACTCATGCACTTCAACAGCGCCTCTTTAACTCGGCGCATCTAAATCCTAGCTGCTTGTGGTCTTTAGCCTTTCCCCACGGCAACAGAAGAGGGAAAGTTGCAGGAGGAGGAGGAGGAGGTGGAGGAGGAGGTGGTGGGGGTAGAGTGGAGGCGGGTGGAGGAGAGCAGAGGGACGTAGCTGACTGACAGCGCGCTCTCTCACACTCGTTTCTCTCTCGCACTCTCGCACTCTCTTTTTCCTCCTGCCTCGCAAAAAGCCGCGCATTAGCATACGAGCCGGGGGCCTGGGATCGCGTCTCCGATCTCACCTCCATCTCGGGGGGCTGTGTCCCTCCCCGCCGTCTCCGACCCGAGGCCTACAAGGGTAAAGACCCGCTCCGACACAGGCGTCTCTCGAAAGACACACGCACACAGACACACACGCGCGCACACACACACGACATGACCACAGTGAACTTTCAACCCCGCTTTCCCCTCATTAGAAATTAGTGTGCAGTGTCATCGACAGGAAATTGATATTCAAACAAAAAATAACACGCGCGTATGTGTGTGCCGATCCCTGGTTTGGCTCTGTCTGTGTGTACAGTATGCGCCGGCGCTGAGTAACATCAGGAGCGTCGACTCATCTCGGCCTTTCACTCCTAGCTCGCCGAGCGCCGGGGAATCAGGGGTGAGGCGGGCGAACGGGGTGGATGTGTGAAGGTGAAAGACCTCGAGGGGGAGCACAGAGGGCACTCCATCCATGGACAATGCAACCGCGTCTGTGTGTGTGTGTGTGTGTGTGTGTGTGTGTGTGTGTGTGTGTGTGTGTGTGTGTGTGTGTGTGTACCCGCCTATCTTAGATTTATATTTAAATGCAGACTGAATGGCCTGTGACTTCAGAAATGTGTCGTTATATCCGACGCAGCCAAAGGAGTTAGATAAGAGAGAATGTTGGCCAAGTCAATAACGTCGGTCTCGTACCCACACAACACTGTGCCATTACTGTAACACAACATCATTACAAGAGCATGACTCTGACTTGGACGCGTGCCCTCTCTCTTCCTGTTGACTAGGCTACTAACTACTTTCTTTTTCATTTTCTGGTCCCTCTCATATCCCTAGCCATGCTACGCTACCTTCCCCCCCCCTGCTGGCCCGTGTCTTTTAGCTCGCGTACGTTTCATTTCCGTGGTACCACGGAGCATCTGTCCTGTCAGGACACATCAGGGGACTTCGCCCTAACGAGCTCTAACAAGCACCTGCCCATAATTGGCTCTTAAAACCTACTGACAACATCTCTCTCTCGCTCGCTCTCTCTCTCTCTCTGTCTCTCTCTATCTCTCTCTCTCTCTGTCTCTCTCTCTCTATCTCTCTCACTATCGCTCTCTCTTTCTCTCTCTCCATCTCTCTGCCCTGCTGTCTCCTTGTCTCTTCAGTCCCTGAGTGTCTCTTCATGCTGTTTTACAACATGCACCTGTGCTCTAAAGTAACCCCTTCACCAGAGCCTGGTCAGTGTGCTCAGACTACACACATTGCTCTCCTGCTGGGCTTTGAGCAGATCACTGATCCTGGACCTGCTGCCTGAGGCCTTTTGAGTAGCTTCAGCAGGGCTAGTGATTTAAGAAATCTGCGTGTGAACAACTCCTTTGTCTGGGACCAGGTGGCCATTTGTAAACAGCGCTTTTTTGTTTTAATGCACATGTGGTGAGCGGTAGTCACTGTCTCACAACATGCTCATGTGTCACGCACGATGACAGTTCAAATTCAGCTGCTCACTGCTACCTTACCTTTCCCCCGCACTTTGTAATATATATATTTTTAAGTTATTGCACCATTTGTGATGCCGTTACCACTCCCTCCCTCCTCTTCCTGCCCTCCCCGCTCACTGCTTCCTCCCACCCAGCCCTGGACACGCCACATGTGTGGAGGTCACTTCCTGCCCCTGCGGTTCCACATAAAGGATGTTGAGGGCAGCGAAGATGAAGAGTGAGGTCGAAAAGCACTTATCGTTATCTGCGCGCTGTGTGTGTGTGTGTGTGTGTGTGTGAGTGTCTGCATCGCTCATTGCATACGTGTCAGTATGCTTGTAGGGGGGGTGGATGAGACACACTTTCTTTGATGAATGAAAGTGAGTCAAGCCAAGCACGGACACTGTGTTTTGGTATTTTTTGACACGGCTCTTTTTTTTTTTTTTAAATCATCTGAATGAACTGTGAACCCTGTTTGAATTCAAATAGATGTCCACTGGTGCTACAGCGTTATAATAACGTTTTGAGTTGAAGTCAGGCCAGTAGCCAAGAGTTGGTGGATCAGCAGCAGAGTTGGTCGGAGAGACGAGAGACACACAGACCAGACGAGCCGATACACAAACACAGGGACACGCTGAAGGGGGGGTAAGAGTGAGCAACCGAGGAAGACAGGAAGCGTTTCCCAACGTCTAGTCAGCCTGGTATACCATCAAACAGGCAGGAGTCCTCCAAGCCTGGAGGAAGGACGGACGGCAGACACCAGGTCAGACAGATGGACAGGCCGGCGGCCAGACAGGGCAGTGGGGTCCAGTCCAGAGGTCCCAATGCTCGCAAAGCAAGAGCACAAGAGGACTCTGTGTGCTAGTGTTTATTCTCACGTTCACATTGAGGTGATGGGGAGAGGCTTGATAAGTGAGAACATATCTCCAACTTCTGTGGAAATCTGTGGTTTATTGTGTGTGTGGGTGTGTGTGTGTGTGTGTGAGGGGGGGTGCGTGAATAGATGGGTGTGTATCTATGTACACTGTGTGAGTGTGGTAATATTTCTCCACATCGTGTGTGTGTGTGTGTGTGTGTGTGTGTGTGTGTGTATGTGTGTGAGAGAGAGAGAATCTTGAAAGTTGAAAAACTGTGGTGCTATTGCAGTGAGCTGTGAATGCTCTTGAGATCAATATCTTGAAAGTATAAACTAAGAAAAGAGCACTGGAGGCCTACAGCTGTGTGTGTGTGTGTGTGTGTGTGTGGATGTGTGTGTGTGTGTGTGTGTGTGTGTGTGTGTGTGTGTGTGTGTGTGCGTACGTGCGTTTCTCCACACTTACTGCTTGTGTGTGTGTGTGTGTGTGTGTGTGTGTGTGTGTGTGTGTGTGTATGCCGGGAGGGAAGGTGAGTGTGCATGAGCGTGTGTGGGCTGAGAAGCCTCCGATGTGTTGCCTCCCTGGAAGCCACCACGAAGCTGCAGTTCCAGCCTATTCTCTCTCTCTCTCTCTCTCTCTCTCTCCCTCAATCTCACTGTCTCTCTGACTCTTCACACAGTCACAGTCACACACACACACATACTCTCTCTCTCTCTCTCTCTCTCTCACACACACACACACACACACACACACACACCATCACCATCATCATCCTTTATCGGAGCTGACAGGTTCCTCTCTTCATCCCCCCCTCTCTGCTCTAGAGACTCATGTAACCTACATGTTGCTGAAAGAGGCTGTGTGGTGTTCTGATGCCAACACCCCCCCCCCACCACCACCACCACCCTCCCCCCAACACAAACTTTCCCTCCTCCCTCACCTTCCCCTTGTTTGATGTAGTCTTCAGAGAGCCTGACTAAAAGAAATTCTTTTGCTGGCTTTGAAGTCTCTCTTCGCTCTGTTTCCCTCACTCTTTCTCAACACTCTTTTATCCTTCGGTGCTTTAAATCTTAGAGGAGATGAGAAAAAAAAACACAGAGCTTAAAAAAGAGAGTGAGAGACAGAGAGAGAGAGAGAGAGAGAGAGAGAGAAGAAAAGAAGAAAACAAAGAGAAGAATGTAACTGGATGCTTGTCCTAGTTGGTCCGCATGCACACAACCCCTTGTGCAACGAACTTGAGAAGTTTATCAAAAAGCGGCAGGTTGATATTGAGTTTCCCAGAAACTGGGTGGAGAGAGGCTCTCCTCACTAACCATTTGTCTTCTTGACTGACACACCACATAGCCGCCTTCCAAACGCCTGGGAAGAGGTGCTGTTTGCTCGTGGGTGGCAGGAGATCAACTATGACTGCTATGCACAACTGAAAACTTTCCCTGAGTTTAAGCCCGCAGGTTACAATCAGGCAGTTTGCTCAGGCCTACAGATATAGAGATCATCAGTCCAAGGAGACATATGACCTTTTTCCTCTGTCCTCCCCTGCTCTTCCAGTGCCACCTCATTTTCAGTGTCACCTTATTTGATACTCAAATAATTCACTGAAATCAAAATATTCAGGGTATATAAATCTAATTCTCATTAACCTCAGAGAGACTATAGGTTATACTTATTTAAAAGTAAATAAATAATGAATTAAAAAAACCAACCTTGTCATTAATAGAGTGGAGCATAACATACATAAAATAATTAGCTAAAGCGTTTCTGCTGTCAAGAGGTCAAGTGCGGTCACATTAAGCAGAGTTTACATGGAGCAGCCGGGTCACAGGCCATGCTAATTGTGTGGAGTGGAGATCTATGCTGGCCACTGGGAAGGGACGGGCAAAGACTAGCCAATTATGCTAATCACAACAGATGACCTCGGTTCACCAGGGAGAGGCGAGTTAGCCACGGATGATAACTGGCAAAACTGCCTGTTTGACAAGGGACGGGCATGGGCACCTGAGGCCCGGGGGCTCCCATGCCATGGACCCTTTCCCTGTTGTTTGGACAATTGTCACTAATGATTTCTGCCCACCGCCGCTCCTGGAAAAGCGGGAAGGCAAACAGGAAGCAGCTGTTGCCAAGGAAACAGTCTGGCAGCCTGCGTAGAGCGGCGTGGGAGAGATTGTGAAATAAGACAAGAGGGTGTGGGGGGGAATAGTGTGTATGTGTTTGGTGGTGGAGAGGGGGCGAGGGGTGGGGGGGTGGGGGGTGAGAAAAGGGCACAAATTGAAAGAGGAAAAAATAGAGCGAGCGAGATGGAGGACTGTGGTGGCGGCATCTAATTAAAACATGATGTAGACGAAAAGGGATATGGCTGCTTGCGTGTGTGTGTGAGAGAGAGAGAGAGTGTGTGTGTGTGTGTGTGTGTGTGTGTGTGTGTGTGTGTGTGCATATGCGCTCACCCAGGCCCATGTACGCATGTACCTGCGTCTGTGCCCGGGAATAGCCTAACTGACGCACGTTGTTACAGAGCAGTTGTAGAGCCCTGGCAACATACTCTCTCTCTCTCTCTCTCTCCCTCCCTCCCTCTCTCTCTCTCTCTCTCTCTCTCTCTCTCTCTCCCTCTCTCTCTCTCTATCTCTCTCCCTCCCTCCCTCTCTCTCTTTCTCTCCTCTCAGCCCTCCACCTCCTCTCTCGCCCTGACACCTCGCCCCTGCCTCGATGCCATTACAGCCCGGATGGTGCGGGGAAGAGGAAAGGGAAATTGGCAGTGTGAGAGACGAGGCCTTCATTTGCAGGGAGATGAAAATTGGACACTGTTCGCAGCATGCTTGCCAGTCCAGCCTTCCTCCGGTCAAGCAGTCTAAAAGAATAGTGCCGAATCATGATTATTGTGTGGATTTGTGTTTATAAATATGACATATTGTCAACAAGAACGTAGCCTTTATCAAGGCATGTGTGGCAAAGGAAAGTTACAGGTGGTCAATCCACCTGCTCCACAGCAAACATCCTCTCTGCATAGATTTTTGGTCCAAATGGAAAAATACAGCCAATCCCTGTTAAGTAACATGGGCACCTAGCCTTACTGTTGATATCCACACCTCTGAATGATTGCATTAATCATTGCATTAATCACAGCATTGACTATTTCCTAATATTGTTTTTTTCTATGTTGCCTAATAACATTATTCTCACAGAAACATACACAACTGTTGTTAGATACTGACATCTAAATGTTCAACATGTTGGCATTTGTGAGGTGCATGGATAAAACCGATGCCACCAGCATGATTCGACACGCTTATCTGGCCAAGGTTAAAGGGCTTGATCTATCAGTTTTTCTACAGAATGGACAAGCAGATAGACAAGTACTGGACTAACATGAAAGGACGTAATTTTATCTTCTGTAGTAGGTTTCCATTGCCACAACATGACATGCCAAAACCCCTCAGGCAAGTCTTCGTCAGGCCACAGAACCAGCTTTGATCATGTGTGCTTCAAAAGTCCCAGGCCCCGCCCACTTCAATCGCAGGGAACATGGGTTTGGTGTACATACGTAAATAATCACACATTCACACACTCGGCATGACCTGGGCCTTCTCACCTCCAGGAAATGGGTCACCACACCACAGCAGCGCGAATGTTTAAGAAGTTTATCTGAAGATCACACTGATTGTGCAATTACTGACTCTACCTGTGGACAGCCACCTTTAAATTGCAGGAGACCAAAATTCCTTTCAAAGAATAGTGTTTATGTCTTATGCAAATGAGTCATACTCAACGGTTTTTCTATTTGGTGAATTATCTGGAAATGCTATATGTGTTATTATTACTGGTCATGACTGACTATGACTGTTCTTCTGGAACACTCCTACAGTAGCAGAATGCTACATAGGCTAAATAACAGAGCAATGAGAGCTGTAGGCTATGCAGATGAAAAGTCAGTATGAGGGTATATCTACATCAGAATGAGTTCTTTCATTAATTTTGAAAAAAAGGAAAACTCAGCTGGGAAAACCAGCACAGAAAGCATCACAAATCAAATTCCATATTTGTAGTGCGTTCTGATTTTCTCTGATTACATCTTTTGCAATGTGATTTTAATATCCAAACAACTTAACGTAGGCCAACCTATTTAGTCAAAACGGTCGTCTTAAACAGACATAACTTCTACGTAGACCTGCGTGAGGTTGTTGTTTATCACTCAAGTCATCAGTGGAACAAAGGCAGAGAGTTGTTGTTCTGGCTACTATCTAAATGAATATGTGTGACTTTCTTTAAACACCAAAAACCAGACACGTACACCCGATTGCCTTCTCGAGAAACAGAAGTCACTGGAGGTTCAAGCCTTTGAGTCGTACGTCAGTAAAACGTATTGCTCAATCGCCTCCCAAACCACAAGAGAGCTGGGAGGAAGTGCTGACCTCAAGTCCGTTGGTTTAAGGCTTTGCCATAGAGCGCTGTGGATGCGGTTGTGATCTTTTTAGTACGTATGGGAGTAGTGGAGTAAAATTCCACTGCAACGAGTTGTTTCCATGCGTGGGGTCTTTAGAGGAAGCTCCAGTCGTAGCTAGTCATGTGAGGTGGACAAATATGTCTGCCCGCTTTAATGTTCCACTCGAGTCTGTACAGGGATTAATGGCAGATAAATTGTAGATAGATTTTAAACATGAGTCACAGTGATAGCAGCTGTTAAAAAGGCCCTTTATGAAGGACCCTATACCAGTAAATGTTAAACCCCATATTCCTCTTACCTACAGTATAGCTTGTTACTTTTATAACATTATTATACTGTTATCTTTCCTGTAATTTTCCTCTAACATAAAATATGTGGGATCGCACTGGGACCCTGTGCATTGCACAATGTTTCCTATCAGGTCCTGCATGTGCACTTGAGTGACTACTGCATAAGTAATCAAGATGTTAAGCTGCAACAATTGGCACGCAGTTAGTGTTTCAAGACTGCTTTCAACTGCAGGGAGAATGCACATCCTCTGAGCAGATAAGGACAGAGGATTTTCCCACTGACGCACAGAGCACCAGTCAGATGTGCACTCTGCCAACAACTTAGTCAACACAGACAGACACAGCAGGCCAGGCAGGACTCCCCATGTAGGCATCCAGACACCGTTACCTACCTCCAGCACTCTCACTGTCCACACACACTGATGTACGAGCCCACCTGGGTGGCTACCGCAGAGACCACCTGTGTTCTGGCGGGGTGATGTCGGACCACCAGGCGCAAGACTCGGTGGTCGGGAGACGGCGGACCGTTTGATCTCATGCAGGCTTGCTTCCTGGCAGGACCTCGTTGTCCTCTGAGAGGTGGGCCAGGCAGTAATGGAAGACAGACGAGAGACAGCAACACAAAGAGTAATAGTAGTAGTAGTATAGTAGTAGTAGTAGTATAGTAGTAGTAGTAGTGATGGTTTGTGTGTGGCAGATGGTTTAAGAGGCACTACACATTTAGTGTGCCCCTCTGAATGATATTGTGGGGCAGGAGGCTCAAGGTGAGAACTGCAATTGATTCGATGACCTCGATATGCTGAGAGGGAATTTAGATGCATCTCTCCTATGCCTCTGGATGTCCTGATTCAAGATGAATTTCAAATGACTTGTGTGTGTGTGGGTGTGGGTGCATTGGATGGGGGTGCATTTGTGTGTGGGTGGATGCCTGTGCGCATTCCAAATGTGATGTAGTGTTTGTGTGTGTGTGTGTGTGTGTGTGTGTGTGTGTGTGTGTGTGTGTGTGTGTGTGTGTGTGTGTATGTGACTGATGCTGTGGGTATCAAGGGGAAAGAATGAACACGACACAGAATTCCCTGCTGGGGTCCAACTCAAAGAGCCACTGCACCGGGAGAGGAATTCTTCCTCTCTTACTCACCTGTCAATCAATGTCTTCTCTGCTGAAAGTGCTCCACTTTTGCACATGGGCCTGTCAATCATGGCAGGTGCGTGTTCTTGCGTGTGGGCCTGTGTGTCGTGAGAGATTCTTCTGTTGCTTTGTGAGATTTGTGAGGGCATTGTGAGTTGATGTGTTGCATTGTGTGTTCAAGTGTGTGGCAGGTGGTTGGAATGGAATTATATGTACAGTCCAAGTTCCCATTTATATAATGTCTTTTTCAATCGATGTGTGGATGTGTGTGTGTGTGTGTGTGTGTGTGTGTGTGTGTGTGTGTGTGTGTGTGTGTGTGTGTGTGTGTGCGCACGCTTATTATATCTGTGGTGTGTTTTGTCTGTGGTTTTTGGGGCCAGGGTGAGTCGCCCGCTGCTCCTGTGAATCACACATGTGACTCATGTGTACAAAGCCCCATCCATGCCACTCTTGGAGCTCTGTGCCCAAGACATCTGCCCTGCCATGGGGCCCTTGACTCTAGTGCCAGTGGCCCGCCCATGGGGGCCCATGCTTCCTTCTCCTTCACCGTCTGTCGGCGTAGGGCTATCTCGCACCATCTCACTTTCTCCTCACCTCTTCTGTCTTCCTGTCAACGGGTTCTGCTTCCTGCCAAATCTCTTTTCTTGACAACTGGCTGCAAGTAACGGTGTGCCTGACTGTACAGCCAGGTTCTCGTCTTCCACTCCTCGTTGCTCGTTGTGTTCGTGCCTCCGTGGGCTCTCGGCCCTGCAACCCTCGTGTGGTCTGGTGTAAAGGCCGGTGTGTACGGTGGAGACAAGGTGGGCTGGATTGTTATCAGAGTTTGCGAAAATGGAATTTCCCTTCAGCCCTTTCGTAACACGCAACTTTGTTTTCTTTATATCTTGTATTGTCTGAGGAGGCTGTGATTTTTGGCTAAAACCCTTGCCCCCCAAATGTCTGTGGCCACTGGCCAGACATCGAGATGCTCATCTTGTTTGTAAGTTAGACTGTGTGTCTTTGTCTACCAGATAACTGCGCCCACTGCCCAGACACGGAGATTGTTCATCTTGTCGTACATTAGAGTGTGTGGCTTTGGATGTGTCAGTGTTTGAGTGTGCGGTTATCACAGAGAGAGTGCTGTAGTGGCAGGAGGGGAGAGGAGGAGGGGAAGAGAGGAATAATGGCACACAGTGGGGAGGAGGAGAAGGGAGGAGAGGAGTAAAGGCACCCAGTGAAGAGTAGAGGAAGAGAGGAGTAAAATCATCTAGTTAGGAGGAGAGAAAAGGCACCCAGTGAGGAGGAGAGATGGAAAGAGGAGAGAGTAGGAGAGGAGTAAAAGCACCCAGTGAGGATCTCGTCCTTCACCAAGGAGAGCAACAAAGTGAGGAGGAGAGAGGAAGAGAGGAGTAAATGCACCCTGTGAGGAGGAGAGGGGAGGAGAGAGGAGGAGAGAGGAAGAGAGGAGGAGAGGAGTAAAAACACCCAGTGAGGAGGAGAGAGGAGGAGAGGAGGAGAGGCACCCTGTGAAGAGGAGAGAGGAGGAGAGGAGTAAAGGCACCCTGTGAGGAAGAGAGAGGAGGAGAGGGGGAGGGGAAAAGAGGAGAGGCACCCTGAGGAGGAGAGAGGAGGAGAGGAGTAAAGGCACCCTGTGAGGAGGAGAGAGGAGGAGAGGAGAGACGAGTTTAGGAGGAGAGGAGAGACGGGTTGAGGAGGAGAGAGGAGGAGAGGAGAGACGGGTTGAGGAGGATCGGTGTGGATGGGCTGCACTATCGCTCGTCTCAGCGGCACAGGAAGTGCTCAACACAGAGCACTCTGGCATCTGGCAGAAGGAGAAGGGGATTTTTTTTGTTTAAAAGGTTCATTTCATCGCCAGCCAGCAGTCGCATTCCTCCTTTCCCATGCGGCTTGTGTATTAATTAAAGTGCACGCACACATAGGCACGCACGCATATTAAAATCATAATGGCAATCACATGCCGCTCACTCTGATTCAGAAGCTTTACTCCGCAGCTGCCAGGCTTTTAATGGGTTCCATCTCTCTCTCTCTCTCTCTCTCTTTCATTTCATCCCTGTCTCTCAGGGCCTATTACCCCCTTCTTTTAGCATGTTTCTAAAGACGGGGCCCGAGTGGAAGTGGAAATCCGGCCCATGCAGCCGGTGAGTCAGTAGCTGGGTTTGGAGCGCTGTTGGAAAAACTCACCGCACAGAAGGGAGGAGTGTCAAGAAGTAATGGATTTAGTTTTTTTTTTTCTTCATGCACGACAGCATGGGGATGTTTTTACACACACAAACACACACACACACACACACACACACCTCTTGATCTTTTTTTTGGGAGGGTATGATATGGAGAGACATTGCGAAAATATGTGTGTTTACACAAGAGTCGCTGGATTGATTTACTTTTCCTGGAAGCACACAAAAAAGAGTGTTTATGGATGATTGCTGTGGTAAAGCAGGCTCCTTGGTTTTTTAATGCACACTTTCACATCAGTGGAATGCTTTTGCTTGAGTTACAGCTGTGCTTCAGTGAGAGTGTTGACGTGTGTGAGTGTGTGTGTGCGCGTGTGTGTGTGTGTCTGTGTGTGGATGTGTGTGTGTGACCATGCGAGCATGGCTTTGTGGCCTGGGGTTATCGAGCATCTTTAATGTGTGATGGCACAAAATGCCTTTGAATGTTAATGAGGATGTGCATGTGTGTGTGTGTTTGTGATTGTGGTTATATGCAGCTGTGTGTCAGAGTGTGTGTGCGACTGTGCGTGTGTGTGTGTTGTTTGTAACACTTGTTTGTTTGTGGGAAGGAGAGGAAGAGCAAATCGACGCGAGCAGGCAGGGCAGCAGGAACGCTGGCAAAAGCGACTGTGGGGGAGGTGAGAGTTACGCATCATGGCAGCCGTTTGTTTGGAGCACGCTGTCTGTTTGTGACCAGTGACGGGCAAACTGCCACGGACAGCAACTGGCAACCGCTGGTATTGGCCATGACAGGTGACACAGCATACGGGAGGAAGGGAGGCCAGGAGAGGGAGAGAGGGAGAGAGGGAGAGAGGGAGAGAAGAAAAGAGGAAAGATGAGAGGGGGAGTCAAAGCCGCCAGCATGCCATGGCCTACTAACAGGCACACAGTACGTGTGTGTGTGTGTGTGTCTGTGTGTCTGTGTGTCTGTGTGTGCCATTAATCCCCCCCTCATACATACATGCAGTGTGTGTGTGACCCTTTCCCGACTCCCACCCACACACACACCCACCCACACACACACTGCACACACACTTCTAAAGAGGGGCCTCTGTCCGCGAGTTCCACTCCTCGGTGACTTGACACCGCTTCTTAACGGCCGGCGGCGTGCACGCGCGCGCGGGGCAGCTTGGGCTCCTGGTTGTTGTGATTACTCAGGCCTTACTCACCCGGGCCACGCACAGTAGCCGGAGCAACGGTGGCACCGATTGGCGCGCTGCAGCAGCGGCGCGGGTCTCGTGTTGCCCCTTTGCCCCCTCTGCTCTGTGTCACTCGCTGCCGTGGGTGCAGAGGGACGCCTACGGGCTTGACCGTCACGTGAGGTCATCATCGCCGAGAGAGGGAGGAGGAGAGAAGGGGAGAGAGAGACGTGACAAAAAGGCATAAAAAGTCATGAATAATGAAAGAGAGAAAGAGGACAAAAGAGACGGGGCCCGGCGTGGTTATATTTCACGATGCAAGAGAAGAGCGAGAGAGAAAAGAGGCTGATGGGAAAGGGTGAGTAAGAGTGAAACAAGAGAAGGAATTAGCGACATATGATGAGATAGAACGCTTGAGATAGAGAGGCTATGAAAAGGTGTATCGACATCGTCCATCAGACCCCTGGAGTGGATGAGGTCACTCGATTGGAATGACATTGTTCCACTTGAAGCAGCCAATACTGAAAAATGTACAACTGAGAATATCGGACGGCAGGCTTTAACTTACTCCATGTTTTTTTTTGTGCAATTGTGATAGTGTTTTTGTATTTTTGTATAATGAAAATGTGTCATTACTAAATGCCAGGAAGAAGCATGTGACCAAGATAGAGCGTAATGATAACCCTTATGATAAACAAGCCCAAATAATACCTTGAAAGAGGAACAAACATGGAGAGGTATGAGGAAGAAGTAAGAGTAGCATGTGAGCATACATCATACTGTGTGTGTGTGTGGGTGAGTGCCTGTGTGTGTGTGTGTGTGTGTATGTGTGTGTGTGTGTGTGTGTGTGTGTGTGTGTGTGTGTGTGTGTGTGTGTGTGTGTTTGTGTGTGTGTGTGTACAGTATGTGTGTGTGTATGTGTGTGTGTGTGTGTGTGTGTGTGTGTTTGTGTGTGTGTGTGTACAGTATGTGTGTGTGTATGTGTGTGTGTGTGTGTGTGTGTATGTGTGTGTGTGTGTGTGTGTGTGTGTGTGTGTGTGTGTGTGTGTGTGTGTGTGTGTACAGTATGTGTGTGTGTATGTGTGTGTGTATGTGTGTGTGTGTGTGTGTGTATGTGTGTGTGTGTGTGTGTGTGTGTGTGTGTGTGTGTGTGTGTGTGTGTGTATGTGTGTGTGTGTGTGTGTGTGTGTGTGTGTGTGTGTGTGTGTGTGTGTGTGAGCGTGTTGACATGTAGCAGGCGATGACATCATGGTTTTGCGGTGTGTGTTATTATTAGCGTGTGATAAGCGTCCCCACGCTCCAGCGCAACACACCAGAGGGCCTAGCAGACGCACGCTAAGGCCCCCCCTAATTGGTGGCTGCCGCGCGGTGTGGTTTCGGCCTGGGCCCCAGCACCCGGCCCTCCCCGCGACCACAGAGCTGTTTACCAGTCAGACAAATGAATGGGCCTCCATGGCCACACATCGGCAGTAAACAATAGCCACGGTCCACAAGTAGGCCTGATGACAGTGGGAGAGTTTCTATAAATGCACAGTGAGACGTCAGTATGGAAAAGGGCTCTGAAGCTTTTCTTCTGGTTTTGTTTGTTTTTTTGTTTGTTTCGTTTCAAGGAGCCCAGAAAAAAGAGTGGAAAAATGTCATCCGTCATGGGAACTTCTCACAGCTAAAAAGAGGAGATATAAAAAGTGGATTATGACAAGACTCGTCTCGTATCGGTGTCTGCTTTGTGATCTCGTCGGGCAGTTGAGTTGCCTCCCTGGCGAATGCGCTAGCTCTGGGGGCCATCGTGCCTGCGTGGTTAATGAGGTATTTAATGCTACCTGTTAGTGCAGATTACTGGCTGTCAGATCAAAGCCTGGAGGCCCTGACAGGTGCTGAGGGCCTCATTGAGTTTCAAAGCCAAAAGATGAGTCTCTCTCTCTCTCTCTCTCTCTCGCTTGCTCTCTCTCTCTTTCGCTCTCTCTCTCTCTCTCTCTGTTGTTCTCAGTGTAGTTGGTTGCACTTCAAAGTGAGCCGGGGAGGCGGGCAGTGGCAGAACAGCATTGGCCGGGATGGCAGCTGAAGTGCTGATGGTGGTGGTGGGGTGGTTGAGAGAGCCAACTGTTATAATCTGATACAGCCAGTTGAGAAGCATGACTGGGCAGAACTGCTGTCCAGGACCTATTCAAACTCTCTGGAGCAGAGAGATAGAGAGTGAGTTAAGAGAGAGACAGAGAGAGAGAGAGATGGGGGGGGGGGGGTGTTGGGATGGTGGAGGGGGGAGGGGTGGGGGGGAATACGCCATCCGAAAAGAAAAAGTGATGACTCACCGTGCTTCCCAAAATCCCCCTGCCCCTCCCCCTTTCCCTCTTTACGGGAAATGGAATGTGTTTTTTCTCTCTCTCTCTCTCTCCCGCTCTTGCTCTCTCTTTTTTTCTCTCTGGGCTTCTTTTGACAGGCAGTGGGGTCAGGCTCTGGGTTAATGTTTGTCTGTGGGACTGTTTAATCTTCGCTCTCACACTCGTTCGCTCTTTCTCTCCGGCCTCTGAGGGGGCGGACAGCCCTAATTACGGATGGCGGGACGTTCGAAGCGCTCGCGCTGCGGGGGCAGCGTTTGGCCGAGCCCTTTTGCCCGTTTGACAAAAACTCCCTTTGTTCTGCGCCCAAGCCCCATAACACAAGCTTTAACGTGCTCTCGAGCATATGCCAGCCCTGCCTTCTCATTTAGTTTTTTAACTCTCCCCCCTCTTCTGTTTAAAACCGCACAGATCATGGCAGTGGCACTATCATAAATATTACTGCAGAAGCTGCTGACGAGAGGGGGTTTTCTGTCCTGCAAGCAATCTGGCAATTCAATCCAGGGTCTGACACACCAGTCCCCCTTTGCTGGATCCAATCAGCAGAAAATTGTTTGGGTTGCCAGTAAATGCACTTCAATCCAAATTGGTTCGTTTTTTGAGATTTGAGTAGGAAAAGATGAGTCGAGGAAAACAGTCTCATGTTTGGCCCTCCACAATTTATCTTCAGCCACACCATCAAGGGCAGGATTTAATTATGATTTATCCACTTGTCTTTTATTGTCGCAGCTGATGCAGCTGTCTGCTGAGTTTCATGAACTGTGTCTAATTACTTTGATTACTTTAGCAAAGAGTATGGGCATCTTTTGCCTTACAAGTGAGAATAGGCTACTTCATGTTTGTCTGCTCCCTTCAGACTGATTACTGTGAAAAACACACATTGATTGACAGGTATTTACATAACATAGTGGACATGTTATGTACGAGAGAGTTTTGAAGTCTGAAGTGACTCACAGGTGGTGAGCAATGGTCTAATGGTGTGTGTGTTTTTTTGTCTCTCTCAGCAAGCTTCTGCACCTTACCAGACGGCAGAGATAGCCAAGAACAGAGAGGCATTGTCAAGTGGGAAAGTGTCAAGGAAAGAGACAGAGAAAAAACAACCCTGTCTGGTCTCCCTCAGTCAGACCGCAGGGCGTGGGCGTGAAGAACACTGGCTAAACCCGGCTCCAGAGCCACGAGCTCAGGGTTCAAAGTTCACAGGTGCGGGCCGGGCGGGCACCGCCGGCTCATGGGCCACCGCTCAGACGGGCCGCACCTCCCTGTCCACACACACCTGCTGACCTGAGCCGTGTGGGTGGGACAAGGGCTTCACTCGTGTGTGTCCCTATCATTACCTCGGCTCACAGGTGTGGTGCGGGGCATTTAACCTTGACCTCAGACCGAGCCGCGATTTCATAAACACGCCATTTTCCCCTCTTCCAGCCAGGAGTCTCTTTTCCAAAGACACAGCACAAGTGTGCCACCACAGTGGCTCCTGTTCAACAGCTGACTGTGTGGCACCTCGCTGCATGATGACACTATCAGAGCTGAAGTACAGGGACACATTCAGTACATAAACCTGATTTTTGTCCATTTCAGCTTTGAGCATTAATGTTGATGATATAATGCATCTCTTACCAGAAAAGAGAGACCAAGCTAGAGTCTTAGAAGCCTCCAGCAGAAAATTATTACCACTTGAGATAGCATACACAGATGTCTGTGTGGTTCATATTATGAAATATGTTTCAGTGTGCCTTGATTAGCAATATTTCACGTTATATGAGCTAAAAGAACCCTGCAATAGCTAGCTGGACCACTTCAGACAACTTACACAGCCAA
>NC_084996.1:12458024-12693024 GCF_963854185.1 Sardina pilchardus | reverse complement strand
TTTATAATGGAGATCTTGGAGAGGTTATGAACAGATGTTTTTCGGTGCCGGGTAACTGCGCACCATGTACCCAATCTCAGCTCTTTATTTCTGCGCTGGCAAAAAAAATGACACATTTATTTCCTCACCCCTCCCTTCTTCCCCTGCTATTCCTCAGAGAGACTAACTGCGTCAGAGAGGCCCTCAAAAAAAGACAAGGAGGAAGTACACATCTGGGGAGTAAGGAAGACAGAACGAGTGAAAAGAGGAATTAAGGGAAGCAAGGAGGGTGCCGTGCCAAAAATAGTGCCCCCCCTTCCCCCCCCCCCCCACACACACACACACATACATACACACCCACACACCCAGCCAAAACCCCCCCTGCCACACCTCCCCTCATTGCCATCTTAGTCAGCGGACCCTTAACGGGTGAGTCACCCGCACGGTGAGACGACCGCCCGATCCTTCGAGCCCACTTCCTCTCGGCGTTCTGGATGCGATCCGGGCTTCTGAACAACGTGTTCCGTCCCTTAGCCCCATACTAGTATTCGGGGCCAAAGGGGCTGTGGGTCCTGGCTAGACTAGGTGCTGCCCGTACACAGCTCAACCCCAGTTTCCGCCTGGAGTTACAGAGTGGAAACTTTGAATTGAGAGGCGTTTCAGACTGAAGTATTTCTGTCTGACCAACGGGCAAGGAATGGGAAGTAGATCACCCGATTCTTTTCAGTAAATTCATGACAAGCCTTTGTGCCAGTACAATTCCCTGTGAAGAGGATGTCCAGACACGACACATAGTAGGTTGAAATACCGGGGCTGGAGAGACAGAAAGAACTGCCCGGGGCAGAAGAGAAAAATAAAGAGGGGGGGGGGGTGTTTAAAATGACAAAGATAAGGTGAAAGGTCCCAGCTACCAAAGAAGAGAGAAGTGATTAACAGCTCTATGCCATAAGGTCACTCAAAGGCTAATGTCAACTTTATACACAGTGTTGTTGCGGTTAAAGGCGTAGGAGATTTGAGAGGCTCACAGAAATTCCATTGTGCTAGATGAATTGATAAAGACAATCATGTCAGAGAAGCTCCACTCCCTCTTAGACAAGATTTAATTTAAGGGATCGCTAATAAGAACTGACATTTGCTTTCCCATGTGGTGTGATATATGATGTCATTTCCTTTTTGGCACCCAATGAAACTCAACAGGTGTTACTAGATAACTAGGGAGAGAGAAAACCTCTTATCTCAAGGACAAGGATCAAATATGTATCTGAGACAAGCCTTTATTGCAACCCACAGGTATGTATTAACTGACAAATATGGTCATGGTTGACTTCCCCTTGGAAAACACAACACACAGGTTGATTGACAGGTCCGGACCGGAAGGGAGAGACAGGAAGTGATGCAAGCAACGTACACACAGGTGTGCTAGGGAACAGGTAGGTGGAATCGGGCCAGCGGGGCTAGGCCGTATCAACAGGAAGTGGACTAATTCGGAGAGCAGATGAGGGGGGTGGAGGAGGAAGAGGCCGAGCGAGGGAGGACTACGTGTTGAGAGGCATGTGGAGAGCCAGAGACATTTTTCACACCGGGCAGTGACTTTGAGCTTTCTATTTTCTCCGCTGACACACAGACAGAGGAGTGTCAAACACGCTATTTATACACCCCCTCGAACGTTTACCCAAGCAAAAAATAACTCACAATCACTGATCACCCGCTCACAAGCTGTAGCTGACAGTGTTTTGTCGCTGCACATTTTTTTCACACATATTCAAATGCAAATTATGAAAAAAGGAAACGGAAAGGATCCGAATATTATGACATTTGCACAGCTGGCTCTGATGTCACTCTGGATGAAAAAAAAAGGCGCATGGTAAACAGAATTAAGTGTTATGTGCGCAAGCGAGAGTGATTGCCCTGATTTAGCTGCATCTCATTATGTGCAATCATGTATTGTGTTCTGCCTTGCTTTCAGTTAGCGCCTGCCAAATAATCCTTTTGACATTTTCCCCGTAGATTTTTCTAACAGAGCGTCAGTGTTTTCACTGGCTTCCGTCACAGGCTTTTGATGATGCACGCTGACATTACAACGCACTGATTGAACTCACAGATCCTGTGTTTGAACAGAACTTCTCATTATCGTTAGCCAGGTTTATATTACTTTGAAGCTGATTTACAGTTTAACAGTTCAATAATTTTTTTATTGGGAAGAGTTTGATGTATGCAACCTGATACTCGACCTACTCGATGACACTTGTAGCACAAATGAAGATGAATGTTTATAGGACCATTATGACTTTATTTCATTACTTTTATTTCAGTAAAAAGTCCAATCTTGTCCCTCTCTATCTGTCACATGCAAGAGAGACTGCTCCACCTAGTGGTTAACAAAGTTACTGCCATTCAAAATCTGTGAGTTGAAACGCCCAACATTCTAATGAGTGCATAGCACAAGCACTGTATTACTCCCTTGACTTGATGTAAAATGTCTTTATTTTACTTTGCTTTTGTTTTATAAATATCATACATATCTATAAAAAAATCATGGTTTTGAAAAAAAAAAAAACACGACCTTCACATCATTGTTAGAGCCTTGTGTCCATTTGCCAATGTTTTGTGTCATGACCACCAGAAGCTGACAGAAAAGCTCAGCTCCAACGAGCGTACATAGTGCCAGTGCTTGACTGGGATGAACAGGACCTCACCGGGCTGAAGGACACACTCCTCATAGGAGGCTTTCAGGAAATCAGGAAAACGGGACATGTCTGGATTCTCCACGTCCACCTGCAACACACAGTCATGGTTCACTAGATATCCACCATCAGTGTTGCTTAGATGTGATCTCTCTATTAAGGCTGTCAAGCGATTAAAAATATATGTATATCTAATTAATTACATGGTCTGTGATTACTTAATCTAAACGAATCACATGTATCCATTTTTGCTATGAACGTATTATTTTGCTATGAACTTATTTTTTCAAAATCTGGCAGATTAGTGAATCAATGAAACGTCAAACCAACATTATAGACTTTTAAGCAATCGGTTTTAGATACTTTTGGCGACTCTAGAGCGCCACCTAGTCGTGATATATTTATATTTCACTTTGCCTTTGTAGATAGCCTACTTCTCATGGCTTGTTCCCCTTGTACACAATGGAAATGCTTTTGTGGAGGCGAAGGAAGGACTAACGACTGGTAAAAACCTCCTAACGACTGGTAAAAATCTCCAAAGAGGTATTTCTACTGATAAGGTTAAGTTTCATGATTGACTGAAGTTTCCACTCACTGTTGACGTGTGCAGTACCCTGAGGTAATGCCGTCGATTTAGCAAGGGAGTTCATCAGTTAGTTGGTCATATGCAGCCTAAACAATACATTTGCAAAGTTAACTTTGATAAGGCTGGCGGCTAGTGTGATTTATTATCATCAAGGGGTTTGATAACTCGTAGCTCCGAGCTGCTTTGCATTGAGGGGATATTTCAGACTTGATTAACTCCTATGGTACGGAAAATCCGTATGAAATCACAGAGAACATGCTCTTGTCAACTGTTCCATCTGGGCGTTTTTCTAAACGTAGGCTAAATGTTCCATTCACTGGGTCAAGCAGCTCTTTCTCATCTGCCTCCTTCTGTCACTGTAGCTAGAACTAGGTCAAAGGTCACTACGAAGCATGATAAAATGAATTAATTGAAATGAACGTGTTATTTTGACAGCCCTATTCAACATATTTGTTTTATCTTACATATTATCATCTTATACTGTAAAAGTCCATGTCCAGGAAAAAGGAAAGAAATGAATGCACTTGAACGAAATGCAGGTACGGGTGGCAGCTGCAGTTGGACACAAGCTAACTGACCTGACTGGTGTTATGGAGGAGCTGGGACTGATGGGGATAGAGTTTCACTGTCTCCTGAGGAGAGTACAGACGGATGTACTTCCTGCCCACCACCTGGGAAAGAGGATAAGACTATGAGACCTACAAAAAACTACTAGAACACCTGCCCACACAAAACTTAAATACACACACATCTTCCAAAGAACTAGGAGAGACAGACACCTGGGCCAAGAAGTTCTGCTGGGGGTCCTGGTGGAGTGGGGAGACAGTTCCTCTGGGTCCGAACCAAGCATTTATGTTGATGTCATCTTCCTCTCCCTCGCCAAGACAACAGTAGTCAGGGATACGAATGTCTTCTTTCAGCTCAGGTATCTGAAATCCAACACAGTTATATCATATGGCAATCAGATATCTGTTTTGCAAGATGAGGACATAGGTCAATATGTTCTCTGTGATTTGTACTACTTCCCCAGATTACCACAGGACTGAAAGTCCTTGAGATAGTGACACATTTTATAAACATAGAGAAATATTCTTAATACATTACACTGACATTAGATAAATCAGTGTTGCTTACCTCATACTTTCCTGCACTATTTATTTTGTAATACACAATTACAACGAACTTAATCTGACAAGGTAATCTATCTTTATATTCAAAGCCACTTATTGGTTCGCAATAAAGGAAATGTAATCAGGAAAGTCCTAACCTGATCAAAGAGCTGATGCTGTGCAAGGTAACCTTTACCAGTACTCCCCTGTGAACAAAAGCAAAAACAAACTAGTCATTTGGTATTCATAAAACGTATACTTCCTGAAAGCAAGTTGGACTCTTCTTAACTGAGGAGACCTACCTCTCCAACAATATAGCGGTCTATGAATTCACTGACAGTTATCAGAGTCTGTGACCAGGCCTCATCGGTGTATCTGGAGCCTACTTCCACTGGTACAGTTCGACACCCCGCTACAGTTCGTAGATAGTCTATACTTCATGAACAGATGCATAAAAGCATAGTATTAAAAGTGACTCTGGACAAACCTGACTAAACAAACTGGAAAACATCTATATGTGTGAGTGTGAGTCCGGAATCGACATCTACACATACCTACAGTACACATGATACAATAGTGGCATACAACTGCACAGCATACATGCAGGCTAAACATTTAACAGGTAGGTGTAGTCAAGTGGGCTGAAAGGCAAGGGTTAGGACAATTCCAAGGGCCCTGGCTGTGGTCCATACCTCCATGGGTGCTCCTTAAAGGCAGGCCAGTGATCAATAATACCCTCCAGTATTACAGGCCTCTGGGTGTCAAGGAATTCTGTCCTAAAATGCTCCAGGGATGGACAGTGAATCCTGGGCACTGCTTTGGATGGATTGATCACAGGCGTAGAGTCACATTCTTTCCTGATTTTCTGAATGGGGAAGAGAGTAAATGAATAAGTGTTTTAACTCAATGTATTATATTCTTCAAAACAGTGGTATAAAAGCTAAAAAATCTTAAACAGGATCAGAATGAGACTGGAAAATGTGTTTACTCAGGTCTTGGTTATCAGTATGAAAGTGTCAGTATGCCACTAAGGGCATCAGCGATAAAGATTAACAAATAATTTCTCACATACACATTCCCAACAACACAATCTACAGAACACTGCGTGCATTCTATGACCCATACAAGTAACAGTGCATAAACCTTTTTATCTGGCTCTTCGCTTTGCTCTGCACGTTGCTTCGCTTTGCTCTGCCAGGCTTTTGCTTTGTTCTGCAGCACCCTCACAAGCTTTTGGAGGACATCATCCAGGATGGAGGCTCCCATGAGCAGTCCCATGTCACACGTTTTAACTGCCTCATGGATCTTGGACTGACTGAGTTCTCCACAACACAGAGCAGTCACTTTGAAGAGGCAGCCATAGGAGTAGACCCGCCTCCATTCCTTGTCCACATCACGCCAGGTGCCAGTGTTCAGCTTCTCCCAAGAGAAGTCAAGGACAATCTGAGCCTTGTCAATCCAAGACTGTGTTGCCTTTCTGTCGTACAACTGGTGCCTGGCTTGCTTCAAAATGTCCACAACACTTAAATCAATTTTCTCACTAAAGTTGAGATTAAACTCTGTCTCGCTGACAGGTAAAACAGCCTGTATGTCTGGCCACAGCTGAGCCATAGGTTTTCATACACTATCAAAAGGAAAGGTGGAACGGAGGCAATATTATGACATTAACATTACATAGTGAAGATACTAGTCAACTACGAATGTCCATAATGGCTAAGTGACTTTTCAAAAGCAACTACAGAGAAGAATTGCAAATGTATACTCACAAGGATCTGTTGCAAAAACTACAACTATCTAACGTTAACAGTAAAGCAGCACTCAGGCAGTAGGTTAAGCTAACATCAGGCACATAGGTCGTAAGTTGTAAAATATGGCTAGGAAGGCGCGTGGGTCATCGAGTTGGGACCATAGACTGTAAAAGTTGGGACAAGATCAATCCAAAACGTCAGTGTGTCCGACAACAAATATGACATTTTCTGGGACTGCAGGGTCCGGCTGAATTCAGACCAAAGGCCATAGAGTGCTATGGTCTTTGATTCAGACTGTAACCTTTCACTGTACTAGCCAGAGACGGTTTATAAAGTAACTAGACAATATTTGACATAGCTCTAAACTTCGTAGTCTGCGCCTAGGTGCAAAACGTGTGCCGTCACTTCCGTCGCAAGTAGTTCTGTTACCGTGACAACAAACATTGTACGGAAGCCTAGTAGGATTTAACACGGAATTTGAGCGCTACCGAATAGTAGCTATCCACAGCTAGGCTACTAAGCAGAGGGCAAGGGTGGGCTTGCGTGGAGGTAACATTAGCTAGCAAGCAACAAAAACAAACTCTACTGCTCTCTGAAAACTGTCGAATCCACCTCTAGCTTTATAACAGGTAATCGTCTCTGGACGACCCAGAATGAGTCTGGACAAAGGAGAGCTATGCGATTCGTTACTCAACTGGGTAAGCTTTTATATTTTTTCATTGTTGTTTGACGTTAACTAATAAACCGAGCCAAAGCTCACAACATCCAGCAGGTGCCTTCTTGTCTAATAGTGCGTACGAGACTAGCTGTTAGCACCTTGCATTCAGTTGTTCGTAGTTTGCTAACGTTAACAAACAGTTACCAAGCCATTCAATATTAAACAAGTGTCTAGTGATGGCTTTGCACGGTGTTCGTGCTGGGTGGTCATTGATATTAGATACAGCAATGTTAAATAGCTAGCTAAATAATGTTAGCTGTAGCCAACTTTCGACTGACCAACTTGGCTAGCCACAGAGGGGGACTTCGTCACCGGTTGTGTTATCTCAGTGCCTGCGTGGACCTGTTTTAAGTTTCTTACTAAACATCTTATGTAACAGATCAAAGGCCTTAAAATCTATTTTTTGCATTCCGGGGTTTATATTTAGATAAGTCGTGGACGGTTAGAAGTCAAGTATCTGTTGAATTACTCTTGTAAGATAACATTTCCCCTTAGAAACTTTAACGTTAACAGATTCTACAGCACCCTTGTCAGAAGTGTGTAACATTAACGTAGGTGCTTAGTATCGGTGGCCAACAGGTAGCATGCTCTCTGATCTCTGCGTTGTTTGTCCAAGATAACAGGCCAACGAATCGATGCATGAGAATCAACTCGCTCACTATTTTAGGAGCCAAAGTCAAAGTTAGCTTTTCGAGGAAGTGTCCCGCTGACAAGTGTACTTTCCCCAAACATAATTCAATGCTTGCACAAGAAACAATACACTGTGTAACATGGGTGTTGGGTACGAGGCAAAACCTTATTCAGTCACGGTTGTGCTGTCTGGTAACTTGTCACTTTCCGTTGCAGTTGCAGACATATCAGGTGCCCTCCTGCACCAGCAAACATGACCTCACTAGTGGAGTGGCCATTGCCCACGTCCTACACAAGATGTAAGTGTAAACCTGTTTACAGGTGTCGTGTCATTTTGACACATGTTAATGAGCCTGCCAGATTCTCTTCCTCCTTCCTGGTGGTATTCGGGAAGCTTTGTAGCCACAAACTCACGTTTGTTTCATTGACATTAAACATTACACATGCCATATAAAGAGTGTCCACATCCCTAGGTTAGATTCTGGTTGCATTGGCGTGATCTGCTGAAGTATAGAGTAAGCTTAATATATTCTGGTTCACTTTATGTGTGACTGTGAGATTGTGAAGCCAGGTTTGTGCACTGTTCGTGTGTGGGTGTGAGTTTCAGCAAGGGGTCATGAAATAGACGTGTTCAGAGTGGTGGTGTGCTTCTATTAATGTGGCTGATTTACGCACACACACACACACACACACACACACACACACACACACACACAGCTGTTCACAAACCCTGTCACTGTGGTTTTGTATCAGTGCATTTTGCATTTTTGTTATCTCAAATCGTGAGTGCCTCTGGGCCTCTGAGTTCTGTTGCACAAAAAGAAAATATGAAACATGATGACCCCTGATTGCTTTGAAACTATGAAAAGTTCTGGTCATGGAACTTTTTCTTTTAATTTGTACAATTTTTAGAGACCCGTCTTGGTTCAACGAGACATGGCTGGGCAGGATCAAAGAGGAGAGTGGGGAAAACTGGCGCCTGAAGGTGTGGTAATATTTTCTGTAATCTTCTCAGTTTGAACATGTCCTTATATCTAAAATAAAACATTATTTTTTTTCTAGAAAGAAACCCACCTGAGCATTTCATTATGGTTTCTGTGTGTTCCACAGGTCAGCAACCTGAAGAAGATTCTACAGAGTATGTTGGAGTATTACCATGATGTAAGCAGGGTTTAGATTTATGTATTTTTTATGTTGATGATCGTTGATTCAAAGATCTTTGATTGCTCCGCTTTAGCCCTCTCTGGTTGATTATTTATTGATATTACTCAGATTCAAAGTAAAAAGAAGGTCCGTACCCTTCTCTGTTTTCTCTGATTTATTGGGGATCAAACTCCAAGAAATCAAAGCAAACTGAGAGCCTTCTTTTTTACTCTGGATTTTTTACTTTTGGCTTCTGCACCTTTATTTGGATGTGCGCACATTTTCAGACTGAAATACAATCTTACTCAGATTCCCATGTGTGAGTGTCCATCTTTCTCTCCATCCACTCCTTCAGGTTCTTGGCCAACAAGTCACCGATGAGCACCTGCCCGACGTCAACCTGATCGGAGAGATGGGAGACGGGACTGAGATGGGGCGACTGGTGCAGCTTGTGCTGGGCTGTGCTGTGAGCTGCGAGAAGAAGCAAGGTGAGCAGGGAGAAACGTTTACTTTGAGATCACATGCACCGTCACATGACCGTCTCATGATATTGTGCTTGAGAATGGACATGGATTAATAGAAAAGAATGAGTATCACATGAGATGGTGCTTAATGAATTGGAAAGACTTGGACGGGAAGGCGGTAGTATCAATTTGAACCACTTCTGAAAAAAGGTCCATTGACATAAAACATGAACATTGATATACCAGTATAGAATGCTACTTAGGCCTGTTTGATTAATTGAATTTAAATCGTAATCACGATTATGTATTTAGGACGATGTTAAAAAACATGAAATTGTAAAATCAATTTTTTCACTTTAACTAGGGTAATTATGGTACTTATGTTTGCAAGTGTGGATTTTTGGATTTTTGTGGATGATCCAAAATACATATTTTTTTGTATACAAGAACTCGCAAAAGTTCAATGACTTTCCTTGATATAATTTTTTTTGTTTAATAAGAGCAAGGTTTGCACTTAGATCCCAATGGGGAAATGATTAGCAAAATCTTAAATAAAAAACAGCATATTTGAAATAATTTATTTGCCTTTTGTCATTTCACAAAATGACCGTAATCGAAAATCGGGATTTTATTTCTGGGCAAAATGTAACAGCCCTAATGCTACTTACTCATGGTTCTTTTAGATGTTGTTCCATATTAAAAGGTTTTGTATGTTTTTATATTATTCTTCTCTCACACACTACTTCACTCCTCACTCTCCATAGAACACATTCAGCAAATTATGACTCTAGAGGAGTCCGTCCAACATGTTGTCATGACGGCCATTCAGGAGGTAAGATCTTAGACTTTATATGTTTTAACGTTTTAACCCAAACTGTTCCTTTGCCAAAGCATTTATTTTTCAGAAAAGCAACCAGCCATGGTAACGCTTCATGGCTGACTGTCGAATTAGGAGAGTATTATTTTCTTTCTAACTTGTCCTTTAGACTTCAGAGGAATTGGATTAGCGACTTGATCAGTAAAGCCACCAGTCATAATAAAAGGAGCTCACTTAAATGACTGCAGGCTGCTAGAATAAGTCACTCATTGTACTCTTAGCAGCTATAAAAAGACTGGGATGCAGCATGTGATCTGTTTGGTGGGATCTGTCTGTTAAATTTGAGTTAATTTCTTCCTGGTCTTGGGATGTGTGTGTACTTTACTCAGCTCCTCACCAAAGAGCCGGTGGAACCGGGAAGTCCGGAGACCTTTGGCGACTTTGACTACCAGGTAAAGACCACCTCACCTCCTCCTGTCTTGTTGTGCTTCTTTGCCTTTCATTTTCCCTATTCACCCCCCCCCCCCCCACACACACACACACACACATGCTAAATGGATTTTTCTTCGTTCATGCCGTTGTTTCCCCTTCTCCCATTCCCATTCCCTTTCATCTCCGTTCTGTCCTCCATGTGTGTATCTCACTCTTGCTGTCCCTTCTTTCACCACATTTCAAACTTTTTGTTCTTTTTCCTCCTCAGTCTAGGAAGTATTATTTCCTCAGCGAGGAGGTGGACGAGCAGGAAAACGTCTCCCGGCGCTGTCGAGACCTCGAGCGCCAGGTGAGTGGCAAGAGTCCGGGTTGGGGATTGGGGATTGGGGTGGGGGGGTCCTTAGCTGAAAGCTGCAGGGCTTGTGTGGACTTGAGTGTTGTTGGTTGTGGTATTAATGTGGCATGGGAACCGGAGCATGCTCAGTGTGTGTGTGTGTATGTGTGTGTGCACCACCCGTGGCTGTGGGCCGGAGCCCTACTGCTGCTTGGCTGCGGCTGCACTGTAACTGGTCTGACTGGATGCTGCTTTTGTGCAGAGACCCACCCAAGCCGGCACCTCACTAAACTGGAATAGCAGTCTGGATGATGTTGTAATGTTTGTGTGTCCTGTCCTCTGTCCACTTGTACTACTGGTGTGATCCTAAAGAAGGCTGTTTGTCCCCCCCACATGAAGCTCAGCGTAGGGTTTTGGTGCATTCACAATGGGAGTTGGGAATTGTTCAGGTAAGTATGTGACTGTGGCCTTACAAAAGCCATTAAAACTGCCTGTTGCTCAGCCTGACTGCCTGTACTCATACTGCACATCACTAAGCCATTCTCATCTGCACATCGCATCCGGCGAGATTCTAGCACGCGCTGAACTACAATTCATATGTGTAACATCGTCTAGGGGAGGTCCGTTTAACTTTCAATGAATGTGCTTGTTCGCCCAGAAATCCCAAAGCATCCTAATCCATTCCTTCTAGTCCCTGATGGCCGACCACTTGGTCGGACGCTTGTACGTTCACATTGGTCAGCTCAGCCATAGCTGCAGGGTCTTAGAGAATGGGACTGGAACACCTTGCCTGAATGCATGACTACCGTGTCCCCTTGTGACGAAAGATTCTGTGTAATCGCGCCAACCCCGGAGTGGCTGGCTCCTTGTTGTGTTGCTGTTTAATGCGCGTGCCTAACTTCATTTGTGTTATTCATCTGAGTTTGTCATCCTTCTCAACCTTCTCAAAGCATCCCAACCTTCTCAGAGCATGTCAAGCAAAGCATCAAGGCTCAAGGCTCGTATGATGGAATATGTGACTTGTCTTAATCTGATACTTTATAGCCACTTCCTGTCTTCATTTTAACAATTAATATTATTCTCTGTCTCTGTCTGTCTGTCTCTGTTTGTCTCTGTCTCTCTTTCTTTCTTTCTTTCTTTCTTTCTTTCTTTCTTTCTTTCTTTCTCTCTGCCTCTCTCTCTCTCTCTCTCTCTCTCTCTCTCTCTCTCTCTCTCTCTCTCTCTCTGCCTCTCTCTCTCTCTCTGCCGTCGCAGCTGGCCATAGTCCAGGAGGAGCGGTCAGCCCTGCAGGCCGAGACCCAGTCCCTGAGGGAGCGCCTGCGCCGCAGCGACCCCCAGGACTCCTCCAACACCATCACCAACAAGAAGCTGCTTCTGCTCCAGAGCCAGATGGAGCAGCTGCAGGAGGAGAACTACAGGTCAGGGGGCTGCTCTCAGCTGTGCTTCTCCGTTAGTGTGTGTGCTCAGCCCTCCTAACCACAGAGCCCTGGACCGTCATTTCCCAGCTATTAGCGTCGGCATGAGACACTGTCCTGCCTGCGGCTTATACACAGTGTGGCTAATACACAGGAGATCAGTGTAGTCGAAGTGTCAAGAAAGTGCATGCAATGTAAATCCAGAAGCGCTCTCTCTGTTGTGATTGAAGTGCTCTACTGTGGCCTTGGCCTCACATCATCTGCTGCTCCTCTTTGAGATATGCTTGTACTTCCCACCTCTTTGAGCTGGCACAGTGGACTGGTGATGGCCTTCAGCTGAGGTTGAACTGGTCAGATGGAGGATGGATGGCATTTTAATTGTGAAACGTGACCTCCCTCTCTTGACAGGCTCGACAACAGCCGGGACGACATGCGTGTGCGGGCGGAGATTCTGGAACGGGAGGTCTTCGAGCTGCAGCACCGCAACGAGGACCTCACCAGCCTCGCCCAGGAAGCCCAGACGCTGAAAGACGAGATGGACATCCTCAGGTGAGACCCTCAACACAGCCATGTTTCTCTGCCCCCCCCCCCCCACTTTACCCGCTCCCGCTGTCCTTTGTGTGGATTTCTATTCGACACGACGTCTCTTCCTTGCGCTTGTCTGTTCCATCTGTGCCCTGGATTATGTAAATCTCAAATTAATTTCATGACCTCTTAAAGTGTAATCTCTGCAGAAAAGCTGAACATGTGCAGAATGTTGTAATTACTGCCCTGATGTTGCCTCCAACCTGTAGTCATCTGCTGGAGAGATGATGACTCAGTTGTATTTAAGTGGGAAATAGATGGGTTTCTATCTGACTTTTTAATGCCCATTTTTACCATTTGAAGAAAATGCCAAAGGAGGATGTATTAACTCTCAATTTGCATTAGATATAATACAACCCAGGTTAATGGAAAGGAGTTTATTTGCATAAATACACTTTTGGAGCAATTTTATAATGTGTTTTTGTAAACGTTTCCGGATGACCTGACTTTTTGGTCCCACAGCTATTCACAACTGATTTGGAGATTTATTCCATTTTTCATTAGCAAATCACAGTAGATGGAAACACTCGCAGATCCACTAGTTACTTAGCCGAATTTTCATGAATGTGCTTGAAATACTGTGAACGAGTTTGAATAAAAACCCAGTTAGTAATGTTCTTCGTCCCCAGTTAGTGTTGGTATTTTTCCCCAGTTAGTGATGGTCTTTATCCTAGTTAGTGATGGTCTTTATTCCCAGTTAGTGATGGTCTTTATCCTAGTTAGTGATGGTCTTTATTCCCAGTTAGTGATGGTCTTTATCCTAGTTAGTGATGGTCTTTATTCCCAGTTAGTGATGGTCTTCATTCCCAGTTAGTGATGGTCTTTGTCCTAGTTAGTGATGGTCTTTATTCCCAGTTAGTGATGGTTTTTATCCTAGTTAGTGATGGTCTTTCTTTATCCCTGGTTAGTGATGGTCTTTATCCCCAGTTGGTGATGGTCTTTATCTCTGGTTGGTAATGGTCTTTATCCTAGTTAGTGATGGTCTTTATCTCTGGCTGGTAATGGTCTTTATCCTAGTTAGTGATGGTCTTTATCCCCAGTTGGTGATGGTCTTTATCTCTGGTTGGTAATGGTCTTTATCACTACTGACCTCCAGGCACTCATCGGACCGCGTGAGCCGTCTGGAGGCGCTGGTGGACACGTACAAGCGCAAGCTGGAGGACCTGGGTGACCTGCGGCGACAGGTGCGTCTGCTGGAGGAGCGCAACACCGTCTACATGCAGCGCACCTGCGAGCTGGAGGAAGAGCTGCGCCGAGCCAACGCCATCCGCAGCCAGCTGGACACCTACAAGAGACAGGTGGGCAGGCGCACACCTGAACCCATAATATCTACAGGGATGGGTTGAGGGCTGTGACAGTAACAGATTTAGCGATCAGCCACGTATATACAGAAATGTTGTGATTTGGTTTGAAATGGGACCATTAAGGAACATGCTCTTTGGGCAGGTCCACGAGCTCCACACCAAGCACTCAGCAGAGGCTGTGAAGGCAGAGAAATGGCAGTTTGAGTACAATAACCTCCACGACAAGTACGACTCCCTATCCAAGGAGAAAGAGGTAAGTGACGTTTTACATTGGCCACCACTGATCAACATCATTCAGAGGTGTTGAGAAAACCCACTCATGTGTTTGATTAATGGAAATGCCTCTCTTTTATTCTGCGACTAGTCCTGAAAAAGTAAAAAAAGATAATACAGTAATTTCCCGCATATAAGCCGCATTGTGTATAAACCACAGTACAGTGTTTTATGCAAGTTAAAAGAAACGAAACCATATCCACAACATATTAACTGCCCCCCTGTATTAACCTCATAGCTGAAGAAATGTTGCAAAATCAATGTATAAGCCGCGGCTTATAGTCGGGAAATTACGGGTAAATGGTAAATAAATAGTCTGTCCCTCTCATCGGGGGTCAACCACTGGATATATGCTTCGAGCTGTATTATCTACTGTACATCCACTATATCAGAATTGTTGCTGATAAGCTACAAATAGTCATGAAATTGCTCTTCCCTTTGGCCTCACGCTAGCGGCTGATCTCGGAGAGGGACACCCTACGGGAGACCAATGACGAGCTCAGGTGTGCACAGGTGCAGCAGAAGTGCCTTAGCCAAGCAGGTAAGAGCGTCACGCTAGACAATTAGCAGCGAGAGTAGGGCTGTGTCCGAGTAGGCTGTTTTAACTAACCATGTCATTGGATATAGTCTACAACTGGACTAAGTTATTTATCCATGTGTTTTATTTTTGGCTAGATTCACATTCCTCACGTGTACGTCTAAATGTGTTTCACCGCACCCATGTTGTGGGACAGATGTACTGACTGTCCCGTGTCCGTCTGTATCTTCTCTCCTCCCTGCAGACAGCAGCCCCGTGGCAAACTTGGCGGCCGAGATCATGCCCACCGAATTTAAGTGAGTGCGCAGCATGCCTCGCTGGCTATGGGCCGGGGTTTTTTTCTTAAGCCTCCAGCAGGCGTGAAAATCTCTTCATAAATGCAAACCATCCTCCCAGCCATCTGCAGAGGCTATCGGAGCTCACTGGTTGATGGCTATGAGGGGGGCAGTGGTGTATTTTTACCATCACCCTGACCAGCTGTGATGGGAGGAGTGTCTCAGAAAGACAGTTGGTCAGATGGGAGTGGGAAGTTCTTAGTGATGTGTTAAATGGTTGGTATGAAGATAGTGGATTTTGTCCAACAACTTGCTCGGTTGTGCGATTTATATATACAGTATGTTTTATTTTTCTTTCGGTCGTAACTTAACTTTTTCTTCTGTTCTGTTCTCTTCTGGATTTTTTTTTGTCCCCTCAGGCTAACCCTTTTTTCTTTTGGTTGCAGGGAGACGGTGGTGCGTCTGCAGAATGAGAATAAGATGCTGTGTGTCCAGGAGGAGAGCTTCAGACAGAGGCTCACGGAGGTGCAGGGGCAGCTAGAGGAGTCACAGCGCTCCAACAACACGCTGGAGACCCAGAACAGGTGTGTGTCTGGCTGTGTGTGTTTCTCGTTTGTTTTGTTTCTATCTCCCTATCACAGCTCAAAGCACAACTAATAATTATTTTTATTACAATTGGTTAATCTGACGATTTGTTGTTTGGCCTGAAAAAGTACAGAAAATGTTGGTAAATATCAGGAAGTGTCTCCCAAATCCCTAGATGGCATTCTACAATGCAAAAGATATGCAGTGTAGTGTCATAGACCAGTAAACCAATGTAAACAAGTGTAAGAATCTTATATTTTCTAAATACTCAACCGCTTAATTGGTTACAAAAAATAGTAGGCTATTAATTCAATAGGTTATCGAATTAATCGCAAAGGCTAGCCAAATGTTACTTCGTTTGCATTCGTGTCTGTGTGTGGGTGAATGTGTTATACACCTGACATCCAACAGTGCCCAGAATCCTAGAAATGCATCTGGTGTGTGTGTGTGACTGAATAGCTGTGAGTCTGGAGCTGTAGTGGTGAGAAATGGTGGGCTTACTAGAGTGCGTGAGTCGTACATCACATAGCATACAAGTGTGACGTGAGGGCCATACAAAAATAGACGGGCCCAGATTGTGTTCGGCATCATCACTGCTGTGTGTGTGTGTGTGTGGAGGGGGGGTTGCGGGGGAGAAAGAGTGGGAAGAGAGCCTCTGTTGACACGTGTTTGATGAACATCTTTGTGTGGGAGGCAAGTGGAGTCCAGTAAGCAGCAGCAGCAGCAGACGGAAGCTCAATTCTCCGTTTCTCTCCATTTCCCCTGGCGTCCCAGCTGAAGGGTGGCTTACCCTACTTACTCAAAATAGTCAAACGACAACTTGTGCGCCAAAAAAACCCTCTATGTATGTATGTATGTATGTATGTACATTCACTCTCATGAATCCATATTTCAGTCACACCTTAAAGCCACAAATGTAAGAGCTCCTCTCCTTGTTAGTCTTGAGGACGGCATATAACTAACCTGCTGCTTGCTGCAGTGTGCTGACCCGCCAGTGAACTGTGGCGTGACTGAGTCGGGTCCGGCTTGACGAGGGGTCTCCTCAGCACCACAGCAGGGAGCCCACTGAGGAGCTCTCAGACGCGTGTCAGTGTGTCAGGAGGGAGAGGGGCTCTCCTTTTGAACCTCCTCTCAGCGCTTTGAAGCCTGTCGGATGGATTATGTCCTCACCTCACTCCTTTCTCATCTGTTGCGATATGTGTCTAATGGAACTCTTATCTTCCCGTGTGTGTGTGTGTGTGTGTGTGTGTGTGTGTGTGTGTGTGTGTGTCTGTGTCCCAGGCTAAACCAGCAGCAGATCAGTGAGCTGCGCTGTCAGGTGGAGGAGTTGCAGAAGGCACTGCATGAGCAGGGCAGCAAGACAGAAGATGTGAGCGTTGTGTACACACACACACACACACACACCTGACCTTTGCCCTCCCGAATGCTTTGTTCATTCAAGTTCAAATCTGTTTAAAATCACGATAAGACGCTTTGTTTCAACTTTGACTTCAACCACACTTGATTCAACCATCTCAGAAGATTGTTATCTTGAAAATGTTCTGTTGATCAGACAGTTTCCCCTTTGTGAATGAAGGTCTTTGTTCAATTAACATATGTGGACACTGATGTCTTTTCAGTCGTTTGGAAACCAATTAACTCCAAATTAACAAATTCGAGAAGTCTCTGAATCTCACCATTTGCCTTTCCTGGGAATGTGTTTTTCTGATGTGATATTGTGTCTGTGTGGGAACCGTAACCTGTTTGCTGTGGAGAATCTGAATTAACTGCTTCATGTCTGCCTTTATGTCTACCTGTCTCTCCTCCTCCTCCCTCTGTCTGTCTGTCTGTCTGTCTATCCGCCTCTGTCTCCTCCCTCCGCGGCCGTGTCTCCAACTCAGGCCATCGTAAGTACGGTCCGCCCGCCCTCACACGCTCGGCTTTTTGATTTTGATTGTGTTTGTGTGTTTTTACACGTGACTGCTTGCATGGTAGACTGCCATGTCATTCCAGAAATAGACTGACTCTCACTCTCTCTGTGTGTAGTCCTCGCTACTCAAGAAGAAGCTGGAAGAGCACTTGTGAGTGGCTTTTCTTTTTCTGTTAATAGTTAACTTTCCTTGTAAGGGTTCCATGAATCAATAGAATGAATGGATTAATCAATTTGTTACTCTGTCGTGATCTCTGGGTGTGAATGTTGTGTATGTGCTTCCAGGGAGAAACTCCATGAAGCCCATTCTGATCTGCAGAAGAAGCGGGAGGTCATCGATGACCTGGAGCCTAGTGTGGACAGCAACAGTAAGCTGCCCTGACTCCTACTGCCTGGCATAGTTCTTTCCCTCTGGTCTTGTGTGTACGTGGTGTGCATACTGCATAGCATGAATCTCTCTTCCTCTGCCCCTTGCTCTCTCTCGCGCACGCTCTCTCAGTGGCAAAGAAGATCGATGAGTTGCAGGAGATCCTGAAGAAGAAGGAGGAGGACATGAAGATGATGGAGGACCGTTACAAACGCTACGTGGAGAAGGCCCGCACGGTACGAGGAGCTCCCTTACTCACACCTTACCTTCCCAGCATTGCAAACAGTATGTGTCTGCTTCACTGTGTGTGTGTGTGTGTGTGTCTGTCTGTAGGTGATAAAAACTCTGGATCCTAAGCAGAAGCCTTACACCATACCTCCTGAGGTACAGGCCTTGAAGAACCAGCTGACTGAGAAGGATCGCAAGATCCAGCACCTGGAGGTGAGTATTGTAAGCTCTCTTGTGTAAAGTTGTTTATTCTTCCTCCGCCACTTGCCTCTCCTCTCCGCTACCTTGGATGCACTGTATTCACTTGCCATGAGCAGTATGGCGTAAGTTATTTGTTGCAAAATGGAGATAACCGGACTTTTTAGGCAGTTTAGTGTTGTATTGTCATTTCAACATCACACTGAGATGATCTGAGCTGTGTTTTTTTTATTTTCTCTCTGTGTGTGTTTGCAGCATGATTATGAGAAATCCAAATCCAGACATGATCAGGAGGAGAAGCTCCTCATCACTGCATGGTACAACCTGGTGAGTGCTCATCTGCTCCCTGTCCTCATTCTGTTGCCTTTTCTCTCTCCATGACTTCACCTTATTAACTGGTCCCGATCTGCTGTAATTGCTTGATGAAGAGCTCGCCGATTAACTGACGGTGTGCTTGCTCACTCGCAGGGTATGGCCCTCAACCAGAAGGTGGCCGGGGAGCGCAGTGGACCTCCAGGCCAGGCCCAGTCCTTCCTGGCCCAGCAGAGGCAGAGCACGCAGGCCCGGAGAGGGCTCGCCAACCGCCTCCAGCCCAGATAGAGCCCACCACCCACGCCGATCCCACCTTACGAGAATCCTCACTGTGAAGAAGTGAAAGGATGAAAGGGGAGGAGGATGAAGGAGGGGAATGGGTGAGACAGTGGACTCATGAACAGACCTCTGCACTAGTCCTCCAGTGCACCGATGACCAGCCCTGACTGGCTACTCCTCTCCATTGGCCTCTCTGAGGCTCTGAAAGACTGCTGCTACTCCCTGCTGGCAACTGCTGGTAGTGACTTTTATTTAACATTTGTTTTTAACCTCGGGCTGCAATTATAAGACACTGCCATGTCCACTGAAGTTTTTGACAGTGGATTTGATGGAGAGGCAGCTGCATCTTTATGGTTAGCACAGGCAGCAGGCAAAGAAAGAATCTTTTCTTGTCTTTGGTGTGCGCAAGATGCCCTAAAATGCTGCCTCTTTTTTTGTTCTTTTATTCTTTTCTTTTTTTAATTGCCCATTAGGGAGTTTTTAATAGTGATCTCATTTTAATTATATATTTATCATAAGCTCAGTGTCTCTGAGTAGAAGACTTGTCCTGGGGTAGATGCACTCTGCTTCAGGGTCTTGGCGACAGGGTTTAGTTTGACACTAATGTAGGTCAGGTCCCATCTCTCATTTGCACACTTTCTCAATGTCCAAAACGAATCACTTTATAAGAACACTAATCCATGAAAAACCAATGAACTTTGTGGGTGTATGGGTAAAAGAGGTTGTTTCTGTTCCTTGAATTAAGTCTTATTGTTCCGTGTGTGGTTTCTTTTTTATTTGGGCTTTTTCCTTTAAGTAGTCACCTTCAGTGATTAGAATGTATTTTCTTCTTTGTTTGGTTTGTTTGTCATTACGGACTGGAATCCTTTAGCCGTAGCATCAGGATAGCAGAAATTAGCACTTTTTTAATCCACTTAGAATGGCTCGTTTCAGTGCCTCTGAAGACATTTGAGCACATTTTCCTCCCTGACATGTACCTTGGAGTCTTCAAATCTCTTTTGAAACTCTGCACTTTTGGTGAACAAATGTTTGTTGTTATATCTTTAGTTAATATAGTCTTCTAGAGTGGGCGATAGGCTATCAATATAGGCAACACGGTTGATTAATGTTACATTTCAGTACCTTCCCGAAACAGTATACTGTACATCACTGTCTGATTTACAGACTACACCATGGATGATCCCTAAAGAACAAATCAATGGAGAGTAATTTGCGCCATGCGTCATAGTTGTAACATGGAAACATAATCTCATTAAGAAAAAAGATTTTCCATTTATTTTATCTAACTGGATAATCTGCTGCTCACCAAGCAATAGACAGAAAGGGCCAAGATTTGAGATACTGGCTTTTCCAAACTTTCTTATTTAACTTGTCTTCTACTTCTATAGAGTGAGTTTTTTTTTTTAAATAGTTGTGCCCCTTTGAGAATATCCACCAAAGTCTAAAGCTTTAGAGTGATTGAACGTCCACAATTCCTTCAGTTCTTCAAGTTCTTTTTAACTACTTTATCAAATCAGTGGCACTTTAATGATTTGGCAATTGGCCTCTTGGCCTTTAAATCTTAAGAGCATTGGCCTGCTTCTTGTCAGGACAACCTTGACTGGCACCAAGACTTCTTCAGTGAATGTTAGACTGGACACCGTACTACTTTATGCATACAGCTGTTTTCATGTTTTTGTGTTTTCATTATTTTATTCTACATGTGGTGTTTAGGTCCTATACACTGGTACTCATCTCTTGTTTATGTGTCATGTTGATTTCTGTTCTGGAACATTATGTAGGTGTGGATTTAAGGTGTTTATGTATCATTTGTTTGGTTTGTGCCTGTGTATATTTTTTATTTTTGTCTTTCAGTACTACATATTCTATAAGAACAAATGAAGGAGTCTAGCACAAGTAGTTGACACTGTCGGCCTGTGTTTTTGTGTTATACACTACAAATAAAACGTGGACTCTGTGCACCAGCTAATGCCTTCCTTCAGTTACTGTGCAGTGTTGTATAAAAGTACTCCGGTCAACCTGAAACACAATATAATTCAGCAAAAGATGAATGGGTCCGCATGCTCAGGATATCCATCCAAAACATCATGCTCTAGTCTAGTGTCCATTTTATCTGTTGTAGCAATGGACTGAATAAAATCGGGTGTACGTTATTTGTATACCGGTGACCTGACCCAGCTGGCAGAAAGGAATTCTGTTGAAAAGGTTTGAACTAACTCTGCTGATTCCAAAACTACATGCTGTCCAACACCTAGAAGATCACTCTGCCGCCATACCATTAGGTGGCAGAAACACACCTCCAAATGGCATTGTGAAAGAAAGGCAGGCCAGACGAAATCCAAGATGGCGGAGTGTTGAGACTGGATGAACTTCGACAATTGACAGTTCGCTTTCTTTATATTTATGCTTAAATCGATTGAATTTGATATACAGTTTACATTTCGACTTATACAGAGAAGTATTTCTTAGTATTTTAGGCGGGTCGTGGTTTTGTATGCTCGGCTGTGAAGGCTGTAGTTAGCTTGCAACTTGGACGCTTTGTGTGCTGCGAAGATTGCTAACGGTAACGTGTTAGCAAGTTAGCGCCGTAATAATTGATTTGCCAAACGAATAATCTTTGTGTCTTTGATTATTCAAAGCACTCAAGTATTTCGTATCTTTATCGGTGCAGACCACTCTAGCCAGGTATATATTTCGACCCGTTTTATGGTCAGCTGAATGTTGGCTAACGTTACAGGGGTCAGGGTGGGTCTTCCGAGATAGCCAATCCTGACTTGCATGACTTTTTTGGTATGTTTTGATTAGACTGAAACGTAACCTTAGGCGTAACGTGTATCACAGACATAGCCTGGCCTTGACACGTGACGTTTATTTGTCAAAAATAAACTCGACAAGACGAATTGACATGGATGACAAGCGTGAAAACAACGCAACCCCTCAAGGCAGTAGCAGTGAATCCAGCGGCAACAGCCCAGCGTCACCTGCAAGCCCAGCACATGGAGCCGGGAAAGCAGCAGGGGCCAACGCGTTCGCTAATGATGGTAGCTTCATGGAAATGTTCAAGAAGAAGATGGAAGCGGAGCGAAGGAAAAAGGGATCGGAGCAAGCCAGCCCCTCTGAAGAAAGTACTGCTGATCAAGGACAGTCGACTGTGGAAAAGAGGACGAGTAGCGTGGCCAGCTTTGTAAGGGGTTTGGCAGTTGCTCTAGCCAGAGAAAACATTTTCATGTTTGCAGTTCTGATAACGTAGCTCACTATAGTCTACACTTTAAGGAGCAAATTACCAATTTCTTATGCTGTGGTAGGTCAGTATTCTGAACCTCCTATTCAAACAGCCCATTACATACACCTGAAGGCTATAAAGGCCAGCCAAATAACGTTAGGCCAAGGCTCCAGATGAAGATGGGGGTCATACCTGTTGTCCCCCAAGTATCTGAGAGTGTTAGCTACAATCCTTTGTAAGGGTAACTGCCCCTCCGGTTCCTAATGATCAACTAGCATTGCAGCAGACACATCAGGCGTGTCTCCCTGCTGGGGTGGGCTGAAGACAATTGTTCACTGTCGATGCTCTGTCACGTAGTCTCCATCAGTGGCACTCCTCCTGCAATGGCTCGTATAACGGTTTTAGTCTTCTCCCCTAACCCAGGTGGGGAAGCGGAGAGGGGGCGCCAAATTGACCCTAAAGACCGGCATGGTTGCAAAGAAGCAGAAATTGGACCCAGAGGTATGTAGAAGAAGACCCTTTACCAGCCTGTGTCACTTCATTAATTTGTCTTATGTGAATAAGACATCCGCTCATAAGGGCCAGCATATATCTAATTGTTAGAACCCACAGTCTTTGAATGGCATTAGAGGTGTTTACCATTGGGCCAGTCAAGCCTTCCTGTCAATTGACATTATAAATCACTATATTCTTGCTTTTATTTTGCAGCTTGAGGGGAAAGGGGACGCCTGGACTAAGTACATGGCTGAGGTGAAAAAGTACAAAGCTCACCAGTGTGGAGACGATGACAAAACCAGGCCCCTGGTGAAATGAAAGACTGGGGTTTGCGCTCACACACGCCAACTCATCGCAGAGGAGTGCTGCAGCATAGGAGTGAACCTGCCACCAGACGTGCGCCCATACTGCCAGATTTGGGAACCGCTCAGCTGAGCTTTCTCACTTCCTCACAATTAAAGATTATTATTTTTTTGTTTGTTTGTTTCCTTTTTCCTTTTTCCAGAGAATTGTCTTATGGTCTTTAGCCTTTTATGGTATGTGGCAAATACAGTTGAGTTTGGTGTATCATGGTGCATTTGGTTTATTTGAACACAATGTTTAGCCTCACATTAGCTTGATATTATATTGCAACATTTGCTAGACAGGGTAGCCTAATGCCTTGTAGATATTTCATATTTTTCTCCCTGTTGGTATTTGATGTCATTTGAATCTTGAGGTTTCAAAAATGCTGATTAAAACTGCTAAGCATTTTGAAGATGGGGTTGTGTGTGTTATGTATAAGTGTTCTGGCAAAATTATTAATTTCATTCCCATGAGTAAGGCATTGGTGTTTCTCTTGATCTACTCCCAGTCTGGATAGTCAGTCAGTTCTCCTCTTGCAAGAATAACTTTTGTAGTGAGATATTTACTTAATATGGTGGGCTATGTATTGTTTAGTCTGGTTCTTAGCTTTTGTACATTTTTAGCGTGGTGGAGGCTTGAAATACAAAGAGTTATTTTACCACACTACACCACCTCTAAATGACAGCTTGGTAGCCATAGGTAACTGGGGTGTTGGTTCATTGACAATTTATCATGGCAATATGGTAAACTCGTAGGAGAGCTGGCAAGTGTACCAACAGTATTCCTGTTGGTGTTGGCTATGATCTCAGAGTACAGTAACACTGTCCTGTATCTGACGTTTTACTTGCAGCATCTCATTTATGCTGCTGCGGCAGATGGTGTCTTACCAACTCCACTGGTGTCCTCCTCTTGCTTAACAAGTATGCAAAGGTCAAGGTCATAGTCTCTAGACTAGAGGAACTGTATGTGATTAGTAGTCAGTCTCCAGCTGTAGTCTTAATACTTATGGCAAGTGGAGCTACAGAAGCCAAATGAGCATACTGGCTGAAGGTTCTCATATAGATAACATGGACTGGGGTTTTCCACATGACTACATAATGCCCTTATGCTATATGAATGAAGAATGCCTTATCACAGACTCAAACCTTCACATAATGGATTCTTTGAGCATTCAGGCTATAAAAGAGAATCCGTTCTGGGAAATGAAAATGAGAATAGAGCTCTGTTACCATAGTTATGATGAGGCCCGAAATGCACAACACTTAAGCATTTTTGCTTGTGCACTTCATGTAAGGAACCATAGCTGCCATCTTTGGAAATCTGAGTGTTAATTGAAGCAGGTACATTGCAAGTTCTGGGGTAGCAACTATCAAAGTGTGCTGTCTTAACGTACTGAAGATCACAGTATCCACTCGAAGGCAGAGGACAAAAGTGTGATTTATTTCTCCCTGCGATAACTGAAAATCCCCAAGTTATTTTCCAAAAGGAAAAATCTCAAGATACCGGATGACCTTATTTGGGCAAAGATGGTAGCTTTTTTGTAGGCGAACTTCAGGGATTTATTGGGAGACTGGCACCTGCAATTGGCATCTGTAATTCGCTTTGGACAAAGGCATCAGCTAAATGCATGAATAAAAAGTATTGGCACCTAATGTTAACTTGTATTCATCACTTTACAATGATATATGAATTCAATATTAATTAATTAATTAATTTGCATAAGGGTGGGGCCCCATGGTGTGAGATAAATGCCTTTTTTTAGACCCTGCACTTCAGTCTGCTACTGGTATATAAAGCATACTGAACTTCTTTCATGATGAGCATACCATTTTGCCACTTTGACATGTGTCCCAATAAAAATGCATAAAAATACTAAAAAGGTAGACCCTACCAGTTGCCGAAGACAATACATTGCTTGTCTGAGAAAAGTCTTAGAAGAGATGCATGAGAAGCCCTCACTATTTCCTCATAACAGAGGTGAAGAAGCACTAGAGTGCTTTAAGGGCAGAATAAAATAATACTTGGATAACATTTTTCTTGGGAGTCAGCAAGGGCAAAACTGGATCCTTTGATCCTTTAACAATCCTAAAATCTGCTTTGTAGAAGACCTCTGATATTTCAGCTGAACAGATGTTCAAGTCACACCAACTCGCTTGCTTATTCTTAGACCATGTGTGTTGATTGGCTAGAATTGTTTATAGCTTGGTCCACGCCAGTGTTTCCCCACATACAGAGCCAGAAGTCTACTCAAAAAGGTTAAAGACAAACCTGAGGAAGTTAACTCAGTACCTCCAAACAGCCCGTTGACTCAGTTTGAAGCCATACAGCTCCGTTATTAGGAAGTTTGCCACTTAGCCTGCTAATTCGCTTTGGACAAAGGCATCTGCTAAATAAATATAACCATAACCATAATTCTACTAGCAGTTCCCCTGGCCTCTATTAAGAGCTTCGTACAACTGAGCGGACAGCAGATGAAAGGATGACACAGAAAACTTTTATGATCTCTGAAAAGACAAACTATTAGAGGCAATTCAATACAAAAAAGATGGCTGACGCCACTAAAACCTTTTCTCAAAAGAATTTATCCTGCATAGTTCTTGGCTTAAGCTAAGGCTTTTTACTTGTTTTTTTTTTTATTGTCATTCAGCTTTGTTGACTTAAGTAAACAAATTCGCAGGAGAAAAAATTCAAGTAGAATACAAAAAGACCCCATTAAGCAGGTTTCATTATCATTTTCAAATTCTATTGACTTTAGAGGCCTGAATGGTGCAGGAGATCTCATCACTCAATGGTAAAAACAGCACCAGAGACACAAGGACCTAGGCATGAGTCAGGGGGGGCTGCATTCAAACTGCTTGGCAGACAAAACAAAGAAAAGATCTATACAAATTGATGCACACAAGTGCACGCGCATATACAAATACATACATATTCACACGCACACTAACCCATTCATTCAATTCATACATTCAATCAATCAACCAATTCATCCGTCTGTTCAATCAATCAATTCATCCATTTACTCAAATCATCAATTCACAGAGTCTCTGAATCATCCATCCACCCATCCATTCATTCATCCCTCCCTGTCCACAGTGATACAGGTCTATTTGTGTAAACATTGACAGGTGTTTTGTAATCCATTTGAATATTACAAACAACATCATAAACTAACAGTATCAAATCTGTTTCGTTCTTTTTTTTTTTCCCCCGTTAAAAAAAAAAGTTTTTCTCCATGTGAGTGATTTGTTCAGGAGGCCATGCATATTAATATGACGTCCATCGGGCGGGTAATTCCTCCAAGAGCTTCAGCCTTTTCAAAGGGGCTTCCTTTTAAGATCCCCGCCCTGCGTTTGACTGACATCTAGAGAGGAAATGAAACACCAGTCAAGTGGTGGCAAATTCACAGGCAACTGAAGCAAATAGCCGCAACACATTTGGTCACAGACGACACACCACACACAGTGACAAGACAATAACCTTCACCAGACAAACATGAACAGACAACGGACAGAAAGGGACCAAGAGAGGAGAGAGGACCGGGGGACGGAGTGGAGGCAGCCTGGAGGGGTGGGAGGGGTGTGGATGGGGGGGGGTTACCTGGGAAAGCCAGTTGCAAGTGGGGGGGTAGAGCAGCCTGAGACCCTGACTGGAGACTCTTTAACAGATCTGAGAAGAGACAGCACGGAAGGGGGGGCGGGGAGGACGGACAAACAGGGCAATGAGGGGTTTTGAGCAGGGAACAGCAAAGACAGTTTACCGGTAATGATGGATGGTGGAAAATGAGGCATCAAAATGAAGACACGGTAGAAAGGTATGAACAGTGGAGGAAAGAGACTGACAGGATTAGAAGAGCACAGTATTGTATGGCAACAATGTGGGACACTGAACACAGAACACAAACACTCCAAGTTGACAAAATGGAAGACAAAGGGGAGGAGTATAAAGACTAGGGATTCAGAATCCATCATCTGAATAAAACAGGCCACATGATTTTGACTGAAATTAACTCTGTACGCCAAGCCGATCTTAACTGGCCACATCACCTCGTATCCTGATTTATCGATCCTAGAGTGACCAGATTCACTACACGGAGTAGATTATTCACAACCTTACTGTGTTCTACAACAAAATATCTAAACTATTACTGCATAACAAAGGTCATGCTTCATAGGAATGGGGCTGGAGAATATGACAGATTCATTATACACAGAGCAGTAGATGGTCAGGTAACTGATAGGATAAGACATGGGCAACAGCATGGAACATCAGCACATGGATACACATAAATATACATTTATCCACAATAACATAACAGGCAGACACACATACACACACATACACACACACACACACACACACACCACAGAAACATACATATCCACCTAACTAGTTCTCGAAGCACATATACAAAAATAAGCCCACTGTCCTACAAAAATAAGCCCACTATCCTACAAAAATAAGCCCACTATCCTGTCCTGCACACTATGCTATGTTCCGAGGTTAAAGCCTTCATTTCCGCTGCAAATGTAAGAATCATGAACTAGTCAAAGTGCTGACCACTCACTCTGTGTTAGGGTGTACGCCGAGCTGCTAGTGACCGAGGGGCCTGTGCCCAGTGTGGCACTGGTGACCCCAGGCGGAGCCAGGTTGAGCAGCGAGGGGAACTGGAAGGGCAGGGAGACGGGCACCAGGCCCCCCAACATGCCGAAGCCCAGTGGCAGAGATGGGCCGGCCTGGCCCAAGAGAGCACTGCCCGCTGACGACACCTGCAACCAGAGGGCAAAGAATCAATCACATCCAACCCTGAACATACATACCCAGAGTTTCAGGTACACGTAACAATCATAGAGCCATATGAATACTATAGTATACAAATAGTTTTGCATGACAGACACATTCAGTAGCTCACAACCATCAAGCATGTTTGATGTGCTGTCAAAAGATAATAAACGTAATACACTGATGACCATTTTCTATTTAGATCTACTGATGGTACAAAGAGTAAGGCTTGTGGTACCTAGAAATTGTGAGTTACCAGTCCAAACAGATGCCAGATATTTAGTTTGGCCCACACTGACTTACCTGTGACAACTGTGGGGTAGCTGTTGCTGAGGAGACGGACGTGATTGGCTTAGCTCCAGCACCTGTCCCGCCTGCAGACCTCTGACGCTGCCCATGATTGGCTGGGCTGGCAGCACTGGGGGTGGGACTGGCGGCTGCTGCTGCATGTTTGGAGACGGAGGGGGAACTGATGACCTGAGAGGGGGTCTTCTGCCCCGCAGTGGAGCTGGTGAAGTTGCCTTGCCCCCTGGGGGTGCCTGAGAGAGGGGGGCGGAACGCTGCCGCTTTGGAGGAAGGTGAGGAGGACGAGGATGAGGAAGGGGAGGAGGCAATGTACTGGTGCACAATCGGGAGGCTCTGAGCAGGTCGCGCCTGGGAGGTGACCGAGGGGGAGGAAGAGGAGCCCGAAGCGGCGGAGGAGGAGGAGGCCAACGTCGGGGCCGGGGGCCGAGGGGTCAATTTCAGGATGGGGGAGCTGGAGCTGTGGGAGGACTTGGTGAGGGTAGCCTGCATGGGTGTGATGAAGCCCTGCTGCTGCGGCTGCTGCTGCTGCTGCTGTTGGGTGGGAGGGGTGCGCGGCTGGGGGGGCGAGGGGGCCGGAGACGCCCTGACCGAGTCCTGAGGGGAGCCCTGCTGCTGCTGCTGCTGCGACGGCGCCTTGGAGGGCAGGTGGTGCGGCGAGACCAGCACGTGGGGGCCGCGCGCCTGCACCACAGAGGCGCCCAGAACACTGTCCACTGGGCCGCCGCCGCTCTTGCCCGCTTTACCGGAGCCTGGCAGGCCAAATGCTTTGTGCTGGGGGGGCAAGAGTGGGGAGGCGGTGGGGGGCGGCCGGGCCTTCGCCGCGGAAGGGGAGGGCGACACGCCCGAGGGGGACACGGAGGCCTTGCTCGCGGGCGTCCGCGCCAAGTCCATCACCGAGTGTCTGTGAGCCTGAGCCAGCGGCGAGCCCTTGGCCAGGCCCAGCCCGTCGCCGAGGGAGGCGGCGGCAGCCGCCCTGGAAGCGGAAGAGGCGGCAGCGAGGGCGGCGGCGGCGGCGGGGGAGAAGGAGGTAGAGACGTAGTGGCCGCCGGACACCATCTTCTTGTGGAGGAGCACCGAGGCCTGCGGCGGGGCGGGGCCGGCCGTCGCCCCCGACGACGGCGCCTCGTTGTGGATGAGGTCCTTGGCCGCGTTGCTGAGCAGCGCCAGCGCCTGCGAGATGGAGTCCAGGGACGGCGTGGCCAGGTCCTCGTCCAGGGAGTCCGACAGGCAGATGGGCTCCGACTCGGGCGGGGCGTGCTGGCGCGCCACCAACGCCAGCGGAGAGGCCAAGTCGACGAGCGGCGCGGACTTCTGGACCCAACCAACCTCCTGATGAAGTGAAGGGACGAGACACACACACAGGATTTATTCGCTATGAAGTCCAAAACGACACGACCGCTGAATGTGAATGTGAGGAGTTTGTCCAATCTTACCTTGGATTTAGCTTTTGGTGTGGGTACTATTCTTTTCTTTACTCTGTAACCAAAACAAAGGGAGCTTTCATATATAAACATTGACGATTTTCTCAAACATTATTTATTCACAGTTGAATGGATCAATGCACGTGCACAATGAAGAAGCCATATATGTATAGAACAGTTAATACTAACGAGTTGCCAGTGAGGTGACTGTGGGCCATGCGGCTCTCTTTGAACAGCATCCTGGTGGCACAAGAGACACTCGTCAGACACCCACACAACAACATCAAAATGTGCATATGCATATAGGGCGGCAGCTCTCTCACACACACACACACACACACACACACACACACTCACCTGGCCTGCATCCAGCCTTTAGGCCACAGTGGTTTGACCTCTGTCTCCATGAAGGCTTTGAGGTAGTCCTCAGCCGAGAGCGAGTTCTGGCCCTCCCGCTCGTAGCAGCCCAGCTTCACGCGCACCAGGCTACACAGCAAGTTCCTGCAGGAGGACAGACACACCATCAACCTTCCCAGAGACCAACGGTGCTGTGCAGGGGTGCAACGGATCGAAAAAGTCACGGTTCGGATCGTTCCTCGGAACAAGAGTCACGGATCGGATCATTTTTCGGATCAGCAAAAAAAAAAAAAACAAGACAAATAAACATAGTTTTGTCTTTGACGGGATGTTGTAACGTGGCTCAAGCACTTTCAGCATGTGTTTAAAGTAGGCTAGTGTTGTCACGATACCAAAATTATTGTTTCGATACCGATACTAGGCTAAGTCAATAATGACTTTTTCGATGCTTTTTTAAAATTTTAGTTGATTTGGTGTTTAATCACCTAATATATTGAATATTGTTTGATCATTCACACCAGTGGCCATCCAAGATTCTGCTTGACCCTCCACACACAATCTGCATAATTACTAGTAGCTACAAATGTTTAGTCATTTGTGTACTGATTTAGCTATCTTTAATGTGGTGTGTAGGAGTGTGCATAGGAGGTGTGTGTAATTGAGTCCCTGTCGCTTTAAGAAATACGTGAGGGTAATTAGGCTTCAGTCTCTCACGGTTTTATTCTTGAGAAAATAAGTTGGATATAGTGCATGATGACAAGGATATTTCATTAGATAAAATACATGTTAATAAAACTAACAAGTCGAAGAAAATCTTTCTGGGATCATAAAAGAGATGAGTGTCTTGCAATGCTCCTTTATGATTTTAGTGAGCACAAGCTATCTCCAGATGTAGCCTACAAGTCAGCCAAGGTTGCGTAACTTATTGCTGACATTGAACCCAACAGTAGGCTAAGCCTAAATTACCTAAATATCATAGCATAGGTAGGTGCGCAACAAACTTGAGAAGTGTGCACAAACGAACTTGATATTAGGCTATTATTGTGTTGCTGCTATGCAGCCACTTCAGCACTTAAACTAACAGCCATGTATTGCTGGTTATGGCATGACCGCTAATAACGTGTGTGAGAGCAGAAAAGACGCGCAGGCAGGCTAGGGGAGCAGAGCAGGGAGGGACTAGAAGCATGCCTTGTGGACACGCACGCATGTTACTTCAAAAGAACACACGGACATTATTATTAATAATTATTATAAATCAATCCGCGGATCATGTGTGTGCCGAACCGAAGATACTGATCCGAACGGATCACGGATCAATGATGATCCGTTGCACCCCTAGTGCTGTGCAAATCACTTCTCAGTCATTATGCTAACGCTAGCTTAGACGAAGGCAGGACTTGTGCATGTTCTGATCATGTTTTATTTATGGCTGCAATAAATATATTAAAACACGTTTTATACACACTAAATCACCTCTGTATAAAATGTAAAATATAAATAACCATGCCATGCCTAATGTGTAAATGAATAAAACATTTCTTGCCCCTTGCACTCTCATGATTGTTACGTTTCTTGAGGCCCCGCAGCTCACCTGAGTTTGTCGTCCCAGAGGAACTTCTTCCGGGGTCCCATGACCCTCTTCCCTGGCTTCTCCTCGTCCTCTTCCTCTGAACCATTCTTTTCTCCTTCTTCAGACTGCTGCCTGTTTGTCATGACACAAAGGCACGTGAGCATTTCTGAGCGATATGAGGACAGCAGTGACTTTGCTGGAGCTGTTGCTAAAAGAGGCGCCTTACTTTGCAACCCTGGCCATGCAGTCCATGTTGTATCTCGCAATCTGTTCGGGCATGACGCTGCAGACAGCCAGCTTGAGCTTCAGCAGAGGTGTGCGCAGCCGGTCATCCTGTGTGTGTGTGTGTGTGTGTGTGTGTGTGTGAGAGAGAGAGAGTGAGAGGGGGGAGAAAGTGGTGTTAGTACAGTTTTGCTATTTACAGCATTACTATTTACAGCGTTACACATCAGAGACGTCCTCCTTGTAAAGCGCTCAGCACATAAGCACCAACAGAAGTGCGGCGCACTCTGCTGTCCATTTTGTTTTTCTTTCTAAACTTATGTTTATTGATTTTTTCAAGTTCAACAGACAAACAGTGAGGTCTGAATGCATACGGTTACAAATGTCTTCTGCTCTCCATTTTTAATTCCACTGATTTCAATACTACGCCCACACACCAGCGGCCAACTATGCAGTCTCCGTGTAGATTACGATTCAGTTCAACAAAAGGTGCTGCACAAAACAAAAATGCATTGATCATCCAATGCTTGTCTGTTCAATGTATTTGCGGAGTGCTTTATGGTCTGTGATGATCAAAACACTCTCTGCTGTAATAATAATAATTAAAATATAGTTAAAAAAAAACACACACACACCTGTATGTTGAGGCTGAGTTTCTTCAAGCGCTTGAGCAGGGCCTCCTTGTTGCAGGGCACAAAGGCTTCCAGGTGGGAGTAGATGGCAGAGCGGGATTCAGCTGGCTGCTCCTGAACCTGCAGCTCAATACTGGCACAGAGAGGAGAGGAGAGGGGAGGATTAGAAAATGCTTCACTAAACGGATTTCCATTCAGTTCATTCGTATATTACATGCGCATTCATGAACATTTGGCTAAAGAATACGCGCATTTGCGTATGTTTCCATCCAATGTGCTACGAGAGCTAAAAATGGACATGGTTCTGATCAGCTGTGGGATCAAAACCGTGAGGTCGTCAGGGCAACGCTTATGGAAACACGCCAATAGAAATGCAACAAATGTGAATATATGCGAATAAATTGTTCCGTCAATTTTAATCATGTTGAACCTAATGCAAATCGAGAGGTAATCCAACTCCCTCTTGCGAATTGAATTTCTATGCGTATTAGAAGATTGAATGTGCATTTGAAGTATTTTTTATTCAAATAGTTGAAAGGTGCATCACCAAGCTAGATGGAAACCCACTTACTGTCTCATTGGAGAGAATGTACCAGAACAAAGAGAATAGACTCACTCAAGCAAAATGTTGTTCATGTCCAGAGTGAAGAATTTCTTTCGGCCTTCCTGATCGAACTGTCGTGACGCCTGACAAGGGAAAGACACACACATGCTAGAGTCAGAGTCGAAGGTCAAATCAGGCAACTGAGAGTTCTGGGGCAAACTGTGAAATGCAGACACTGAAAAATACTGTAAGTTTCAAAATGTACAAAGAATTACAAACAACACGAGAAATAGGGCAGTCATAATAGCTTTTTTCCTGTCAATAACCAGCTGCATTATTACGGTGGGTGCACCATTCTCAGGAAAAACAGAAAAAACAGAATTGTCCGTTTTATCGGTATGTCTGAAGATCCTTCTCTGACCCTGACCTGATGACATCACCTATCTACGCACGCCTTCATGAATAAGGTTTCAGAAATCTGTAGTCAAGGTCAAACGCTGCGCCATGTATCCCTAACTACTGTTGACAGACAGTCCTTGCAGACTGGATTTTCCATCTGCAATTTTCCACTGAAGTGAATCTATGTTTAAGGATTGTTCTGACCATGTCACTGTCCCTGTGGCATCCTTTCCAACACATTCCCTCACAGCCCAAACGATCCCCTCACAAGCAAGTGGACACAGAAGATGGTGGACATTAGATAGGGAGACCATCTCTGGCAAAATGCTCTGCTCTGCTGTAGATGTCCTTCTCTTCCTCCAATGGAATGTTTTTTTGGCCCTCCCTGATTCAGTTTCTTTGATCTCCCTCCGTCAGGACAGCATGCTTCCCACTGGCTCTCTTTGAACAGCGCCCGTGGGCAGCCGTGGTGTACTGGTTAGTGCATCGGGCTTGTATCCGGAGGGTTGCCGGTTCGATCCCCGACCAGTCCACCACGGGTGAAGTGCCCTTGAGCAAGGCACCTAACCCCTCACTGCTCCCCGAGCGCCGCTGGTTGGGCAGGCAGCTCACTGCTCTGGGTTGTGTGATTCACCTCACTGTGTGTTCACTGTGTGCTGTGTGTTCACTAATTCGGTTAAATTGGGTTAAATGCAGAGAACTGAATTTCCCTCACGGGATCAAAAAAGTATATATTCTATTCTATTCTATTCTATTCATTCTATGAACTGCCTTCCTCCCTAAGCATTTGCATGTCACTGCAAGGCTTGGCATGGCATGGCATGGTTCCAAACACCATTCCCAGGTTCACTTGCCAAAAGAGGAAGCGATTTTATTTCTGGTGTTTTCCCCACTTCAAGCTACAACACACAAAAAAAGCCAGTTCCAAGATAGACGTCCAGGTGCATCATAGGTGCGTGAGCTAATCTTTTTGACAGCCAGTGCATAATGTACTTTACATAAAATACTTTACATGGCAGTTCTTAAAAGGACCACATCCTAATCTTACGCAACACATACCCACTCTAAACTGATCCACACACCCTGCATTTTTTAGTCCTCCTTTCTAAGTCGTCATCCTCCTCTTCGTTTTCTCCCCTCCTCCTCTTCCTCTCCTCTTTGATCCCTCTCTCATACCCACTCTCCTTCCTCTCCCTACTCTCTCTCCTGATCCTTTCTGTTGTCGTCGTCGTCGTCCTCCTCCTCCTCCTCCTCCTCCTCTCCTTCCATTTCTGCTCACTGCCGACCTCCAGCAAGAGAGAGGGGTCACACTCGCAGTGTGAGTGGGTTCCGCTCAGACCAACGCCCTCCGCGGAGCCCCGGCTAGGCCGTGCTGCTGCTCTGCCCTGCCCTGCCCTGGCGTGGCCTGGAGGAGGGCCAGCTCTCTGTCCGTGTCATCTGCGCTCCGCTCCGGGGTTGCGGTGACTCAGAGGCCTGCCTGCGGGACGGCTGGCAACTCGCGGTGACAAAAATGAGCACATTGCAGGACGTGCTTAAAGGGTCGTCTAAAAATGGACCGTCAGCATCTGAACTGGGTGTGCGCCCTGTGCTGTGCTGCGCTGTACCACAACAACAAACGGACCGAGCCAACCTTTCAAACAAACACAAGTGTTGTGTAATGCCTTTTTTTTTTTAGAGAGAATGTTTCCATGTACCAAGGAGAGATATCCAAGTCCTACCGTGAACCCATTCAAAGACTAGCACGTAGGCAATATTGCATATCAGCGTGTGCAGCCTCACAACGCCCACTAACCCACTTGCAGGGACTTAGTGGGACAATACGGAGGATAAGCAGCTCTGCCAAATCTTCACTCCATGTGATGGAATAGTCTCAACTCAGGTGGCAGTCAGCATAACTCAACAAGAACTCAACTCCTCAAAGTTCCCGGTTCCCCGTTCTTACATCATTCAAGGTCACTAGATCCTGAGGGCCATTAAGGATGACTGGCTAAGCTAACCTTCACTGTATTTGTTGCACCAGTCAGGTTTTCACAGCTGGACTAAAGCTACTGCCTTACATTTTATGATTTGGTTGCATTGTATAATAATGCAAATCTCACCAAATAAATGTATGCATAGACAGATGCTGCAGCAAGCACAAGGTCAAAATCATTTGTCCTCTAAAAAAATGTAACCTGCAAATCACAATCCTTTTAACCGGGGAGTGATCGGGAAATCAGGAGCGATTCTTACCGCACGCAAGTCCTCGATGCGTTTGATGAGTGGACCAGGCAGCCCGTTGGGTAGTGGAGGCGGGTTGAGGAGTCCTCTCTGCCCACGTAAGGCTGCAGCCGCGCCTCCTGCCTTCAGCCCTGCTGGTGCCAAGTTTCCATTCTCGCCCTGGTGCCTGGGGCTCCCGGGCTGGGGCGAGTCCAGCAGGCCGAAGTCCAGGTCCCCCATCAGGTCCTGCAGCATCTCGTTCTCGCTGGCGCCGCCCAGCAGCGACATCACTGCCGGGTCGGTGGTCAGGTCGGCCATGTTGAAGTCGCCACCGGGGGCGATGGCGGAGGCGGACTGGGGGTGCGAGTTCAGCATGCCCGGTGGGCACTGGGCGGCGCTTGGCGTGGTGTTGGCACTGGACGGGCCGCGTGGCAGCTTGAGGGCTGCAGCCGCTGCGGGCTGCTTCTTGCGCATCTCCTCCTTCTCGCGGGCGAAGCGGCGCAGCATGGCGGCCAGGTTCAGCGAGTCCTTCATCAGCTTCTTGCGCTTCTTCTTCTCTGGACGGATCAGGGACGAGACCCTACAGACACGATACAGGGGCGGAAGCGATAATAAGATTACTCCCAAAACTCAACAAGTCAGAGGATTGTATTTAAACATGCAAATATGACCGAGTTGTTCGTATGATTTAACTAAGTGTTATTCAATCTGTGCTTTATGTTTATACTCACCCTGTCTTTGGCACTCTGATCTTTCTTGGTTTCTTCTCCTCTAAATTGCCATCTTGCTTTTTTCGTCTTTTCTTGATCACCCTCTCCTCTCCATCTTTAGTCTTCTGCAGAGGCAAAAAGATTGAAAATCGAGTTGAGCAAAAAACACAATCATGGCAAGATCATTTCAAAAAGTTCTTAGAACCCATGGGTTGACTAAACATCTTCCTTCAGGGCAGACTCACCTTAAGGGAATTCCCATCTTTTGCTCCATCCTCGCCCTCAGACTCGGAGGCAGCCCGAAACTGCAGTGTACCCGTGTTGATGTAAAAACCACCCAGTTTAGTGGTCAAGGAGGCTGGAACCAGCTCATCATACTTCAGGCAAACAAACAGAAAGTAATATTAAGAATTTCAACTGAACTTCAACTTCAAATCCACTGAAAATAACAGCGATAAGCATCCAATTTTTTTTTATTATTTTCAAATCTCTAAATAAATTTGGTAAAATGGACATGGTCTGAGAGTGTAATTCTGCTGAGGAACATAAACATTAAACATAATAATGCATTCTGACATTACTCACAGCCTCTGAATTATCTATAAATGGGTCTGTTTCATCATAACCATATCCAATGTCCACAAGATCCTGGATCCTATCCTTCCTCTTCTTTTTGTTTGGGTTTCCCTGTTGAAATGAGAACCATATGTATTATGTCACACATTTGTCCGTCCAGGACTTTTATGGATAACCTCTACTGTGACTAGAGCATAGGGAAGAAACTTTTTACACAATTAATAAATGTTAGATTATTCCCTTGTTTTAAAGCAAACGCCACATGTACGTCAAGGTCTAACTGAAAGGGTATGTTGTGCACTTACATATTTGCTCTCAAACTTTTTGGCAAGTGCTTCCACCTGCTGTCTCTCTTTCGCATCGTCACCGAAGGGATCAGTTGGATCAAAGCTAGGAGCCACTACTTGAGGAGTCTTCTTTACCTGAGAGTTAACATATGAAGAAAAATATAAAATTAGGTACAATCATTTGTACCTACAATCAACAATCATTAACAACACAGAGCCAAATTGCAACATTTGTATTTAAGAGTTTGCTCAAATGCAAAATTCCTTTTCCCTGACAACAATCCTGAATTTCCATTGACCAAGACCATTTGGCAAATGAATAAGTAAGCATAGAAAAACCACAACCACTCAAGCAAGCAGTAATAGACAAAGCTAATAAGACAATGAACATCAATGCTGCATGGAAATACATTTGTATTAATGTATTTTGGCAAGACAATTTTAAATTGCAATTGCAACAACAAAACTCCCTGACATTCCCAAACATTGCCCCAACATGATATCATTCCCTGACTTCCCATGTCTGGAATAGACATAGAAGATATAGAATAGAAAATTCCATGATATTCCAGAAATTCAATGAGTCGTGGGAACCCTGTTTGCTACAATGGGTATTTCTCTTTCATTTTATTTTTGTTTTACCGGTTACCAAAACACTATATGTTTTCTTACATTCAATAACATGAATAGGTTACTCTTAAAATGGCAATGCACTTCCTATTTTCTCAAGCACTGTCCACCATTTCATTAAAGACGTTTGAGGACCTTGAGCAGATTGTGTAGTTAGAATTAAGAAATACTAAGAAAAATGTAATTAGCCAACTAGGTTACTTAACAAAAGCGTGGCACATAGTGTCAAATAGTGGCACATTTGTCTAAGATGTGGCCAGAAGTAATATTGTTACAATGAAAATCTTATCAGAACAAATGATCTATCTATGGAGATCGTATTCTTGCTCATGACAAAACAACATTAAGAAATGTTCCTTTCACTTTTAAAGAAACTGGAAGGTGTATATTTGGGTTTCCATATGTGCAGTGTCCACACTTGAACTTGACTGAGGAGTGTCAACACTGACGTAGCGCACGTTAGCTACCACGTTGCCTGACGTGATAAAGCATTGTTTTTGTCGCAGATGCGATACAAGACAAAAGTTCAACTTTACCAATTACTTCCATTGCGAGACATCAAGTTATGTAAACATAATTCAAATCCGACCAATATCATATTATGATAGAGATTAGACCCATGCATTTCACGTCTAACGGGCGCTATGTGGCTTCACTGGCCTGTGCTTGACAGTGGCGTCCAAAAAAAACCGTGCATACACACACACACACACACATCCCGAAGTTCCGTGGCTTTGACAATCTCACCTGAGTTGCTTGGACCAGCTCTCCGTAGTTATATTCTGCAGATCCCTTTTCGCTAGGCTCAGCCAAGGAGATATTTAAACGCACGGTGACTGCCTTGGGTTCTCCAGAAGTTCCGTCTGAAACGGTTACATTTCCTTTTATGTTACCGAACAAGCTGCCACCACCCCCTGGCCCGGTTGCTGCACTTCCAACCCCTCCATTTTTCCCCGGGCTGGTATCGGTTTCCTCCTCCCGACGACGTTTCTTGGGTTCCGAGGCTGGTGTGGTGTTAAAGGTAGCGAGAGTGACGAAAGGTACCTTTCGCTGTTCGGCCATTTGATGATGACCAGCTATTGCTCCCTCGCTCAAAACAAAGTAGAGCGAGACTTCTCTGCACAACTAGCTAGCTATCCGGCTAGTATTTGAGCTAAAACAGCTAGCTAGCTCGCTCGCTATTAGTCGACATACACTTTATCAGTTAGCTACATAAAACATAAACTTATTTCGTCGGTTAAATGGCAAAAAGGAGCCACCTTCGCTGTCTACAGAACGTGGTAACAGAGAAGGATAAACGAAGGGTCCATGAAATTGTTAGCTAGCTAAAATACTACAGCATCTTTGAAGGAGGCCATTTTATATATCAGTAAATGGATTTATTCAGCTCAGGTCACTGGGCTGGGCGTGCGCTATGAAGAAAAAGCGGAAACAAGCCACATAGAGATAGCATAATATCCAATGGCTGAATTTCCTCCGTTTTCTTCGCCCGCCTACCTTACAATGTAGCGCGAAACGAGGAGGAGCTGTTTCCGTGCACTTCAGCGCGGGAGATTTGTCCTGAAAAGAAAGGAGCAACATAGTGGCCTTGTCTTCCATCTGTTAGTTTTGTTGTGCGATGAGGGCTACTTCATTCAATCCAAATGTTTAATATATCTAGGTTAATAATAGAATTTACGCAGTGGAGCAGAATGTCTGGAGCTTTATGTCCAGAAAAAAGGTCAAATATAGATGACCCATATTCATTTTATGGTGTCATCAATCTTGTTCTGAGTAGCCTATAGGTTAGCTGTATTATTTTTCCCTCAAGGATAATGCAAGGTTTTTTTTTTTCTTTTCATATAATGGATGTGACACACATGTGATGTGATACATGTATTTGTAAATAGATTTCTGTTTAACCCCTTTGAGTCATCATTACGCCAGAAGACTTGGACAAGATTTGTGAAAGATTCTTTAAAGATAGCAGTCTTTTGAGTAAAGCTTGAATTGGGGAGCATAGACTCTAATCTTTCAAGAATTTCCCCCAAATCTTGTCAAAGTCTTCTGATGTATGGGTGGCATTAACCCATCCTTACACCAGAAGACTTTGACAAGATCGGGGGAAGACTCTTGAAAGTCATGAATGGGAAGCATTAAGACTCCAATCTTTCAATAATCTTTTCTAAATCTTGTCAATGTCTTCTGATGTATGGGTATAGCTTTAGTTGGTGAGAAAAAAATAGTGTAAGCAGGTAGGTGAAGACACTTCACTTCACCTGCACCAACAACCAGACAGATGATCAACAAACTGACTAATGGCTGTTGCTGTTACATCACCATCATCAATTTTCAATGATCACTTGACATGACATTTTGAAAGCACACAGACAGGAAACAAATAATAAATCTGTCTGAATATCTTACAGCAATATATTTTATTATACAAAATATTCACACCACACAGATTTAAAGATGCATATATGTATGTCAAAACACATTTTGAATCACAGATTTGCACAATATTACAATGGTCCATGCATATTACTACACTGCAGACAGGCACTTTGGGAAACCTCTTGCATGAGGGTGACTGTTTGGAAGACCCTGGTGTGTCTGCCAAGGCACACCTTTCAGGTAAATAAATAATGCTGGCTCACAGAGACACCCTGTTGTCTTTGGCCCACTTCTTCAGGATCCTGACGATGTACTCCACCTGTGGGTTTCCTGTGGTTCTCAACAAGGGCAGAACCTCCCTCAAAGTTTCTCTGTGGAGATACAAAGCAAGTGCAAGGGCCAGGTCAATGTAGTATCATATGTCTGAGCAGGCTCTACATCGAAACACACAGCAGGTTTTCCAGAACGGGCCGCAGGTTGAACTCAAAAAGCAGGTATGAATGCTAACATAACACGGCTTTATATCACAATGTTATCCATTTAACCTTCTAAGAAGTTGGTGGCTGGGTTTTGTTTCTACTGTAAATAGCCAATTGTCAGTGAAAATGAATCCCAGCTAATCACTTTCTTATTGTTTTGCTGTTAGATAATGTGTCTGTATTGACTCAAGCAACTTCCAATTATGACGAAAAAGGTACCTTGGCTCTCGGCCAGCCAGAATAAGCTGAAAGATCCCCACACAAGCACCTCTTTTGCCCTCCCAGAACTCTGGGCTAGGATCTAAACGTTCCAGGACATCAAATGCCTTTGCGGCATAGTAGAACTGTCCCATCTGAAAACAGGGTGGAGAAAAGCCAGAATAAGACCTTGACAATGGTAAATCTCTACAAATGGTTAGAAAAGGGACTGATGTTCACCTTATAGCAGTCATTGGCAATGAGCTGAAGTAGGCCAACGGTATCAGCTGATGTCTCCATCTTCAGATAGAGCTCCCAGGCAAGCCGCGGCCTCTGGTTCATGATGTCTGCGTTATTAAAGACCACATGCTGTTTTTGTGTGTTGTTTGTTTTCATACATACGGTATGTATATGAGCATACTGTGAATGCAATAAAGACTGCAACTCTTAGCACCATAACAAACTTTAACTCAGGCCCAGCCCTGTACTCTGATGCATCTTCAACTTTTTGTTACAGTAACAAACTGTTCATGCATACTTGTATTTTGTATCATGTGTTGTGTTGTGTTATACTGTGATGAGTCATGTTGTGTTGTGAAAACAACAAGGCACTTTCCTATCAACAGTATTGTTGAAATAGCAATAAACTTAAACTTAAACTTGAACTTGAAACTTGAATAACGATAAATAGCTACTTACAGCAACGTGCCAGCCAACCCAAGTACACAATGTCATTTTTTATCCTCTCACTCTGGATCAACAGGAATATCTTAAAAGATAAACATTTTAAAAAGGTTGTCAAACGGCATGATATGTGATGGAAATATGTCTCTCAACCTGCAAATTTATAATTTTTGCCATGGTTTGGTATACCTTGAATTTGAAATTGAATTTCCCCTTGGGGATCAATAAAGTATCTATCTATCTATCTATCTATCTATCTATCTATCTATCTATCTATCTACCTCCTCTGCTTCTTTGAAGTTGCCAACAGCAGCTTTTGCTTGTCCATAGTTGAAGTTGAACGTGTCATCATTGTAGAAATAGCTCTGCAAAATGAAAGAGAATAAATAATTCATAACTATGAACTACTTCAGCGGAGTATTTTAATCTACGTCTAAGGTTTCCACTAACCTTGATAGAGTTAAGGTAGATGAGCACGTCCTCAAACTGCCGGAGCAGGAAAAAACAAGACGCCATGCACTGCCTGCCAGGAATTGTGTCTGAAGAGGCACAGGACATGCTATTGTCTTTTTATTGTTTTCTTTTAATTATGGTGTGATTGAGCAAGGCTACAGGATCTCTTTAGCGAAACAGCATGCTCATACTCACCACACTCACTTGCAGAGCCTCCGACAAGCTGAAAGAACTGTTGTGCCATCTTCAAGTGATCCCTCTAGGATGCAATAAATTATGTCCACAGAGGACTGTATGAATCATACTCCTTCAGGCTGAATTTCATTATATTAGCCTGCATTTCAATATAAAATATGAATTGCAACTATACTTACAGAGCCCACTTCTTGACCAAGAGCTGCATGTACTACGCCCTTCAATATGTACTCCTACAAAAATGTTTTGAGCAGAATTAGCCCACTCATGCGTTTACATAGCCATGCCCTCTGATGACAATTGTGCCTACCACTGCACTATCCCTAACACTGAGAGAGAATCAAACACACTCATTCGAGTCACACACTTACTGTCCGCTGATGTATATTAAGCCTAACACTGCCTGTAGCCTGAGAGGGAGGGGAGAGACAGAGACAGGAGAGAGAGAGATGGAGGAGGTTACAACAAACTGACTCTACCTCACCTAATATCCCAACATGCATTCTCTTTGATCATACCACACCAATCATACCACAATGAGCGTTCAGAGAACATATCAGACATTGTGCTAAAAAAAATGCACGGTTGGGTTTTGGATGAGTTTTCCATGGCAGATTGATGTTATTTGGAAAGTGGGAGGATAGGGGATTAGATGCAGGAGATATGTGCCAAACCTGTGGTTGGGAGGGCTCCATGTCCTTGGTGAGATTGTAGGCCTCTTGAACATCATCTTAAATTACAGCAAGAAAGCATATCTGTGCATAAATATTTCAGGGGGCTACCAGGAAGCTATCTGTCTGAGAAACACTGGGCAAGAAGCTATTCAGACATAGGTTTGGTAAGAGAATGCACACCTTGTCTGAGGTAATAGATGACCAGGTTAAGTCTGGCCTCAACAATCACATCAACAAGTGGAGAAAGCACCTGCATGGCCCCTTCTCCATTCCGGAACACCACCTGGACACAACAGATTATTTACTATAAAGGAAATCATTGAAAGTAGACATGTTTTGCTATTTGAAGTCCATTTCATGGGAACGACTTTCAATCACACAAATCAATGTCACACATTTTGATTTAAAGTCCCTGCACACCAAGAATAACTATGTGTCTCGAGTTTGTCACACCGCACTAACCACATAGACAAATCGGAATGAATAAAAACATTGCCAAGTATGCAAAACTGGGTTTCGAAAATCGTGACAAAAGAGCAGCATACTGTGGTTTCAAATGCTGTGGGCAGGTCCACTGACGCCAAGCATGCTAAAGTACTGAGCCTTTTGGCGGTAAGTGCATAATATACAGTATGCATCTTGTGTTAAACTACTGCAGAAATCTAAAGTAGATTTTTCACAATGTGTATAGTTTTCTACCCTATTCAAGGTGTTTCCAAACAAATCGGTAGTTTTCATTTACAGGATCTTTAAAATGCTGGCATCCAGAGAAGCTACATCTACGATATGCAGGCATGGCAAACAGGCAGACACCCTACATGAGCCTCTCTGTTGTAGCCTAACTCTAATCTAACTTGTCCACCTGCTCACTCAAACCTCAAGGAGAGGGTTTATGCTAATTGGAAGCTCATTGCATCATCAAAACCCTGAAAATGAGGATGTTCTGTTTAATGGTCTAATTCTAATGCCACACACCTCTTGTACATGTAAACGTATGCAGGATATTTTTGGTTTACACAGGGACTTCAACTGCTTACAAAATGGGACAAATCAATGACATATTATGATTGAATTGCTTTCAAAAAGCACCACCAACAAAGGATACATGTTCATGAGCATGGTATTAATACATCTAATACTGCACGATTTTCTGTGGCTCTCACCAAATTGTGCTTGATAAGCTCCTTGGCGAAATCAGTGGAAGAAGATATATCAATCAGGTTCCTCAGTTCTGCCTGGACAACCCCATTGGGACAAAGGGAGAGCGTAAGGGGTCGTGCATAGCTCAGGCATGTATGCAGCCAAATTTACATCTCTTCATTAGCTGAAGCTGTTATGTAAAGTGACCCCCCCAAAATTAGCTTGACACAAAAACTTCAAATCAAAGAGCTCCTCAGAACCAAAACAATTGTCCGTACATAATCTGCTTGGGTAACAATCACTTTCTTTCAATTTAATTGGACTGTAAGTCGAGAGCTTACCAGAGGACAAAAAAGCTTTTTGCACATCTGATATTGCACATGGAAATTATATGGTGCATCATTATGAGAACACAAAATGCTGTCGATACAGCTGGATTTTTACCTCAGCTGCCTTGCCATTGAAGAGCCTGAAGTGGTTGCAGGCCTTGAGATTGAGGGCAATCGTCGAGTTTGGAACTGTCTGCAAGTATACTGCCAAGACCTCCTGGGAGACGTCATAGTAGTCCAACTTGTAGTAACACAGAGCTACATAGACATTCAAGGCAAGGAAGTCCCTAAGCACACAAGACAGTTGTTTAGTGAGCCTCCTGGAGAACCAAGAGCAACTCTCAGTGATTGCTTCTCTAGAGGACTAACTAGTGCCCCACCTTCATTAGTGTTCACTAGTACCTTAGAAACGCAAGATCTACAAGGACACAAGGATACAAGGAGTTTTATTTGTCACATGCATTACTAAAGTAAAGAATGCAGTGAAATTTGCATTATACTGTATACCGATGCATCTGATTGGCTAGCTATGCCTCTATGGCTGCATACTGAGTGATAAGTTTGCAACGAAAGAAAATAAAAAAAATCACTCCATAGGTTTTAAATGTGAACACTATAGCCAATAATCTACAAATATTTGAAGGCTAAATTACGACACTCCAGCCTCCAATCACTCAGATGGCCCCCAGGCCTCCGCTGTACGTCCATTGATGCCAATTCAGTTAGTAAGTACTCACAGATTTGAAGTCAGCACAGATACTCATCTCATAACCTAAAACTCACAAGTCTATTTGCCAGTATTTGCTCACCAGTCTGACTACACAGATGCCATGTAGCCTAAATGTGGCTTACAAACAATAAACAGCCTAAATAAAACGTTCTTCATGGACATGCATTTGTCTGCTTTATGACTACTGTGTGATTCTGTGGGTATAGTACGTCCATAAAACCCGTCCGGAAACTGGGCAATAAGCTCTAGGTTAAACTCATACACTACTCCCCATCTTACTGGGCAGACAACTCACAGCTAACCTGCTATCACTCACAGCTAATTGTTGAGAATTGCTGATATGCATTGATAAGGATTCTTAAGTGTTGATATTGCACACTTCTCTTGTGTTATAATCGTACATTTGATAAATTGTGTATTTATTAGGCTATTATTACCTGCATAGGAATTCACTATTGTGTTTTCTGACTTCCTTCATCTTCTCTCTGTCTCAATATCTCAATACATGCATAGGGACACTATCCTCATTGCTCTCCCTCTATCATTTGGATCAAAAGTATGAATCTCAAAAAATGCCCTGAGTCGAGCAGGTTGTTAATACTGAGTTACTCATTATGTTATGCTCACTCATTCTAGTATAGTTTAAATAATTTAAGAGTAATCAGCCTTTCAGAATTCTGAGTCTCTTACCACACAGTGAGGGTTTTGACAGAGTGAAGTATAATACAGAGTAGACAGAGTCTGAAAGTCATCAGTTGAAGTCACCTGTTCTGCAGTAAGATGCGCTTGTAGATGTCGATAGCCTCCTGGTAGTGTGAGCGCATGTAGTGGATGGAGGCTAAGCTGAGTTGATCCTCATCTTTGTCCTCGAGTTTCTGATGGAAGCCCATCAGCTTTTTCTCATCACTGAACTACATGCCATATAATGGGGGGGAAAAACAAGCATTGTTAAGAAGAAAACACCTTGTCTTTGAGATCCCGTGCAAGCCACCTAAATAACAGAAACACACATACACTTCATGAACAAAAGTAATGGGACACTTAAAAAATCACTGAATTCACATTTCATTCAGACCCATTACCAGAGATGTACACAATCATTCATTCATCTCATTCAGATATAGAGTGTAGTCACAATGTTGTAAATTACAGTTGTAGCAAGAAATTATTTTTTAATGCAATATCAACACAAGCGTACAGAGGCCCACTATCAGCAGCTGTCTGCCCTGTGCTCCAATGGCATATTGTGTTTGCTAATCCAAGTTTGTCGTTTCAAAAAGCTTATTAATCATTAGAGACCCCTTTTGCATGTCAGCACTACACAGCAGCTGCAGCCCAAACTGCTGCCCTGATTAAAGAAACAATGCAACCGGCCTCCTTTAGATTAACTGAGTGCCCTAGAGAATCAGCTATTGTGGGTTTGATTAAACATAGAAGAACATGAACTGGTTTTAACCTGAACAGAAAGAGAAGTACATTTCCCTCAGTGCACAACTGAGTAAGACGACAAACACATTAGTGTCCAGTTAGAGAAAGAGACACCTCACAGGCCCTCAGCTGGTAATTTGATAAATACTATAGAATAGAAACCATCTGCAAAACACCAGTGTCAATATGACATCAACAGAAGTGCCCTATAAAGACACGGGTTGGGTGATTGCGAGCCAGGCCTTCTCATCCAACATCAGTGCCTGACCTCACAAATGTTCTTCTGGATGGCAAAAAAATCCCACAGATACACTCAAAAATCTTGTGGAAAGCCTAACTGGATGAGTGGAAGCTGTCATATGTCTATGGATTTGGCACATGAGGTCGCCAAAGTTCCTGTTGTTGTACTGGTCAGGTCTCCTAATAGCCTACTTTTAGTCATTTTATAATGCATGTATGAATGCAATGGGTTAAAATCCAACATGGCAGGAGAAACCTAAAGAGAAGCACGTTTTAGGGAAAGAGTGTGTCAAGTGAAGACACATGGAAACTATACTTTTATGTACCATCACTAGACAGAGACATATTTGACCAAATACAAAAGTAAGCCAGACCTTGTGTGCCAAGTGGAACATAAGCCGATTCTGAAGCTGACTCTTGGGAGCTGCAAGGGGAAAGATGGAACAAGGTGAAGAGACTATAGCTGACAAGCATCTCTACATTTTAAGGAGACAGGAACTTTAGTCTCCGAGCGGTTGACATACCCTTATTGGCTGCCTCCTCTGCCTCTTTGTAGAAACCCAGGAAGAAGAGAGTGCATGCCAAAAACACCCATACATCTGGGCGGCAGTCTGGCTTTTCTGTTAAAGCCTTGTACTCCTAAAGGGAGAAGTATATGTGGTTCATATCTTTCAAGAAGAAAAACAAACAAAAAAACAAAAAGGTTTTTACAATGTTACATTGTACTTCCAGACCTGCATTGCTCGTTTGTGGTCACCCATGTGAAAAGCACAGTATGCCAGCCATAAGTCTGCATCCTCGCCTCGTTCTCCAATGCTGCGTTGGAACTGGATCAGGATCAGAAAGACAGTACAGTATTACTGGGGCTCCAGCCACTGTTACTTGCAGATATTGTGAAAAAGTGCATGCACACTCAGTTCATTACCTCAAGTAATGTGATGGCTCCCACATAGTCTCTTTCACTGAGATAATCTTCCACTAATGGGGACCCTTTCCCTTTGACTCTCTTAACGACTGGAGCTTCACCACCAATAGCTGGCTTGACCCTGGAAAGAATCTAGAGAGGAAACAAATAGCAGCTAATGTAACGTTACACAGAAAACCACTAAGGTTGCTACGTCAACACTATCTGGGAAACACAAAGCACAACAGAAACCCTGCAGTAACCTCGTTTAGGTCTATGGCAGTAACGCTCTGTCAATAACGTTATCGCTAATGTTTTGAAGTTAACTTTAAGCCATTCCGTCCAATTAATACATAATGTTAACGATACTCCATGTGTTACCTAATCAGCGGTTCATGGTTAGGACCGAGCTAAGCAAAGTGTCTTAACGTTAGGACAGCTTTGTTAACTTAGGACACCAGTTTGATGGTAAAAATGGAAAACCACTTACCATTACACAAACCTTGTATTTGTCTAACGCAGTATCAAAGGCACGGTTTGGTAAAATTCTGCAGGACCAACCAGTTACATATCAGTCGGATAGTTGTGCTGTTAAAAAAAAATAGTCGCTGCTTTTTTAGTTTTGTGGTTTTGTTGACATTGCGGTAAGGTTTCTTAGCAACCGTTTCGCAACGTGGCTGTCCGGTTAGAAACGCGGACTAAAACTATTAAGTTCCTAGCGTTGAGAATATTTGGTTCCTACAATTTCTGCCCATTTTGACATTTCACTTTGGACTGTGTGGTCCTCTATGACTTCTTCAAATTTCTAAATAAATCTTATTTTTTGCTTTCAGAATATACCCAATAAATAACAGGCTACAACTCTGCTCTACAGAACAAGGTGGTTACGGACACATTCAGGTCATACAGGTCAGGAGAAGATGCGGGTTGGACTGTGTTTAATACAGAAATCAATAAAAAGAAAAGCTGACTGAAATGTAAAAAAAAGCTAAATATTTAGCTGGCCACATACTTAGAGTGAGTGTGGCATCCTCAACACTATGGCTCAGTAGGTTAACCATGGAGATCATGAGCTATTAGCTCCTTGCTCACCACATGTGCCATGCATTTATTTTTATTTGGTGTGAGGGTGATGGGTCTGAAGTCATTAGGCAATTTGGCATTTGTTGTTTTAGGCTTGGGATAATGGTTGCCATTTTCCAGGCCTGGGGGATAAAACTGGTGTTGAGGAACATCTGGAAAAGGTGGGTAAAGATAGGTCCCACATGGGTGGCACACACGGACATTCACATTCAGTCCCTAGTTGTTGTTTTTTCCCCCACAAAACAGATAGCCTACATGTGTAGATGACAATGTGATATTTCACAGTCAAAACAACAACCACAACAATTGACGCCACACCTAATAGACAAATACAGAAAAGAGGAAAAACAAAACGAAACAAACAAAAAAAACACAACAACAAAAGGGGTGCATCACTGTATAATTACAATAGTTGGGATAGAGCAACAACAGTCTAAACATGAAGTATATGCTCACAGTTCCAAGTCAGGTAAGGTATTCACATACTGTATAATAGGGTCCCACAGCTCCATGGTTGTTTTAATAAAATCTGGATTAGAATAATTTGGTGACCAGGATTATTACACAGAGGGGTTTCTTTGTCAAGCTATCAAAATGTTACTCACAGAAGCCTTGTGGACAAACGATACTAAGTTTCTTTTTTTAAAGCAAGTCACTTACCTCACAGGATCCTATAAAACAAAAAGTGCCAGAGCTGACCAAAAGCAAGACAAAAAAAAATATTTAGCCCCCAGTACTATTTCTGATTTCTAGTCTCAGGTTCGGAAGTTGCAATAGTAGTCTATTATGTTATTTGTTTTCCATTAGTCTGCCCGTACAGGAGCCATCTTTTAAAATATAACGTAGACATCAGGCTTGGCAATTAACATTTTAAACTTTTATTTGTTACAGAACAGAACAGAACAGAAAAGAACACAAATTTGAAAGTTATTATATTACTGTAGGCTACAACATTTAAATTTACATTCAGACGTATGGCAGACCATTTTATCGAAAGCAACTCAAATGAGGAATAATGCATCACAGTGGGAGAAAGGCAAGAAAGGGAAAATGCCTCACTGAGTTTCTTGGTACATACAGCTCACAGCAACACGACACACAGTACTTCTACAGTCATACAGGAAGGGCCATTCATCATTTACAAACATTCACCAATGATGTATAAGCTAAGAAAATCATTTTGATTTTCTTTTTAGTCTTATTTTACAGGTCATATGTAAATATATAAACATAAAGCACACTGAAATAATCAGCCTAAGTCAGACTCAGACACTCAGACTGAGACAGTGCAACGCCATAAGGGACTCCTGACGGACATTCTTCTCTGCACCAACTTGCTGTTCTTCAAGGTGAAGGTCAAGGTAACTTTCTTCCTTTGAACCTGTTCAGAAAAGTGAGAATGGTTGTGATAGACTCATTCATTATATTGTAAGATCAGCAACTGCTTGTCACTGCAGTGCACATTCAGTGCACACACTCTTTAGACATTCTTTATAACCCGATTTGGGCATGGTTAGAGTACAAACATTATGACATTTGAAGCTATTATGCAGCTATAACACAAATGTTATTATATTATTTTAACTAATTACAGATCATGTCTGATAAATGGTATATCTGAGATGAGATATATGGCTGAATTTCATTTGGAGACATTCTTCTTTGTTACCTAAACCACCCCTCATAATTCCCTGATGGTCATATGTGTAAAAAATCTTAAGCATTTCCAACAGCTCTTGCCTCATATAATGAAATTTACGCATCAAGACATTGAAACAGTATTATGTACGCACACAGGCATATTCATACTGTAATAATTAATCAGATACCGAGAAGGAACTTCTTCCAGGAAGACTGTCAAGAGACACGCATCATCCAAACCTCATCAATTTGGCATGATTAACATGTGTTGCAAAGATCCACCACATATAGTCCTCTCTCATCAAAGAGAAAGGTGTGGAGCAGAATCCCTGCAATACTGTAGCACACGTCCTACACCCAGTGCGGCACAGGGAAGCCAACACCGGGCTCTAACTGTGTGCAAAGATGAAGCCCAACAATGTAGCATGTAAGAATTTTACATTTCAGTCATTAGGGTCAAGGTGAAACATACCTCTCCGTCTCCTTGGTCAAGCCTTGCTACAACCTTGCAAGGCGTATCACCATTTCAGTTCACTGAAGCAAGTGTTGTACAAAACAGACCAATGTCATCATCACACACCCATAAATGATGGGTGTCTGTCGAAAGCAGTCTCTGAGGAGTGGAGGAAACAGACAGCTGTGCTTAGATTGCTATGCTATATATGTGAAAGTACTGTTATTTTGTGTAGGCCTACATAGTGCCAATGTTGTACCATAGATACTTAAATTAAGTTAAAATCATTGTTTTGCCACAGAGCCAAGAATAAAAACGCATTGGAATAGGCTACAATCTAACCAAGTAGTGAATTTCTGTATAAATGAAACATGATCATCACAAGATAAATGCCCAAACATGGCCTCCAAGATAAGGCATTTCTGAAAGTGTAAACGTTTTAGAAAATCAAAGGTGAATTTAAATATATATATATATATATTTTACAGCTAGGTATCCTTACATGCTTTATTGCCTTCATTTTCCTATCAAAAGTAGATTCGCATATCCTTCCCAAACAAAATCACATTTACAGATGTCATTACGCATTGTTATTACGCCTATTTAACGTTCACTTCCCAAATATATGGGTTAGATAATAATAGGGTAAGGCGCGAGTGTGAATTGTGAAAAATATTACATTTGATGAGTTGTTCTGAAGATCCACGAAAAATTCGTCCTGCATGCTTTCAGCTGTCATTTTCATGACAGCCTACTGCCACGTGCACTAGCCTACGTGTTCTTTCCATTCAGAGAAGCAAGATCCAAGAATACAGAAGTAATTCTGGGGAAGAGATTTAAAAAAGGGTAAAACAAATATAACCATGGGCCAGTAACAGTTATATTGGCTATTAAAGTAAGCATACCTAATGTCATCGCTATAATGTAATTGACTGTAACTGTAACTACTAGTCTGTGTAACATATCACCACCAAGTTGCAACAAATCTAACAGCCGGAGCTAAATGTTCACATCAAAGCTCTCTATCTCATAAGCGTCGTTAATACGATTTCGCTGTGACCAAGACTGCATGAATTGTGTAGGCTATTTTAATGAAAAAGTTGTCATTTTACCGAGTGTGGTGACTCCATATTCGGCTGGAGGGCAGGCAAGAGTTTCAGAGGAAAGACTACCGGATGTGATGTCACGGTATTCCTACCTCTTTTTTTTCTTTGTCAGCAGCTAAAATAATCTTCTACTGTAGGCTAGTCTACCATTTCAACTAATGAACACCAGAAGATGTGTTTTGTAGGCTATTTCGGTTTTTATATCCTTATATTTAATTCTTGACATTTCACTACACAATAGGCTATAGCCTAGCCTACTCTTTTTTTGCCTAGTAAAAAATAATCTGTGAAAGGCTACATCACAGTTCAAATCTAATCACTCTAAATTAGATTGCATGATCTACAATATGGTGTAATTTCTACTTCAATAGCTTTCATCTAGTTCATACAACATGTTCATCCAAAAGCCCTTTTGTTCTTGCAGATGCATTCTCAAGAGGGAGATTGTCAGCCTATTAAGTTTCATTAAACATCAGTAGGCCTAGCTACTGTTAAACACGAATGTTCTCTTTGGTAATACTTTTGATTTCAGTTATATTATTCAGAGAGAAAATACCTTTTTTGGTTCCGTATGGGGTGAAGGGTCAAGTACAAACAATGGCCCATCAGATCTGAGTGTGTGTGGACCAACTGCCTCATTGAAGGCAAAAAGTTCATGGCAATGACCCAACATCATGACACAGTTAAATTAGGTCAAGCTGCAGTGACCCAACAGTATACCGTTGGCAATCTCCTGATTCAATTCATGGCTGTGGCCTTTTACCAGCTTTTGGGCAAACAGTCTGAGTGGGAGGGTTTGGGACTTCAACAAACTCTCCTTCGTAGAAGAGCTGTCAGCTACATGTGCAAATTTAATATTTTTAATGACTGAAATGTTCCTCTGAATACCAGTTTTACTGTTGTTTTATGACATGACTGTGATGATGGTCATCCATCATCTGATCTTTTGTTAAAGACCATTTCGGGTTCCCAGTTAAGTAGGTTAACTAACATCATTGGATATTTTATTATCGCAGTTCTCAGTGGTAAAGATTATGGGAATCAAGCCATAGGCTACTTTCTGTGTGAATTCCTGTCTTCACTGGCAACGTTTGTTTATATCTTCTACATGTCTGCTAGTATTATTTAAGTGATGCATTTTGGCTCGTTTTCACATTTACAAATGTAAACACATTACACATATTGCAAAAACAATACACATAGGCCCAGTAGGCTACATGACTGTTGTTGGATGGAGACGATCGGTAACATTTCCATTTGCGCACGCTAGATGGCGCTTTGCGCAAGCGGGTGAGATAGAATCATGCTTTGAGTGACGGACGAGTGGACCATATTAAGAAGACAGCGGAATGGAGATACCATATTAAGACAGAGACCATATTAAGACAATAGCGGAGACGCTGACATCCAGGTTAAAGACTCTCCTGTGTTGCAACTTTGTTTGTCAAGGGATCCAAAGTTCTAGGACAATATGTAGACTAACAGCATAATATGTACACAGGGACAGAGTAAATTTGATTGACAAACCTTATAAGTTAACGTTTACAAGATTAAGGAGAAATTACCTTTTGTCCTATAAAACAGAGTAGCCTATACCTGGTGTAGGCTATTTATTATGAAGAAACTCAGATATCCTTTCAATAGGTTTTGAAGTTTATTTTCATAGCCTGTGCTCTGTTCAGGTGTTTTGATGCTGCTGTTTTTGATTTCCCCATGGTCTATCATAAAAGGGCTTGAGTGTACAAAACAAAAACTATGCTCCATTAAACTCTTTGATATGTGGATCTATTAATATTGATGGCTATCTTTATGATGCTATCTTGTAATTAATGTTAAGTCACTGTTGACATGGCGATTGGTATGTGTGGTGATTTTTCATAGACGTTCATCATAGACTCCAGAGTTATAATGTGTTGACACTGATGAAGACTACAGCAGAAACCTTCAGAAAGAAAGATTTACTAATGAGATGTGCCTGGCCGCGTAAGATCTGTAGGGTCTGTCTGCAACTGAAAGTGTGCTTTATCTGCTCTGGAAAGTAATTATTGGGCCCCGAAGATCGCTGTTTAATAGGGACACATCAGCCTCAATGGCAGCACTTTTACAGGGCGGATGACCTATCTACTGTATGTTCATGGTTAACTGCTTGACTGGCATTGGTTACTCATAGTCCACACATCATTATGTAATTTTATCTGGCTCTGCACATTGCACTTTCCAGTGGAAAGGAAAACCTAGCGTTAAAAACGTTGTTTCATTTGAAGAAAGAGCGCATGTATACGTGTTGTGTAGAGTACGGTATGTATATCATATGAATGGCATGAGTTCATGTTAACATCCATAAAATCTTAGAATGTCAGCCAGACTTGGAAAGAGGACAGGTTGGCTGACTTATCAGATCCTTCCCTCTTCCCTAGATTCTCATTGCGCCTGTCACTGCTCTGGCCTCATTCCAGCACAGCCCTGTTCTCCAGCCTTATCTCACTGTATTGTCTGCTGATAAGCATGTTCGTGTCCTCTCTGTAACACGTCCAATAAAATATCCCTGGTTCTTATCGACAGCGCCTTTTCACTCACTGAAGGGCAAGGATTTCATGTCAAACCTTTCTTTAAAAATGAAACCCCTCTCTATAAGTTATCATGCTGTGTACATCTCTGGATAGCCAATTTTGAACCAAAAAAAATCTGTAATGGCGTTTAAAAACAACCAAAAACACAAGTGAAAAATACAATTTTAGGATAAATTATTTTAATGGAAAAACATAACCAGTGTTAGTGTTCATATAAAACAGCATTTCATTGTGCATTTAGTTGTAACTTAGTAACAACCATATAATAAAGATGGTCACACATTCTCTTAAGCAGCGCTTACATACAAGCAAAAAATATGTGCATTTTGAATGACAGCATCCCGTCCAGTTCTATCTAGCTTACAAGGTCCAGTTCAACAGTTGTGTGCCGCGATATGAAGTAGTGTCAATCTTCAGACAATATAACTAAAAGCTCCTCAGATAGAGTATTAGTGCAAGTAAAGCAAAGTTAAGTCCACACCAGAGTGGTTTGCTCTTTATAAATCTCTAAATAAAGATTTCATAGTCACATTTAAAGCAGTGGTGTGGTGTTCACCTCAAGGCCTGCAGTACCTTCACAGTCAATTCAGCCGAGGAATTTCAGTCTTTCTGTGTGTGCCATCAATGCAGCTGCCATACACATGAAAAGATAAATGGCATAATTCACAGTCACAGTGTCTCTATTGGCAAGGTCAGCGCACAGAAAGTCGTTCTTTGCACAGCAGTCTGATCTGTCCATACAAGATCCCACTTTTTACAACGTTGCTGACCAACTTGTCCACTTGTCCATCACTTGCTTGTTCGTCCACACTTCCTGGCATGTTCCGTGTCTTTGTGTCTGGTCGTCCACTCAGGACTTGATGCCTAACTGAGCCATGAGCTGCTCGTACACAGTCCAGGCCATGGCCGCCATCATGGTCCTCCTCAGGCAGCGAGGCACGCCACCTCGGAAAAACCCACGCAACCCGTGTTCCTGCACAGAGGTAGGGGCAGCGTAAGCACGGACAGACAGACTTAATACGACAATCTTTAAGATGTAGGCAAAAGAAAAGGCGCAGAAGAATGTAGTTTTTAAAAATGCTGAGCTTTTGAGGACAAGAGAGAGAGAGCCTTGCTTAGAGGGCAATAAATGTGTTTACCTTGTATATGAAGTATACAGCATCTGAGGTTCTCTTGTAGAGATGGGGACAAACTTGCACTTGCGTTTTGACAACGTCTGCAGGCTGAGTCACCAGGGAGGCTAACACACCAGACAGCACTCCACAGCTGAAGTTACCCAATGCTGCATAGGATGATGAGCTGATCTCTACGGGAGATAGAGAGAAAAAATAATCAAAATTAGATTGTTTCTTATCTGACACGTGTACACGTGTAAATGTGACCTACTTTCATTTCTGGACAAAATTACTCTAAAAGGCAGTATTTCTCTAGTCCCACCCAAACTCGTCCATCACGAGCCATTGTAACACTCACGTGTTGGCAGTGCATCCTTGCTTTGGCTGTAGAACATGAGGTAGAGGCCTGAGAAGGGAGCGTCTCGGAGGAGTGTGGCTGCCAGGCCGGAGAAGAGGGCCTGTGGGCCTTCCGTCTGCCACACGCTGCGGAGGGCCCCCAGCACACTGCTGTAGTTATACCTCCCACTCTACACCACACACACACACACACAGAAGGAGCACAGAAGGAGCACATTAGGCTTAAACACTGAATGGCCTCTGAGAATGAAATGTACCGGTAAATTAACTTCAACTTACTACTACTAACTATTTCAATTTAACTTTGTCTCAGTTTTATTGACCATTACAACTGTAATCTTATGTATACTCTAATGTACATAACTGTGACTTTTCTGAAATATGTATTGTACACATATTCTATACATACCTCAAAACGTGTCTTGATGACAGTGACAGGCAGCATACACACGCCTGCCACCACACGGGCCCCAGCCCCCAGCATCATGGCCTCCAGGGCCCCGGGACCTTTCTCCAGGAAGAAGTGCTGCTTCAGGGAGAAGTAGGTGCTGAAGTAGATCCCAACGCCAGGGATGGTGCGCACAAAAGACTACAAGGAAGAGGAAATTAGTCATTAGCAGTTAGCGTGGACATTGAAAGCTTCCTTCAAAATTTAAGCAAACGGTTGACGGAATGGACGGAATTGACGGAATGGACAGTTGACGGAATGGACGGAACTATAGCATGGAGTAATGAAAGGCCAACATACAACGCTATTAATGTTTTTTAACAGTAATTGATAGGGAAATGTGTGTGCATGTGTGTGAGTATATGAGATAAAGTGAAAGAAGAAGAGCACTCACTGGTGACACTCCTTTCCAGAGTCCTAGGACCTTGTCTGTCTTCACCACACTGAGGAGCACAGTCACCATCCCCACCCTCGCAGAGCTGTAAGAGTGAAAACAAGAGCTTTTTTTAACCAGTAAATAGTAGAACTGCTAACTAAAATATCCATACCAAACATCCAATGACCGTATAGATCAATAGCCAACATGAGATAAAGAACTGATACCAATAGATTTCATCTGCTTACTACATCAATCGTTGGGCCCATACACCACAACGTCAATACATCTGCCTAACCCCCCACTCACACTCAAAAACTACAGGCCTTGAGGGAGGGAATGGGCCAATCACACATTGAGTATTGCACTCATAGGTTCACTCACTGACCCTGGCTGGACAGTGTTGTGCAGGGTCTGGAGCCGAGTCTTCACTAGGTCCAGGGGCTGGAAGAGCAACGTGGAGCAGGTGCCACTTAGAGAACCACACATGAAGGCCTTAATGGCAGGATGGGCCTGAGGAAGACAATGACACACAAGGGAAAGGAATAAGCACAGAATAACTATACTGATTTGCAGGTCCAAAGACGTAAAGATTAAGTAAAGATTATCAGGTCAATTTCAGTAATCGTATCAAATTAAGGGAAATCTACTTGAGTGTTTGTTGAATTAGTGTCTGTTGTTGGCAGTGAACAGTGAAATACTGTTTCAATTCAGAAAGACAATGTTATTACATCACCATTTCCATACAGTGATTTGTGGTTTTATGTCTGAATAATATATAATCATATACTATATATATAATGATAATGAGTTATCTTTAAGGGTGGTTTAAGGGTCTTGAAGGAACATTGTTTTTTTCTGTTATGTTGTTGTTTATCCCACAAGATTTGGCACATTCTTCTCCTCCACCTCCTAAACTCCTCCCCTCAAAATCTCCGTAAACAACCCCAAAGACCCCCCCCCCCCCCCCAACACACAAACACACACAGATTCTAAAGCTTCAAAGTTACACAAAATCAAAAGGCTTTCCTTTCTTTCCACATCAAGCTATTTTAAACCACGACAACTTACACCAACCAACAGTTTTCCAACAGTTCTCACTTAAAGTCATCACACATCATCTAGGTTTACTTTCTCTTCTAAATAGATAGATAGATACTTTAGAGCTACTTTATTGCCACAGAACAATTTTGGTGGTATTTTTTTACAGAAAGATTAGGAATAGGATAGGTAACCTTATGTAAAAGCAAACGCCACAAAATAATTAAGGTTGATGGATAGATAAGAGTGAAGACTTAATAAGCCTGTAGTGAAATTCTTGGTGAATGAGTCTGACATAACAGGACAGAACAAGACAGAACACTGTCTATGATAAGACAACGCTTTGCTAAGCAATAAGGCTTTACTCCAAATAAGGAATCTCCAACCTTCAGTCTGTTGACTGAACCTGTCTCTTTCTCTCCCTTTCTCTGTTTATTGGGTCTTCCTGACTTGCCCTCCCAACTAACAAAGACTGCTACAGCAGGCCACAACTCTATGTTGACCAATGGGAGCACTGCTACACAGAGGCTGGGCATGACTCAGTCAGCCAACCGAGATCACTATAGCAACATGTCTTGAGTGGCCACAACTCTGACCAGACCAATGGCAGCGCTGGCATTCAAAGGGAATGGCATGACTCTACTGTGGTCCAAGCACGTTTGGAGTGCTGCTGAAGGAATCTGACCCACTTCTTCTTCCAAAGTCACAAAGGAGTATGTCAGGGGCAAAAGATTTACACTTATTTCAGGCTCCTTGTCACCGTGCCAGGCATGTGAGGAGGAAACTTGTGTTTTGGGGGAAAGTGGTCTTAAGTTTCAGGATGCCAAATTAGGGGAGAGGCACATGACTCGGTAATGCATGAGTAGGCTAATGGTCTCCCATTATAAATGAGACCAGTTTAATGTGACCTGACCTGCAGTAACCTCACAAGCCGGGTCAACTTATCAAGTAAATTTGAAGAAACACTTCTTGTTACAGTTGTTGAAGAAGAGGTCAGTGATAACCTGATAAGAAAAGGCTGACAAATACACAAAAGAGGCTTCATTTTGAGAGCTGTTACCTTTTTGCCTAACCTCCATAAGTGCTTTATTTTTAGCAATTAAACCCTAATTCAATAAACTGCAAAGTTATTTAAAAGTATTGCAAACACACTCACCAGAGATAGTTCCATGATCCCAGAGAAAGGTTATTTCTTCCCAAACAACAAACTGTGCACCAAGGTGGATGACAATTCCCTCTTCTTCAATCAACAGGTCTTCTTTCTCTTGAACAACTCTCTATCTGTTTGAAAATGTCCATAAGCAAGTGTTAAATTAAGATCTGCATTTGTTGGACCCAAGAATCAATCCAATGAATTTATCCCCCTTCGGCTATCAGATGTTGGTGTTGAGATGACTTGAACCAGTCTGCCGTTGTGGTCTGCCTATTTCGCCTCTACACCCAACGTGATCACCTGACTCGCACAATGTTAGGAATTAAGAAGCAGGTCTAAACGTGGTGTAACTGATTAAGCTATCACATAAAGTTAAAGTAAATTTGATTCACAGCACGCTCTACTCATCACGCAGCACACGTGTGTTCCCTTTAGGTAACAGAAGAGGACCGCATAGTCACTCTGGCAAAAAGCAACAATGTAATTAATTGATAAAAACAGTAGCCTAAACTTTTTGATAAAATACACACATTTTGCGCATAGAAGGCTAAGTTTCTGTCAACTTACCGTCATGCGTTACGGTCTAATTTGTAGTGAGTGGGAATGCTGGCATCGCATAGTGCTGCAAAGTGTAAGATAACGTTATAGTCAGAAAGAATCAATCAATCAGTCAGTCAGTTACATGGACATGCCGTAGCCTAGATTTAACCTGAGTTATTCAGAACACTCTTGACTAAGCCTATCAAAACCCAAATAAAATTGAAGGCATACTTACATTAATCGATTTGTAAAAGTGCAGGCTAGGCCTACGTCTTGATGGTATGAGAGAGATTCGCGTCTGACTGAATCTGTCAGTGAAGACTTGGGTAACCCGCGATCGACGTGACAGCAAACCAGTTTGAACTCACCATTCACTATTGTTGAGCCCGTCTCCTAACCCAGACGGCAACAGTCAGTCGCAGTGGAGCACTCTCGTGGTGAAAATGTGCAATTATGGACTGAGCGGCAGGACACATATAGCAATTCCTGCAAATAACTGTATCAGCCATTGACTAGTCTGTTCATCTCAGACGATGGTAATAAATGTAAATGTAAGCCCTGTTCCACGAGAAGTAGGCCTAGTATTCAGTAAATTCTCGTGAAACCATGCAACCCCCTTTAATTATGTAGCCTGCTGCAGTATGGTACCCTTAAGTTGAAAACAAATTCACTTGTCTAGAGCTGTTACGCCTAAATTATAAAAGCATATGAACTGTCAGGGTTTGTTCTTGATAATAAGCTTTGATTTCAGATGTGGAGGCATTCTCAGTTTGACCTCTGTCTTAAATGTCCATGCATAGAATGTATTGTGTACTGTATCTTTGGATCTAAATGTGATAGAAATGGACATGCTTCCATGTTTCTGGGCATTTAAAGCTTATTTATAATATTGATATCACTCTTAGGTCAACATCATGGAGGAGGGGATGGTTGCTACAGAAGAAACTCCTAAGAATGGCAATATGATAAACATAGGCTACATCAACCAAAGCCATGTCCTGTTTTTAGAACCAAGGAAATTTGTACAGAGGTCAAACTGAGAATGCCTCCACATCTTATAACAAAACTTGTCATCAAGAACAAACTCTGAAAGTTTCATACTTTTGTCATTCAGTGCACAATTCTTCTAAAAATAGGAGCTTAACAGCTCCACCATCAATTTTACCTTTTTGTAGGCTATTGGTGGGCCTAGTCTGCAAGCCCACTCATCCCTTACATGTGTTCCAGCCTACTCAGCATTTCTAGAAAAAGATTTTCAGTATCATTGTAAGCTATAGTAGGCCTATATTACTTACTGCCAGAAAGTCAAAGGTCTTTAAAAAAATAAATAATAATAATAAATAAATAAATCATTGAAAACACTTTTTTTCTTTATGTTTAGTAATTTACATACAAGGATCTAGCACCTAGTATACAATTCTCAGGAGGTGTTGAGCATGTTTTTTCTGTTGACTCACAAAGTTTAATTGTTATTCATCTTATGTAGATACTTTTCATTATACATTAGCCTATAGGCCTATTCTATTGAAAACTATTGAATTCAAACAAGGAATTCACCAAAACAACAAAAGCACATGACACCATGGTCGCAGTTTAGAAAGCCATTTTATTGCATCAATACCAATAATTCATGACTCATCCATCTAGATACATTTTTTTCCAGAGCCGCAGAGAAACAGTACAAAATTAAGACATTTTTTTCCTTTTTTTATTTTTTTATTTATTTACGTGAGAGTATAACTCGTTATTCTAATCATAGTCATCAATAATAATAGATTCCTCTCACTTCCCAGCAGTGTGAGCGAAGAAAGCCGACCCCTGAGCACGTACTAAGATGGGGACAGGTGTCAAAAAGCACACAGACAGACCGCACAACCCCTGACCACCATATAGCGCTGTGTTTAACACAACTAAAGTAAGCCCCCCCCCTCCTCAGTCATGTCCTTCATTCTCTCCTGTATGAGACAAGAGACCGAAAACTCCTTCTCAACTGAGGGGTTGGTTTGTAGGCCTGCCGTGTTGCTCCCCTAGGTTAACCTATCACTATGTACGTCTGCAGAGGGGAGTCCCAACTTCAAACCATGTGAGTGGTTACAGCCTTCCTTCTCTCCCCTCCCGCCTAGGTCCCGTTTTTGGGTTGGAAAAAAGAAACCCAAATAGAAGTTCCCCCTCTCAGCAGTGCCCTGAGAATACAGTGTGTGCAGTGAGTTATAATAATCTACCCCTCCACCCCGGTCAGATTTCCCCCTTGCGTCAAAAAGAAGCTACTAAAGACAACATGTGTGAAGACAGTATATATATATAAAAAAAACGAAAAATAAAAGTCAGAACAGTCAACGATCCAGATAAATCAACGCATACGTTTGACTGGACCTATTTAAGGCTGTTGTGCATGCGGGCAGAACTACATGGGCATGTGCATAGGCTTCTTAATGTTTTCTTTTGTCAATGATTATTCGCACCAGTGTAGAGGCGTAAATGGCAGCTGAATAGTCTTTTTAATACTTGTACTATGCTCAGTGCAAATATACTTCTAGCCCCGTTCTTCATAAAGTTCTTATGTGCACGTTTGCAGTTATGTTCCCGAGCAGGTTACAGCCCATAAGCGTACTTGGATAAGGTACTTAAGCGCGGCTACGTTTCATACAGTACACATGGCAGCAGATATCTCCCACCCATGAGGTGTGTGTGTGTGTGAGAGAGAGAGAGAGAGAAGAGAGAGAGAAACAGACAGAAAAGAAAGTAAGAGAGTGGGAGCTAGCAAGAGCCATTATACATGGGTAGTACTTTCATCCTTAAATCATTATAAAAACTTCAGAATAAAACACAAGTCTACAGATTTGTGATATTACTTTGGTCCCCTTCTAGTTTTTCATCTTCAGTTTCAACTTCACTTTTTTTAATGTCTCCTTTGTACACGTCCTTCCTTACTTCTTTCCCTCCTTCGGTCAGTTAGAAAAATAGATCCAGGAACAGCTCTATCATAACTGGAATGTTTCCTTACAAAAATAGCATTCATACTTCTTTTTTATCCCAGAGAATCACATGAAACGACAGATTTTGGTCCTTGTTGACATGTGAGTGTTGCTATCTAAGGGAGGATTGTCAAATGAAGAGTTAATCTGTAAGTGTATGGTTTGTAGGTAGATAGATTGTCAGCTCAATGGTTCTCAAAGTAAAACAAAACAAAAAATAAGTACAGATATATATATGGCATTGGTAGGTACAGGCATCTCACATCTGCGTTGTATCTTAAGGGGCATCTGCTCTTCCCTGTGAGGATGTTACTGTATTGTCCACTTTTGCAAAATGGCACTTGTGTGTTTTTTATGCATGAGTGTGTAATACCAGTGGACAGTTTTGTCCGCCTTTTAGTGTGTTTTTCTTTCGATGAGTGTAAGTTATGTAGTGTGTATACGTGTGTGTGTGTGTGTGTGTGTGTATGAGAGTACGCAGGCAGGTGGGCACTGCAGCTAGGCGGGCACTGTGGGCGTTTTCACTCAGGCTTGGGCTCCGAGGTCTCGCTCTTGGTCTCGCTCTCATCGTCGCTCTCCACGCCGGCACGGCTCACGATGCGCCTCATGGTGAAGGGCAGGTCCCCTCGCCTACAAGTCAAAGGTCAAAACAGAGGTCAGATGGCTGTCAGTCACTTCAACAAATGGGTGTGAGCACTGAGCAGTCAGTAAGGATGAACATGTGCGTAAGACAGCTAAACTATTATGTCTGTGCTTGGCCATGGTCATTCAATTCAGCGCAGTTTTATTTGTCCAGTGCCCCAACATTAGAATATGTCTCAAGCCATTTATGTAAGGGCTCTGTAGCTTTCAGGAACAATACAGCGTTTATGCGTGTCAGAAAGGTAGTACAGGGGGACTTCAACAGTATGCAAGTGCCTTTCCTCTAAAAGGGAAGGCTATAAACTGGATGGTGTATAGGCCATTTGTCAGTGTTATGGTGTTGTATCTGTTGACACACTGTAGGTTAAACTGAATTGTAACCTTTGAATTGTGACCGGGCTAATTTCTCACAGCAAGACGTGTGTGTGTGTGTACCTGAGCTTGCTCTTCAGGGTGTTGACTTCGCGGTTCATGGCATCGGCAGACTCGGAGGCATCCTCCAGCTCCCTCTGGAGCTTCCTGCGGTTGGCGTTGGCTCTCTGCGCCTCCTCCTCAGCCTCCTCCAGCTGACGCTTCAGCTGCTTCATGCGCGAGTTCAGCTTCTCCGACTGGACAGCAGTGGAGGGGAAGAGGGTGCGCAGTTAGTCACAGCACACGTTACTGCACATGTTACAGCCCAGAAAAGCACAATCTGATAAGGTGCTTCAATTTACACTACTCACAAAAAGTCAGAGATATTCAGCTTTCGGGTAAAATTTCAGGATTAACCGAAAATCCACAATAACCTTTACAGGTGAACTTAATGTGACCTTCTCTAACCTTTTCAACGTGCATGTCCAACAGGTCAATGTTTCAGTACTGAATTGAAACAATAGATTTCATCCCAATTTTCTTTGCGAGTAGTGTATATGTCTTGTTTTTCATGTTTGTGCCACATAACGGACACTGATTTTACACTCTGCAAAGCTATAATGGCTAACTATGACAATGTTCTATATTGATTGTCCATAAAGACTAGGTATACAATGATTGTTTCTGTAGAAAAACGGAGATGGTTGATCTGGTGGCTAATGGAGGCGTGGATGAGGGACTGACCTGGTCCTTGTACTGCTCAGCGCTACGTCGCTCGTCATCCACCTGCAGGACCACCTCCTTCAGCTTCTTCTCCGTGCGCCGCACCAGCTTGGAGGCCTGCTGTCTCTCTCTGCATGGCAGTACAGTATACATATGTCAGGTCAACTTACACACATGCACCACATACGCTTACACACACACACACACACACAAGCACGCACGCACGCACGCACGCACGCACGCACGCACAAACGCCCGCCCGCACGCACACATACTAAGGGTGCAGATATTCTGGTGTTGCATAGTTGCTAGTCCAGCCAATCTAACAGCATACGCATCCTCCATTTATGATATTGGAAACACAATATAAACAAAACGTGGTCCGAGTTTGCTACATTGCTACGGAGGGTTTAAGAAGCCACACTAGCTTGACTATAACAGGACTTATAACTCAAAATCGTAACTAAAAATACGTTTTGAAAGTTTATATTTTCCATTCCCCGGCTGTCGGTACTGGTCAGCCCCATCCAACCCACCGGGTCTCGATGTCGAGCTGCTCCTCCAGCTGGGCGATCTTGGCCTCCAGGGCGGTGATGCTGGCCTTGTACTTGCTCTTGACGGTGCTCTCCATCTCCTGCAGCTTCAGCTTCAGCTCCTTGTTCTGCCTCTCAAGCTGGGAGCGCGCCCCCTCCAGGCGCTGGGCGGTACTGCGCTCGGCCGTCAGCTCCACGTTGATCTGGTCGTTCTGAGTGGTGAGAAACAGACAGCAGAGGGCGATGGAGAGAGCGACAGATGAGGAAAGATAGAAAAGAGAGAAGGAGGTATGGGAGTGAAAAGGAATCGAATTAAACAAATTTAAAAAAAAAAGTAAAACAGAGTCAACAAATCCAGGTTTAATTGAAAGAGAGTGTGATGGTCTCGGCTTCTCAGGTGGTCACATCGGCCGAACCAAAGATCCTTAATTATTGACAAGATAGAGCAACGTAATGCATCTCTATGGAAGCAAAATTCGAACAGTTCCGGTCTGCTTAAAGGGGCGTGTTGCAAAGACGTCATAGTGGGATATCGATCTCTGTCAGATCGGCAACCCACACAAGCAGTGTATTTCGAATGTTAGCAAGTCTGCTTAAAGGGGGATTTAGCCCCCCTCCCCCTTGTGAAGACAGAACGCGGAAATGATGGAACGTTTGCGCCTCTCGCTCCGCTTTAACCCTCTCTGGCCGAACGCACCTGCAGCAGGGCCTTCTTGAGGCGGTCGTTGACCAGCTCGGTGTTGCACTGCTCCTCCTCCAACTCCTCCTCCAACTGGGCAATGCGAGACTCCAGTTTCCTCTTCTCCTCTGCAATCAGGGCGCTGGGGGAGGGGGGGGGGGGGGGGGGGAGAAAAGGAGTTAGTAAGGCTTGAAGAGGGACGCAATGGCTTTAGAGACCCCTTTTTCATTTGGAGTGAGTGAGAGTGAGTGGGTGAGAGAGAGAGAGAGAGAGAAAGGCTCACTTCTTGCTGGCCTGGCTGTTGATCTCGTCCTGCAGCTCGTCCCTCTCCTGCTGGGCCTGTCTCTTCATGCGCTCTGCAGCTGCCAGTTCCTGAGGAGCAAACGCAGACACACAGGGGGGACCGTTAGGAGGGGAGGGAATTTGAGTGTATGCAAAATGGCTGAGGAGTGGGGAGGAGTGTGAGCATGAGATGCGTGCGTGAGTGTGTGTGTGTGTGTGTGTGTGTGTGTGTGTGTGTCGGAGTGGATGGGTGTGCTCACCTCACTCATCTGGATCATGTCGGCCTCCATGCTCTTGAGCTTCTTCTCGTTGTCCTTAGCCTGGGCCAGGATCTCGTCTCTGGACATGCGAGTGTCCTCCAGCTCACGCAGAAGGTCCTTCATCTGGGCCTGAGAGAGAAAGAGAGAGAGTGGGAGAGAGAGCCAGAGACATTTAAAGACATGATTCAAATCATTCATAATATCACAAGCCTTCAAAGAATGAGAGAAGTAAAGACAAAGCATGAGTAGGATGGTGCTTATATGACCTACATATACTGTATATTCCAATCAGAAAACACCCAAGCATGAGCACATAGATGGACACACATAGAGCAATTTACCTGGAGTTTCTTGAGCTGTTTGAGGGCCTCGTCACGGTTCTTGTTGGCCATGTCAATGGCGGCCTCCAGTTCCTTCAAGTCCAGCTCCATCTTCTTGCGTGCTGCCACGGCAACAGAGCGCTGCTTCCTCTCGTCCTCCAGCTCCATCTCCATCTCACGCACCTGTGGGATGCACAACCAAAAACATACCATCAGCACAAGAACTACATCTCCCATGATGCACTGATCTTGACTGAATCTGAATCATCCTTCCTCCCGCACCTGTTTGACCAGCTGCTTCTTCTTCTCCTCGCCCATCTCGTCGCGGCCCTGCAGGTCTCTCTCGTACTGAGCCTTCATGGCCTGCATGTTGACCTCCAGCCTGAGCTTGGCGTCCTCGGTGGCCTGCAGCTCGTCCTCCAGCTCCTCCAGCTGAGTGCGCATCTCCTCCAGCTGCTGGTCCATGGTGCGCTTGGACTTCTCCAGCTCATGGACCTGACAGGGCAGAAGGGGACACCGGTGGGGTGAGGAAGTGAAACCATAACAACACACAAATGTTCTGGTCTAACCAACTACAAAACATTCAGCTAGACACATTGTGCACGTTTGACTTTTACAATGAATTCTTCATTCTTATTTGCTCACTCTAAAACGGCACATTGTTTTGTTTTAAAGCACATGAGGCGTGATCAATGGGCTTAGTCCAAATGACTCTGTACGCTTGGATAATCCTTCAGCCAATCAGACCAACGATCTGGGTGCGCCTGGTGGATAAGCCAGCTTTTGATCGATTCCAGCAAAAGTGGAATGGAAGCAGGAGAGATAAATGTGCGGGTTTCCAGCCTGAGCTGCAGGGCGAAATCCATTCGCCGGCAGATCGGTCTGGGTTTACCCAGTCTAATCAATAATATCGTTTCAGACAGTGATAGGGATCTCCTTACATTCTTGCCGACGTCATCCTTAGAGGAGACCAGGTCCTCCATCTCGGCGCGGAGCATTTTGTTGGCGCGGTCCAGCTCGTCCTTCATGTCGCTGATGGTCTCCAGCTCGCGGGTCAGAGACAGAGCACGCGTCTCCTTCTCCCGGGCCTCGGCCTCGGCGCGGTCACGCTCCTCAGCGAAGCGTGCAGAGATGGACTTCTCCTCAGCCAGCATCTACAGAGAGAGAGAGAGAGAGAGAGAGAGAGAGAGGGGTGAGTTAGCACACAGCTGGAGTTGAAAATGGATGTCAAATCATGTAAGGACTTATCCACACTAGTTAAACAGGCCAAAAGTTTAACATTAAAAAGAATAAAAATATATAAATAAAAGAAAAAATATTCTACGTCATCCTAGAGCAATAACAACAAGAACTCATCTAGATGTGCATTTCTGTTTCCTCTGTACGGGTTCCCAAGAAGACCCACCTGGTCGAACTTCTTCTGCTTCTTCTCCAGGTTGGAGACGATCTGGCGGAGGTGGTCCTGGTCGACCAGCAGATCGTCCAGCTCTTGCTGCAGCCGGGTCTTGGTCTTGTCCAGTTTGTCGAAGGCGGTGCACCTCTCCTCCAGGCGCTGGTTGACCCCTTCCAGGTCGCGCTGCAGACGCTTCTTGCCCTCCTCGGCGTTCTCAAGGCAACCGGCCTCCTGCTCCATCTTCTTCTTCAGTTCTGCCAGCTGCAGAGGGCGAGAGCAATGGTTTTAGGCTCCAGCTGAAGCATACACTCAAATGGTACAACCAGCTGGGGTTTCGTGTTTGAGTTGATGTGTACACCAGCTAGTCGTTAACATTGTTTACACATCCATATGATGTCTGGTATGTTTTAAAAGACACCATGGCCCGACATACAAGCAGTCAATGTCATAGCCAAGGATTTCTGCTTTGGATCTGTGGTTGACCAACCTCAATCTCAGTATGCAAACAATATTTATAATTTTCCTTTCAGGTACACACACACCGATAGAGTTAACTTCACAGCTCGTGCTCATGACAGACTAGAGCATGCATTACATGTGTGTGTTTGGAAATTAATTTCTAAGCCTCAGAGCATAAAAACAAGTAGTAGTTCCTGAGACTTTTTTTAAAGTATATTTTTTGGGGCTTTTTTGCCTTTATTTGTAGGACAGTGAAGGGTGAGACAGGAAGTAAGTGGGAGAGAGAGATGGGGTGGGACTGGGAAATGACCGCAGGCCGGACTCGAACCTGGGTCCCCGTGGGCACTCGGACCCGTATGTGGTATGAGCGCTGTAGCCTGCTGCGCCACAGCGCTCCCCACCCAACTGGACTCGTGTCCACCATGCCCTCACCTGGCCGTGTGCACTGAGCAGCTGCTTCTCCACGTTCCTCTTGGCCTCCTCCTCTTCCTCCAGCTGCTCCTTCAGGTTGTTCTGCTCATCCTCCAGCTGACGCAAGCGGCTGGTGAAGGACAACTTCTGCCGCGTCTCCTCCTGGAGCAGTTCCTGTAGGGTGGAGAGACGACCGACAGCTTAGAACCTGAGCCACGCCATCACCAATCAATAGTACAAAACGTCTCAAAATTATAGGCAAGTGTGATCGGTGTATTACACCGTCTGTTGGTCTACTAAGTTTACGGTGCATTGATGTAATGTATATAAAAGTTCATATGCATGTTCAATGTACATATACAATTCAAAACTTCCTATTTTACGGTTTAATGCTATATCACATTTTAAACATACACATTATGTGCTCTGAACCATGTTGCAGATTATCTACATCCTGCAACAGACATGTGCACGACTGCTGGCTTGGTGGGCTTAAAGCATCGACTCACCTGAACATCCTGCAGTTGAGACTCTACAGCGGAGCAGTCCTTGGTTGCCTTGATGGATTTGCCCTCAACATCGCTCAGGAGTCCATTCACATTGTCCAGCTCCACCTGGACAGGGGCAGGAGAGGGAAGAGGAGACAGGGTTAAAGCCAAAGTCGGCATGGAGTCAAATGGTCCTAATTTCAATGATGTTTTCCATAGTGGGCATCAACAGAAGTGCAGAAATCACAAAAACATATCACCCACAATTCTCCACCACCGTCACTGACAGGCTGAAGAAATCAAATGCTTCAGGACTGCCTAGTTCTATCTCCAGGCTCTTGGGATCTCACCTGCATTTTGGCCACCCTCTCGGCCAGCTCGATCCTTTGCTTCTCGCTCTCGGTGTGCTTCACCTGCAGCTCCTGCACCTGAGCCTCGGCCTTCTTGCGCCGGTGCTCCGAGTCGCCCTTGCCCTGCATCAGCGTCTGCATCTCGATCTGCAGCTCGTTGCGCTCACTCTCCAGGGCCTGCTTGGCCTTCTCCATAGAGACCTTGTTCTGAGGAGACCAGAAGCAATAGCCAGGGTGTGAGTGTGTGAGAAAGAGCATGTACTGTCGAGAAACAGCACTGTAACATGCAAGGGAGACAATGTCCTGAAAGAGTGAGATATGTTGTAGCAGGGAGTGTGTGTGTGTGTGTGTCTTACCCTCTTGGCCTGCTCCAGCTGCTCATTGAGCTCATCGAAGGCCTGGCCGTGTTTCTGCCTCATCTCGGCCACCTGGACCTCGTGCACCTTGGCCTCGTCATCCAGGGTCTTCTTCAGGCTGGTCACCTCAGCCTCACGCTTAGTCCTGTGACGGGGACACAGAAATCCAACACATATTGAGCACAGCCACTCTTACAGTACCTCGGCTATGGCACAAAAAATAACCAGTATTTAGCTACATGCTACCTGCTGCCATTTAGGGAGAGAGCAGGCTATAAATTGTGTGTGTGTGTGTGTGTGTGTTTGTGTGTGTGTGTGTGTGTTACCTGAGCTCCTGCTGGGCTGCGGTGGAGTCCAGTGTGTCCTCCAGTTCGGTCTTGAGGGCTTCCAGCTCCTCGCCCAGGTCGCGACGCTGCTTCTCAGCTTTGGTGCGGGCAGCCCTCTCCAGGTCCAGGTCCTCCTGCAGCTCCGACAGCTGGGCCTCCAGCTCACGGATCTTCTTCTGGGCCATGTTCTTCTGAGCAGCCTCCTCCTCAATCCTACACACACACACACACACACACACACACACACACACACACACACACAGCATAGTACAGTCTGAGCACTTCACAAACGTAGAGTTTAATCTGTCTATTTTGAATCTTTATGTACTGGATGATGTATTCAACTAGCGGTTTGTACAAGTTTTAATCAGCATATTCAACAACAACATATCAATCCCACTGGTTCTATCGCTCTTTTTCTATCCCCCCCCCCCTCAATCTTTCTCTCATTCTCCACACGGACTTAGAGACAGACAGACAGACAGACAGACAGACAGACAGACAGACAGACAGACAGACAGACAGACAGACAGACAGACAGACAGACAGACAGACAGAGACAGCCACAGGTCAAATACCTGGCGAGAGCCTGCTGCAGCTCTTCTTCCTTCTTGGCCAGCTGGGCACGGAGCTCAGCGATCTGGGCCTGCAGCTCTGCGATCTGGTCGGACAGCTCGGCGGAGTCGCCCTCCTGCTTGCGCCGGTTCTTCTCCAGCTCCTGACGCCCCTTCTCCTCCCGGCGCAGGCGGTCTGACGGGCACAAGCGGCACAGCGGCAGGTGAGAACAGGGCGATTGCCAGGGCAACGGTGGAGAGGTGCATTTACTTATTTGTTGAGATACAAGTTACAGTAACACAATCGGAGTTTTGTAAGTTCCCTTGTCACCAATGTTCAACATACTCAATGCTGAGGGTGTTCATCAATTTGTTGAGTATTGGTGAACAGGGTAATGTTATTAAATCATAATTATCAAAAGAGAGACACAAACTCTTGGTCTTGACCCAGTCTTTGTTTGGACCGAGACACTTGATATGGGTGGTCTTGTCCCTATCGAAGTCCAAACGGAGTACGAAGTCATTATAATCATTTAAAATAACTATATTGTGTTGCTTTAATCTTTATGTAACCTAGTCTCTCTCTAAAAATCAAAGATTTTCGGAAAGAGATGGTATGTGGGCTGGGTACTAATCAAGATGTTAGATGGAGTCACAGTGACACTCCATGTTTGTATTCCTTAGGTCAATAGGTCAACCACATGTTGCACTGAACCTACCAGGGAAACTATGGCCGTAGTAATTAACGTACCCTCCAGATCAGTGATCATGGCCTCGTGCTTGTTCTTCAGTTTCTGCAGACTCTTGGACTTCTCCTCCTCCTCAGCAAGGTTGGTGGTGAACTCAGAGATCCTCTCTTCCATAAGCTTCTTCTCCTGTGAGTGGTAAAACAAGCAAGGAGAAGAATTAGTTGCTACGACAAATAAACATTCTACCAGGACAGCAACAGCGCTTGAACTCCTGTACATGAGGACCTCACTACGCACCTTCGAAAGTTTGTTGTTCTGGTCGTCGAGGACCATGACGTCTTCCTCCACCTTCTTCAGCTTGGCCTCCATGGTCACCTTCTCCAGCTGCAGCTTCTGCCTGGCAGCCTCCTCCTCATCCAGCTGGTTCTCCAGGTCCTGCAAGAAGACGAGACGACAAGAGATTTCACATAAAATGCTTCTGGTCTCTGGGCTTTGTCGTAGTGTCAAATAGGAAACTTAGGATGTTTTGTTGTTATGGGACATCCATCATTCCACCCACTGAAAAGGACGGACACTGCCATTTTTGAGGCAGGATTTCTGTGCTCACCGAGATGTTCTGCTGCATCTTCTTCTTCTCGGTCACCAGCTGAGTGGCGCGCTCCTCCTCCTCCTCCACCCGCGCCTCCAGGTCGTGCAAGATCTCCTCCAGCTCCTGCTTCTTGGCCACCAGCCGGTTGCGCATCTCGTCGGCCTCGGCACACAGGTCCATCTCGGCCTGCAGTTGCTCCTGCAGGGCCATCTTCTCGGCATTGAGCTACGGATCAGACAGAGAGAAGATCGGAGCAATTAGCGGTCATGAGGACCAACACAAGCGATACAAGGCACTTAGTGATGAGAAAACAACAATAACAGAAACTAGTTGCTAGTTGACACACATCTCTCCCTCTCTCAATGTCTCTCTCCCTCACAAATAAACGAACAAATATACAAACACACACAGAAGTTAAATACATGAAAGAAATATAAGAGGAGGATTATTTCAATATAGAGCGTAGATCTCAATCTCTGGACCATTTTAGGAGCCATCCCTACCACTACCTGGGCTGTGGACTGTAAACTGTACCTGCTGCTGCTTGCCCTCCATCTCCTGGAGCTGCACCTCGGCAAACTGCTGCTTCTCCTTGACCTTCTTCAGCTCGTCGTCCTTGGCCTGGATCTCCTCCTCCTGCCTGCTCACCTGCAGCAGGGGCTTCACCTGTAGCACAGGGACGGCACAACAGTTAAGAAAGACCAGGCAGGTACAGAGAGGATGTATGAGGATGCACACACGCGCACACCCACACACACAAAGCACTAGAATTAACTTAAATACTTAGAGATTACTATAATCTCTAAATAGTGTATGGTTATGTGTTTTGGTTACACCTCAGATTAGTGTTTCTCACATTACCTTGGTGAAGAGTCTCCACCACTGCCAGTTTCTCAGCTTGAGGTAAGCCGCGCAGTTCCTCTGAATCACCCTCATAGCAGTGAGCTGTTGCTGTCTCTTAGCAAACGCCCTGAAGTGAAACGGGGAGGAAAACCATGAGGATGTGTTGAAACACAACATGTTGGTTTGTTCATGCTTCGGTCTAGCGGTCTTGACTCTAGTCAAACCACTCTGAAAGGACTCTTACTTGCGGGCCACGAAACCACGGCACCAGGCCTGGAAGCTGATGATGACGTCGGTGATCTTCATGTCCCTCTCCTCCTCCAGATGGGCCAGCACTCCGGCACGGAAGAACACTTTGCTCTGACCGATACGGTACAGATTGGGGTCCAGCTCCAGGGCTTTGATCTAACATGAATAAAAAAAAAAGAGTTTCTGATTATTAATCTCACTCTCACGCCAAACATGACATGTAAGACTGTGAAGCTCTGAGCGACACCAGAATGATCGAAATAATCTCGAGCTGAAGCACAAGGGACATACACTGAATGATATCCTGTGCAGAAACAGCAGAAGACCTCAGGCACTCACCATAAGCAGACAGGCCTGTTTGCCATCCATGAAGCCCTTGGGGATGGAGTTGGGAGTGAGGATCTCGTATCTAGAGGACAGGGGAAGAAAAACTAGTGATGAGTCCATGTACATCTAGTTAGGATGATAAAGACAATGAAGAGTTTTGTTTTGTGACCAGCTGAAATACATTATGTTCAGTGAGGAGGTGAAGGGAGATGTCAGTACCTCTGCCTGAACTCCTGGAAGACGATGCGGTTGGGGAAGCCCTGTCTGCAGATACGGATTCCCTCCAGCACACCATTGCACCTCAGCTGGTCCAGAACCAGGTGCGGGTCCAGCTTACCCGCCTGACATAACAAAGACAGAACAGAGCCCATCATTCACAAGGCACCATACCAGCGCCATGACGTGGCACTCAAACGAAGGGTACACACTCAAGCCACAGCTACATCCAAGGAAACTGATATCCAAACACAGGCCAAAGAAATCTAAGTGTTATCCAAACATCCACTCTTAAAAGTTTCTACAAAGCCAAACAAGAGTGAGTGCAAGTGTGTCTTTGGACCTTCTTCTCGTGGTTGGGGATGATGCAGCGCACAAAGTTGGGGTTTGTGTTGCGGAGCGTGGCCATGAGCTTGGACAGCTGCTCCTTGTAGAGCTGGCCCACCGTGCGGAACATGCCCTTGCGCGTCTTGAAGGCACCTGGCAGCTCGGACATCCCCGCCACCTTGTCCAGTCCCACAATGTGATCCACTAAACATATTGAAGGGGGAACAGAGAGAGATGGATAGAAAGAAAGACAGAGGGGGAGAGGGAGGGAGAGAGAGAGAGAGAGAGATGGACAGAAGAGATGGGGAGAGGGTACAGAAAGACAAAGGCAATCAGTATGGCCTCAATACAATTGTTTCTTTGGTAGGCAAACCAAAACATAGTGAGGGAAATCAAAAAGACAATGCTTGGCTCAAACACAGTTTCTTGTCTTTCATGAAACGGAATGAAAAAGGAGGACAAACTACCCTCTACACTTGTGACTAAAACACACACAAACAAACATACAGTGAGTGCAATCACAAGGGGAGCAGAGACGGACCAGGTCAAAGGTCACATAATGCCAGTGAAAGACAGTGGGATCACACGCACACACTCCAAAATGGAACCAAGTCAATGCAGTGAGTGAGGGTCTACTGCGTGAATGGCATGTATGTTGGTGACTGTGTGTGTGTATGTGTGCCTTTCTGTGAAATGATTTTTTTTTTATGTTTTCTCGATTCAATGTACATGAATGGAGGTAAATGTGTAGCAAACACTGTGCAGTTTCACAATCTCTCGTGACGGTAGCACCAAACCCATGCAGTATATATATACCCATTTCTGCAGTACCATTGACCAACACCAGGAGGCCCAAACCACACTATTACACAGAGAGGGAGAGAGGGGAGAGTTCAGTGAAAAGCAACAGACAGTAGAACAGACTGCACTGCCAACAGGGCTGGAGGGATAAACATTAGTGAGAACACTACATTGATATAAGAGAGAGAGAGAGAAAGAGAGAGAGAGAGGGAGGGAGAGGGAGAGAGAGAGAGAGAGAGAGAGAGAGAGAGAAAGAAAGAGAGAGAGAAAGAAAGAAAGAGAGAGAAAAGGAATGAGAGAGAGAGAGAAGGCGCTTTGCGGGAAAAGATGAAGGAATGAATGGGAGGAAAAATACACAAAAATGGAGAAAGAATACATAAGAAAATGGTCACCTGAGTCTAAATGTAGGAAAGGAAAACGCTGATAAAAATAGGCTCTCTGACAACTCTGTACCTCTGAGGGCAAGAGAGGAAGAGTGGCAAAAAGAGAGAGAGAGAAAGAGAGAGAGAGAGAAACAGGTAGACCAAACAGAGGAATACAGAAGGAGCAAGAAAGGAACGGAAATAACAATTGGAGAGGGAGAGGGTCAAAACAGAGGTCCAACACCGGACAACAGACATGGGATAGAAATGTGAAGAGTAAAAAATAAGAAGCAAGAAATGAGACCAAAGGCTGGAACAGAATAGTCTACAACACAGTTCAGCCTCATGGGAGACAAATAGCAGCATACCATCCTCCCTGTGGTAAAAGCCCACATGTATACTCATTGGCTTCAGAAACATCATTCAAGAAGAAAAAAAGGCAACCAGCTATTAAAAAAGGTTCCTCTGTGGCCTAGCCCAGGGCATGAGTGTGAACATTCTGGAAATGTGCTGTACTCACCATCCTTCCAGAGCTCTGACACAAACTTGTCTGTCGATTGGTTGAGCAGAGAGGCAACGTTGTCGTTCAGGGGGTCCATGTTCTTCATCAGCCACTCCACCGCTTTGTAGTCGACCTATGGCGACGTAGAAACAAAATGGCAATTTCAAAAATGTGTTCCTAGAACCTACAAACTGCGAGTCCAAACTGTGAGTCCGGTTCTTTGAAATGTTCGGGGGGGAAACACTACGGTGAGACATAGGCCAACAGACCTTTCCGGCATAATGGATGATGCTGAAGTCGGCCTCGTCCTTGAGTTTCTTGGGCTTGAAGAACTTGGGGTGCGTGCCCTGTTCCTGCAGCACCTTCTCCACAAAGCTTTTGTCCGTGGCCTTGGGGAACCAGCACTCCTCATCCAGCAAGGCCAAGATACCAGGGGGACTGGCCTGAGAGAGAGAGAGAGATGGAGTACACAGCCAAGTGTTATGGGGTAACACTACCAATTACAGTATCTACAGTAATAGACCAATAGACCCTGTAGTAGCATCACTAGATTACATTGCTTTAGGTAAGAGATGAGGAGTGAGGGGGATATGGATATCCAGAAGGGGGAAAAAAGAGAAGGAATTATACTCACTGGCTTCTCAATGAGGTCGATGCAGGGCTGCAGGTCCAGGCCAAAGTCGATGAAGCTCCACTCGATGCCCTCCCTCTGGTACTCCTCCTGCTCCAGGATGAACATGGTGTGGTTGAAGAGCTGCTGCAGCTTCTCGTTGGTGTAGTTGATGCAGAGCTGCTCAAAGGAATTCAGCTGTAGAGGAAACACACCCAAAACAGGGAGACAGATGAAGATCAACTCAAATTGACAGCGGTTGTCCTGTGCTTGTAGCATTTTTTGTCATTGCAAATGTACCCACGTCAAAGATCTCAAAGCCAGCGATGTCCAGGATGCCGATGAAGGAGGCCCCCTGGCGCTTGGTCTTGTCCAGGGCCTTGTTGATGCGCATGACCAGCCAGCGGAACATCCTCTCGTAGGTGGCCTTGGCCAGGGCCTCCACGGCGAACTCGGCCTGCTCCTGCGTCTGGGCCTTCTGCACGTAGTCGCGGCCCACCTTGATGCGGGGCGACAGGATGGCGCGGGTGAAGTCGGTCACGTTCATGCCCATGAGGTGGCTGACCTTCTGCGCCGCCGTGTTGTCCGGCATGGAGGCCTGGTCCGTGTGGCGCTCCTTCTTGAAGCTCATGTTGCCCAGCTGCAGCACGGACGAGATGACCCGCAGCAGACCTGAGGAGAGATGTGAAAGAGGACACGGAGTGGATGAGCGGAGTGGTTTGTCCTTTGATGTTAAAACATAACAAGCACGCAACTTCCTTAAAGTTGACAGAAACATGCTCAAATGCTATATTATACTTCATTCTTTACTTCATTCACTTGGCTGACGCTTTTCTCCAAAGCAACTTACATGTTACATGAAGGGCCAGTTTCCCCAGAGCAACTCGGGGTTAAATGCTTTGCTCAAGCGCACAACGGTGGCAGACGGGAATCGAACCCACAACTCTTCGGGTTGCTGCATGCGAGCCCAACTCTTTCATCACCACACTACCACTGCTAACACTCACCGATCTGCTCGTCCTCAGGGATTCCCATGATCCTCATGGCCTCCATGGTGTCGTTGAAGATGTCTTTGTCATGCTGGCCGGGGATGGTCACGTTGCCGTTGGACAGGAACCGGTAGTTGTTGTAGCCCTCGAGGCACAGTTCAGCTGGAAGACACGATGAAGACCCCAACAAAATGAGTCTGAAGCAAACCCAGCCTTCTTAAGGCCTACTTTTGGCAAGCATGTCATGGCAAAGGCCGTTAATCGCAGTCTGGAAATCCTGCGGGTTTGGTAAAGTAATCTGTTGCGCCGAAGGATGACAGAGAAAAGACACAAACTCACAGCGCAGCTTGTCTCCAGCTCCTGTGAGCATGTAGTAGAAGATGTGGAAAGTCCTCTCGTCCTTGGCCTGCCTGATGGCACGGGACTTCTCCAGCAAATCTTACCAGGCAGTCAAGGAATCGACCAAAACCTGACCAAACAAATGATCTCTACACAGACACACATATAGTCGACCTCTACACAATAGACACACATACAAATGTGGAGAGGTTTGTCATGTTCAAAAAGCAAAAAGTTTCATCTCCAAATGGCAACGCAGGGGATGTCTCCAGAATGCCCAGACATGCCAAGCATTTTTTTTATTTATTTTTTAGAAGGATACAGGTCTCAATGTTGGCTCCCACGATATATCCATTGACGTCAAAGTTGATTCTGATGAATTTGCCCTGAGGGGAGAGAAGCGGATGGCATCAAATCTCCTAGAAGTGACCTAATCCTTTTACAGAGAAGCAGGAAATCAAATACGTGACTGCGAGAGCTCTTACAAATCGGGAAGAGTTGTCGTTCTTGACGGTCTTGGCATTACCGAAGGCCTCCAGGATGGGATTGGCCTGCAACAGCTGTTTCTCCAGCTCCCCCTGTAGGACAAAGAGAGCACAACACCATGCACACACACACTTAGATGCCAGCAACAAACCAGGCCTTAAAAAGGAATATCCAGCCGAGAGTAAGAACATAACAAATCAGTCATTGGGCGGCGCTTTATGACTCAGTCTCAAACTCTAACTCAGCTTGAGACAAACAAATCAAACAAATCAGTCTCATACATGTAAATCACACATTGCACTTCGGAGTAGCGCATCTGCATAGTTGCAAGTTGAATGTCATAATTCACAATACATCAACTCCAAACGTCTCATTGACAGTAAAAAGTACAACAGCAGTCTCATACAGAGACTTACTTATAAAGGTCTTACCTCATTAAAGGAGAAACACTACGGTATTTGCTTCACCAATTAGACATGCACACAACCACCACACCAACACCCACACAAAAAATTACACAAGCATGAAATCACACACACACACACACACACACACAACAGTGTTAGTACCCACACACCATGAGTGACATCTCTGACATCGTGTGTGAGTGACCCTTCACCGTTAGACTACCCAGATGACCACATGCAGAGGGGACTGACTGACAGCTGACGTTCCCACACAAATATGGCACCCGCGCTCAAAAACTGCTATCCCACTAGAAATATACTATACATGGTCATGTTACGAATGGTTAAAAGTTTACTTTTGTTTAGCAGACTAACGCTACTGGTCATGTTTAAAGGCACACTTGACCGATTAGCATTAAGCTTTGTATCTTTAGAAAACCAGTCATGTTTTTGAATGGTTGTGCATCATTCCCTCAGTTTGCCTTGAGATGGGAGAAATACGGATTTCAATGTTGGACTTCCTGCTTTCAATGATGTAAAAATCATCATTTTACATCATTGAAAGCAGGAAGCCCTATTCATGGGTTTCATTGAAATCTGTATTTCTCCCATTTCAAGGCAAACTGAGGGAATGATGCACGACCATTCAAAAAAATGACTGGTTTTCTAAAGATACAAAGCTTAATGCTAATCGGTAAAGTGTCCCTTTAATGTTTGAACATGACTTGAGAAATGTTTGAAACATCTGGCAAAACTAATTCGTCATTAAAGGATTAGCTGTGGTTACTATAGGTTAAAAATCAAAGATTACATTGTTATTGTCATTAAAAAAGTGAACTAGATCACAAACAATGCAATGATTCTAATAAATTAACTATTCTGTTATAACTGTATGTAACAAATAAATCTCTTAATCTCTTAAATCTTATTAATGCTTATTACATAGTATAATCATAGCACTGTGTGATCGCACAAAGCTGGCCTTGTGTCTGTGTTCATCGGGTTTACTTATATTTGGCAGCGGGTACTGTTAATTCCATATCGGAGATGAATTCACATCACTCACACATCAAATACTCTTATCATTGCAATGATTCCTTTTACAACACACACACACAAACAAACAAACAAACACTGCACACTGTTCACACAACATCAGTGTGTTTGCTCAGAGAGTATTCAGAGTGTATTTATAAAACAAATCACCTCTCTGAACAAACACACCATTGCACACACACACAGGAAAGCACACAGCAATAGGACACACACATACCCACCCACATTAAATAAAACAATAAAGAAAAAAAAGTCCATGATCCCCACACGTATACGTATACACACACACACACACACACACACACACACACACACACACACACGGGCAACACGCACTTCAGACAGACAAGGTGTGTTTGCGGCCGAATCACCGGGTCACCCAAAACTCCGCCTTGTCTGTCTGAAATCGGCACATCTGCTCGTCTCCCGAGTCCCCTTTCTGGGTCACGTGACTAAAAGTCCGTGTGACCCGTCAGCGTCCAGCGGAGCCCAGCTGAGCGGTGGACGGAGGAAGTAAGAGGCCAGTGCGGCGGGGGGGAGGAGGAGGAATACAAACAAACAAACAAACAAACAAGAGTAGTAGTGTGGGAGAGTAACTCACATGTGACAGGACCGAGCTGTTCTGTTGATGGGGGGGAAAGACAGAGATTCAACCTCAACCCAAAACTGACAGCCACACACTATAGTGATATTATGGACAACAACATGAGGTTGATATGGAGGGGGGGGGGGGGGTGGGGGGGGGATGGGGATCTAAGCCAGCTGTTGAGAGGAGTGGCCACTGATGATGCTTTGGCATCTAAGAATGCAAACAATTGTGCATATTTACAAAGATCTAAATAGTTATTTACATATATTTACGTATTCTTCCTTCAAACTTTGTGTATAAGCCAATTATTTATACTCTGAAATATGCGAGTCACTGGTTGCCTGCGCAACACTGTAAAGTACAAATATCTGCATAGCACAGGACACAGTAAGGGAGTGATCCACTTGACCCGTTCCAAGTCAGCCATGCAGTGTGTCATGTCCTGTCTGGGACCGGCCACTCCTGCTCCGATGGCATTGCTCAACACGACTGCTGTGTGACTACGGTGAACGGCACGTTGCGTCGGCGCGTTCGCCACAGTCAGCACAGACACACAGTGCTGCGCTGCAGTCGTGAAGGCCCACGCATGACTGCTAATGCTGCCTGTACACACACACCAGCACACAACTGGTGATGGCAGCAGGCCGGTGATTAGCACCCAATGGGGGGGGAGGGGAGGGGGAGGGGGGGGGGCTGATGGGAAGGTGGGGATAGGAGGCGTGGGGAGTGTGAGGAGGTGGGGACAGGAAGTGTGGGGAGTGTGAGGAGGTGGGGACAGGAAGTGTGGGGAGTGTGAGGAAGTCGGGACAGGTGTGGGGGGAGTGTGAGGAGGTGCTGAGGAACGTTTTTGGGGGAAACCCATATCAGGGGAGAAGTAGCTGGAGGAGGTAGTCGTGGAGGTTATTATATGGAAAAGAGAGAGAGAGAAAGAATGAGAAAGGGAGGAGGGAGGGAGAGGGTGAGAGAGTGTGTGTGAGGGAGAGGAGGGAGGGGGAAGGGGGGGCAGAGAGAGAAAAAGAGAGAGAGAGAGAGAATGTAGAGAAAGGTTGAAAAAAGATAGCATTCGCTATACTGACCTGATCTTTCTTGGTCTTGTGGGAGGAGGCCACGTGAGCCAGATACTGAATGACCTTCTTGGTGTTCTCAGTCTTGCCGGCTCCAGACTCGCCTCTGAAATGGAGGAAGAGCAGCGGGGAGCAGCCGTTACAACCTTTAAAGACAGCCATGACGGATAAACTAATTTAGGGTGAAGCGCAGACATCGTAGCCAGTGGACATGGGACTCACGTGCACAGAATAGACTGGTCTTCACGGTCTGTAAGGAGAGAGAAAGAGACAGAGGGGTGGGGGGGAGAGAGGGGGGCAAAGGAATGAGGCCACATAGTTTTCAAGGATACTGCAAACATCACGCAAACCACTCGGAAACCCAGCAACAGATAAAAACAGATCAAATTGAGAGCGGGTCTGGCAACGGTTCATTGACTCACGACTTCCAGCAGGGCCATAACTACCGCTGAAATTAAACTCAAATTGGTGCATTAAACTCTAACCAAATTGTTTCAGAAGTGCAGCAATCTTGTAAACAAAGGTTTTAAAACGCAGTTGTTTACTCATTTCCAAAGAAATACACATCCGTGCTGTACTAGCGATTGTAGGCTATGTGTGTGCCTGTGCTTTAGGTATATTGGAAATGGGCTTCAGTGGCCATCTTGGCCAGACGGACCTACAGAGCAAACCCCAAATTTCCCAAAGGTTCGTATGGGCATTCCCAGATTTTTCTGGAAGCGAGTCAAATCAAAATTGTCAGTCAGGGGAAACGGGAGCACAGGCTCCGCTGACAGTCACATCGCTTGATAGCAAGCGCACGCCATACAGCCTTGTTTTTATCAACGCTACACATGCCTCAAGTTTTGTCTCTGCAACAGGAAGCGTTCTGGCCACCGACGTGAACAGACAGGATATTAATGTCCGGCTTCCTGTGACTGGAAGAGACGGTGATGGCCCTTTTAGCGTACACACACACACACACACACACCAATTAAGGCCTACCTCAGAGGCCCCTGAACTCCCAGCCTTGAGCACGGTAATGCGTCTTGCATTACGAGACAATGGACAGATAGGCCCAGTCATGACATGCGGGGGGAGGAGGGAACAGGAAGCGGCGGTGATGGACAGTGATTCACATCCAGACAATGAGACAGGAGGACGGAGCAAAGTACACTGGCCTCTGACTTGCGGGGGCTAGCAATAAGTAATAACTTGTATCTCAGCATGCAATCAACGAGACGGAGAGAGAGAGAGAGAGAGAGAGAGAGAGAGACAGACAGACAGACAGACAGAGAGCAGAGAGCAGAGAGCAGAGAGCAGAGAGCAGAGAGCAGAGAGCAGAGAGAGAGAGAGAGAGAGAGAGAGAGAGAGAGAGAGAGAGAGAGAGAGAGAGAGAGAGAGAGAGAGAGAGAGAGAGAGAGAGAGAGCAGAGATTGAGGTCATTGTCTATGTCTATCCTTTGGAATTTCCAGGATGACTTTATGCGGGCTTGAGCAAAGCCTGGGGGTGCTTCTGGGATGGGAGTTTTTTTCTGCTTCTGCATAATCCCATGGTAGACTAGACTCTCAGGTATACAGAACCCAGACCGGTGAAAGAAGTGGACACTACCTGTCTGGAGGACTCCCAACTTAACCTTAAACATAATGTAGGGCAGCACTTGTTACTGTGTTAGCGGGCCTACTGGAAGCTTCAATTCAACAGGATAATACACAAGGTCTGTGTCCTTGATTGAGTGCCGTTTGGTTTGCATACATGAATATGGAGCACTTTCTGCACGGTCAAAAAAGCTACATTTCCTGTCATTAACACACACACAATCTAAAATCTTACCTCATTTGACTCGGTCTTTTAACACTGACTTGCCCGTCTGTGTGTGTGTGAGGCCTTATAGGCCATAAATATCAGATATTCTCTCTCACACACTATCAAACTCTCTCTCATACGCTATCAAACTCTCTCTCACGCACTATCAAACTCTCTAACACGGTCAGTCTCATAGTTTGAGTGACAGCGTGACAGAGTTTGATAGTGCGTGTGTGAGAGAGAGGTTTGATAGTGCGCGAAAGAGGAAGTTTGACAGTGAGAGAGCGAGTTTGATAGTTTGTGCGAGATATTTTGACGGTGTGTCCGAGAGAGTTTGATAGTGTGAGAGAGTGGTTTGACAGTGTGTGAGAGAGAGTTTGATAGTGTGTGAGAGAGAGTTTGATAGTGTGTGAGCGAGAGTTTGATAGTGTGTGAGAGAGAATATCTGATATTTTTGGCCAATACGGCCTCTCATATGGGTGTGTGTATTACTCACCCTGCATCATACTCCTGTAGGCTGTGTCGGTGATGGCGTAGATGTGCGGGGGCATCTCGTGACGCTTCTTGCCCTTGTACATCTCAATGATCTCTTCAGAATAGATGGGCAGGTTCTTGTAAGGGTTGATCACCACACAGAACAGCCCAGAATATGTCTGTGACATGGAAACGGTTTACGATTAAAATGACGGATTATTCCCCAAATCAAACCAGTCACACACCTTGACATGTTCACTCCCAAACATCCCCAATGATCATGGTAATACAACCCTAATAACAGTGTTCATTCCCACAGTGCAAAGCAAGTGGCAGATTTATTTATTTATTTGCTTATTTTTTTATCTCTGAAGCACATGTAGCGTTCAGTTTGTTTGGGCTATGGCGCTACAGTACGCCTACGCACTGTTGAGCACCCTTAAAACGACAGCGCTTATCAAGGGTTAATCAAAGCAACTGCACACATGCTTTCATCTCTGCTTCTGACGGTCCACTGGGATCAGAGGGGAGATAAGAGTAACTATGTGGTACATGTGGCTCGTCAGAGGCAGGGGGGAGGGGGACTGGGTGACGTGTGTGTGTGTGTGTGTGTGTGTGTGTGTGTGTGTGTGTGTGTGTGTGTGTGCGCATTAATTAGTGTAGGTTCAGTTACAGCCTATGGCTCTGCACAAGCAGGTCTTTAGAGTGCTTCTGTTAATAGAAGCACAAAGCACTGGCTAGGTCTGGACTGGGAGGGAGTGTGTGCATGTGTGTGTGTATGTATGTGTGGGGGAGGGGGGCTGAGCCTGAGGTAAGAATAAGAAAGGGGGAAAGGGTACAACAATATCTCATGTTGTAGTTCTCAGAAGTGGAACAGGGCCCCTCTCCCCCCTGGCCAGGCCCCGAGCTCCCTCCTGAGCCAGCACTTCATTAGATCATACTGAAGTCATACAGCCGAGCAACACCCAACCTTACCCCCACCTCCCTCTCGCTCCCCAGCAGAGCTTTCACAACACATACCGCACACACACACTGAATAACACAAACACTTGCACACACACGCGCAAACACGCACACACACATATACACTCTCTCGCTCACATACACAGCCACAATGACAGAGCAGAACCTCATGAAGTGTCTATGTGCCCCTCAAATGGTCCTCTCTCCCTCCCCCTCCACTCCTTCTCTCCCCTTCCACTCCTTTCCTCTCCCTCCCCTTCACCTCTATCTGCTCCATCTCTCCCACTACTCTCCTCTCCTCTGAGCCACCCCCTCACTCACTCACTCTCTCTCTCTCTTTTATCCTGAGGCCAGTACTGTACATCCCTCTCCTTAACCTGCTCGTCAGGGTCTTCCCTGCCTGCATTCCGCTGTTGAACTTCTCTCCTCCTCGACCTCATTCCACAGGTCTCATCACTTAGTTGGCCCTCCCCGTTACGTGCGCGGACGCTTCTGTAGCTCGAGGCCGCTAAATCCTCAGGCCTGGTCTGGACTGTGCGCTGGGCTGGTGTGTGACCAGGTCAAGGCTGCCGCCGGTTTCGCCCGTGGCTCCCCCAAAGGCACGGGACGCAGCTGGCAGGGCAGACGGGGGTAATTACAGGGCGACATTGGCAATGAGAGCCCAATTTACATTCCACGGCCGTGTTGTTTCTCCAACTGTGCTCAATGACTCACGACGCTGCCCTTTGGTCGCAGAAATGCTACCCCCAAAAAAACTGCCCCTCGAACATGCTCAATTACGGCCCGACATTCTCATCGTTGTTCACCTCTCCCTCTCACAAACCCTCAGCCTGCCATTTCTTTTCCCTCCTGCCTGCCTTACTTTCTTCCCTCTCTCTTTCTCTCTCTCTCTCTAGCTTTCTCTCTCTCTCTCTCTCTCTCCCTCTCATTTGTACCCCTCTGGAGAATATTGTTCCAGAAACTTCCTGTTTACAGCAAAGCTACAAACACAGTGGGGGCAGAGAGAAGGGATAGACAGAGGCTTGGTAAACCAAAAGAGTAACACAGGCAAGACACACACGTAGAAGAAAAGAAAAAGGAAAAGAGAAACGGAGAGCGGAAAAGTGAGAGACAAAAGGGGGTTTCTGAGAAAAAGAGAGAACAAGTGTGTATGAGAGAGAGAGAGAGAGAGAGAGAGAGAGAGAGAAGAAAAAAAAGCAAAAGCGAGTGAGAAGGAGAGAGCAGATGAAGGTGGAGGGAGTGAGTGAGGGAAAAAAAACAGTGCTGCAAGGAGGGTCATAATTCCCATCAAACGACATGTGCAACATCAAAGCATTTCTGACACAAACTGAACCATCGCCCATCAGGGACATTAAGGAGATCAGGAGTGATGGGATAGATTCTGGAGGTCTGGATTACAGCCAAGGCATGAGAGACTAGAGCAAGACTTGCTGGGAAACTTCATTTATTGCACACAGACTCCCCTCTGACAAATTTTTAACTAGGTGATTTGTGAATCGAAACTAGATGAGATGGTGAATAATTAACCGGAGTGCTGTGGTTCAGCGCTGGATTATTAGGCCATAAGGAAAAGGGGAATGTGGCTGAGTGTGCACTGCTGTTATGGGCTAATAGCATCAGACACACTGATCAGGCTGGCGGCAGCCACAGAGTTATACAGAGGAGACGGCCGGCCACAGGGGAACGTCAGAGAGGCAGATGAAATGAAAAGAGGCAAACACACACACACACACACAACCACCATTCTATTGAAGAGGCAAACAAACACACACACACACAGACACACACACACACACACACACATCCTAGTCCATACACACACATACACACACACACACACACACACACACACACAGATAGGCACATATGTGAATCCATGCAAACTCTTAAAGGAGGATGTGTACAAACAAGGCACACAAATATCCACCCTTTTGCATACACACACACACACACACACACACACACAGGTCCAACTCACGTAGATGAGGCCGGAGTAGTACCGCTCCTTCAGGTTGTGCAGCACGGAGGCCTCGTTGAGACAGGTGAGCTCGGCCATGTCCTCCACCTTGCTGAACTTGGGCGGGTTCATCTTCTGGATGTCGTCCTTGTTGATGCGCACCTTCTTGCCCGAGTCGGCCAGCTCCACCGTGGCCTCGTCGCCATGCTCCTCCTTGAGCGAGCCCGCCTCGAAGCCCAGGCGCTCCGACGGCACCCACACCAGCTTCTTGGAGGCCCAGTCGGCCTGCGCCAGCGGGTTGTTCACTATGTTGCGGTCCACATACAGGAACTTGTCTGCGTCCGACATGGTTGCTGTGGGACAAAGACAAAAGAGAAGCAGGATTGAGATGGCGTGTTTGAGGGTAGGGAGGGAGGGAGGGAGGGAAGGAAAGAGGGAAGGATGGGCGGAGGGGTGTTAGCGGTGTGAAAAACACGGTGACTGGTGGCGAGGACGAGCAAAGGGTCACGAAAGGCCGCCAATCGCACAAACACCTGCAGACAAAGTGCAGACCACACATTGGAGAGAAGGAGGACATTAATTACCCAGCTGTGATTCGCATTCACTGCTGGTTGAAACACTTCCTGAGCACAGGCTATCAAAACTTCACAAAAATGTGTCCTCTCTCCTCTGACAGACCACAGGTATGTTATCTCTGGAGAGAGGGAGAGAGAAAGACAGAGAGAAAGAGTGTGAGAGAGAGAGAAAGAGTGAAAGGGAGAGGGAGAGGGAAAAATGTGCCTTGGAGAATAGTCTTTCTCTGAGTGTTTGATGGATGGCTGGTATTTCAGGCCAAGCCCAGTCCCCCTGCCCTTGGATCTTATGCAACCCCAGAGGAATGCAGGGGTCGAGGCTGTTGGGTTAGCCAGGGCTCAGGTGGGATCAGAGAAGACGTAAACCGCACGGGAAAAACACACACACACACACACACACACACACACAGACACACAAACATGCACACACACACACAAACATCCATGGAGCCCCCATCTCCACATCGCTCACTTGGAGGAACCTCAAAAGGAAAAGCCTCAAAAGGATAGAAGGAGGAGGAAATAGGAGAGGAGAAACGTAAACTAATAGAGGGGTGCTTTTCACCTCCACTAGCTAATAATACCTTCCTAACAATGGCGACTTCAGAGGAATTGGGGAAAAAAAGGGGAAAAAAAACAGAAATGAAGCAAGAAAACTTGCGCCTGTGATAATGAGCAACATGTGGTGGCAATTTCGGAGCAAATCTGCGGTTTCTGGAGAGACTTTTGTTGATTACATGGTTCGGGGACCATCTCTGAAACAATTTCCAGTGTAGAGGAAGGACGACCCGCCCTGGCAGTGGGTGGGTTGTGTGTGTGTGTGTGTGTGTGTGTGTGTTTGTGTGTGTGCATACGTGTGAACCACCTGTGGTCAGGACACACACAAGGGCACCCATTTCTGCTTCAGTTGGGGACTGTCGAGAGACATTACATCAGAACTAAATCAAGATGGATGAACGAATGCCCAAAGTGTCGCCCGCGGGGATTCCACGCTCGGAACATTGCAAAACAACCTCTTTCACACAGAACCCCCATGCAACACACACAGGGCGAGTATCCGATACTACTAAAAAACACAACGTACGACAGGCAGGCAGGCAGGCCCCAACATGGCATACCTGGCAACACCTCTTTCTCACGCTGTCTGTTCAGTCGAGGGTGAGTTCTTTGCGCCTCGCGACGCGCAGGATGATTGAAGGTGACAGGACGAGTCTTTCCAGAACACGCGGCAGAGAAATGGGCAAGCTTACATAAAAAGCCGCCACCAGTCCCCTTCACGGGAGCAAACGCGCACAAGGCAGGCAATTATCTGAACATGCTGTGCAGCTCTCCCGGGCCGTGGGGGCCACTCAGCGTTCTTTTTCTTTTTTTTTTTTTTTTTTTTTTACTAGCGCAATTACCATCATTCCTCTCCAGCGGAGAGCCAACACAACTTTCTCCCAGCGAAAAAAGGCTTATCGGTCCTCAGGGCACACGCAGTCAGCACAAAGAAATGAAGCAACGCTCCCCTAATGGGAAAGGAGTAGAGTGGGATTCATGAAGTGCACCGACAGACAGAAATGAAAGCAAGCTAATGGAATGGATTTTTGGCAAAAAAGAGGAAAGGGGGGGGGGTTGAGGTATGAGAGTGTAAAACATGAAATCTCCTCTTAAGGTAGTGGCTAACAAATTGCTTGTTCCCCCCTCTTGATGGTGCGAGGTGGGTTACTGGTTACACAAGCGAGACACTTGAGTGCATGAGTACCAGCCGCGCTGTGTGGTGCTTGCGGGTCTGGGACAGCAGACTGACCGTCACATGACTTGAGTGCCAGAGGGAGGCCAGGGCCAGGCAGTGAGAGGGAGGACGGGGGGGGGGGAATGGGGTGAGCCAGAGATGGACGAGTCAGATGGGCCGTAAACTACAGGGCCTCCGGGGCTGAAAGGTCTTCACTGTGCTTGTCTGCCTCACTGCAACTGTGAGAGGGCTGGGAAATGAGTGTGTGTGTGTGTGTGAGTGTGTGTGTGTGTGTGTGTGTGAGAAAGTGAGTTTGAGTGTGCGTGATTGGATGTGATTATGAGGGTGTGTGTGTGGCAGTGCCACTGGGGCTGAGGCAGTGTGTGTGTGTGTGTGTGTGTGTGTGTGTGTGTGTATGTGTGTGAGGGCCCGGGGGTTTGAGCTTCCTGGGAAGCAGGGTGGTGATTGAGTAGGCTACGGAGCCCGGCCGATCCCTACGCTCCAGAACATGACCCGGAGAGAGTCGCCGAGGGAGAGATGCTGCGTTGCAACACGGACCTTCTCACGCCCCCCAAAAGGCGCTCCCCCCACCCCGGCCAGCTCACACATACACACACACCGCAAACTCGCCAGCTGACACCCATCACTGCTCCCGCGCTCTCTCCTCCCCCGCTTCCTGCTGTAGAACATGGGAGGACTCATTTTCGGGGTCCCCTCGCTCCACCCCTCACTCTCCCTCTGCTCCAGACGCCCCACATTTACCCACACCCCCCCGCCCCCCACTCCCACTCCTCAGAGTTTGTGTTTATCCAGACTTTTCGGGGTCACATTCCAGCCATACCGACTCGATCACAGAGCAATTTTTTTTTCCTTCTCCTTTCTTTTTTTTTTCCAAAAAAAGATTTCAGGGCCATTTTTTTCCTCCCTGGCCCCTCTCTCTCTCTCTCTCTCTCTCTCTCTCTCTCTCTCTTTCCTTTCTTTTCTTCACGCCACCCTTCATCCTTCTATTTCCATCCCTCGGTTTGTTGGGTCACCGGTGGCTGCGGGGCGGTCAGGCTCTCGCCACAAATCAGCGTCACACCTTCTTCCCCTGAGAGAGCAACGTGAGGCGCGCTGATGTCCTCGCACAGCTAAAGGTGACGCAGCCACTTTAACCAGAGCAGCCTGAGGTGACGGCACAGGCTTGGCAAACCTGCCCTGCGGTCATCCATGCAGGTTGGGTTATTACTCACCATTGACAGGAAAGCCATGCAGTGTAATGCAAATACCACCTACATTGATTTTGCAATGAGATATTGTTTGTTGGGTGTGTCCTTGCTTTTGTGTGTGCGTGTGTGTGTGTGTGTGTGTGTGTGTGTGTGTGTGTCATAGAAAGAGAAAACAGAGTTGCAGCGCTGTTTGTGCAGAAACAGCCTTTAGACAAAACCGCTCAAGCGCCTTAGAAAGCAGTAAGCTGGACTGCAGACTAAACACTTTGTAGCAAAGCTTGCCTATTACCCAAGATGCACCACCAAGTGAATATCCCAAGGCACTTTTCAAGAGACAAACGCAATGAACGGTCAAACAAATAACTTGTTTTATTTGATTGTAGTCTGATTCAAGATGCACCACCAAGTGCTGATCTTTGCATCAATGCTTTAATAGGGTGCTACCTCACAATCTTTGCGCTACAAAAGATGTTTTGGAAAACCGTAAAAAGGTCAACATTAGGATGATTTTCCACAACGCATCATAGATTTTTATCACCGACACACTTCGTAGCCTCCAGGGAAGGCTATTTTTGGGCCTTTCTGTTTCTCCACTGCACAACTCCAACCAGATACCACCTGCACCAAATCCAAAGGCACAGCCACACGGACAACAGCCACAAAATGGCTAGAGCTCACTAGCCACACAGGGACAAGCCTCCAATGTCACTTTATGCTCGGGTGCATTTTTGTCTCTCTGCTATTTTGTCACACCCATATAAAGCCGTCTTTAAGCGTTTAAATAGGAGAGACAATGGCGCCTTGTTGTTGTCCAACTTGTCACTATGACAATTGTAGGTCCGCCGCCATAACTAGATTAGCGTCTCATAGAGTTAAGATTCCCAATGCTATCCGAGTCAGGAGAGGAGACAGCAGTCAGATCTGCCTTGCAGAAGGGCACATGGGCAGGCAGGGCAGAGGAAAGAGGATGGATGGGTGTGGAGCGAGTGATGATGTGTGTGTGTACTTGCCTGTGTGTGTGTGTGTGTATGTGTGTGTGTGTGTGTGTGCTGAAGGGTTCTGATGAGAAGATGAAGTTGGCACAGAGGAAGTATGTGACCTCACTGTGAGACATGCATGACTGGAACTGTGTGTGTGCATGAGTGTACATGAGTATGTGTGTGAATGTGTGTGTATGAATATGTGTGTGTGTATGTGTGTGTGCGTGTGTGTGTGTGTGTATGTGTATAAAAGGGTGGGTATGTGTGTGCCTTGTTTGTACGCACCCTCCTCTTAGAGTTTGCGAGCATTCACATATGTACCTATCTGTATGTGTGTGTGTGTGTGTGTGCCTCTTGAATGGAAGGGCACAGGGGGACTAACGAGCCCGTTTTCAGCACTCCGCCTCAGGCTCGCCACGGACCCGCGCCAACAAATACACACTCCTCCTCGTCGGGGCCATCCCTCTCTCCCTCTTTCCTCAACTTTCATTCCGTTCCGCCCCAACGAGCGAAGGGAGCGAGCGACTCCCCGACTCCCCCTGGCCCTCAGCCGCGCTGCTGAGTTGCAAGAATCTCATCCTGATCCACGCCATCAGGCCGCATCTCTATATAAGGCCAGGCCACCCTGCCAACTTTCCACCTCTCTGTCTCGCCATTTCGCTCATCCGTCCATCCTCCTCAAATACACACACACACACACACACACACACACACACACAAGCAAGCAAGCAAACACACCAGCCAGATCAACCTGTGCTGTGCAGCTGGCAGGAGGGGGGAGGTGGTGGCGGTGGCGGTGGGAGGTGCTTGGTCAATACAGCCTAGCAAGGCTCCAGCAGGACTTAGGAGCACAAAACAAATCAAGCCTAAAGCAACCTGCCACTTTCTGGTCTTTTCACCTGTTTATCTGTTGAGTTAGCCTTTCCCACTCCCTCCTCCTCCTCCTCAGCTACGTCCAAACCTCGACATCATTCAGTCCTCTAATCAGGGCCCACAAGGAAGGAGGAAATGGACAGCTAGCCAATTAAACATGGATGGAAAGGGCAAGTGTGTTTGGTGTCCTCCCTGTTTAAGTTCATTATAGGCTTAGAGACAGTCTGAGAGAGAGGCAAGCAGAGAGAGAGACAGAGAGAGAGAGACAGACAGACAGAGAGAAAGAGAGAGAAAGAGAGAAAAGAGAGTGTGTATGACAGAAAGGAAAAGAGAGAGAGAGAGAGAGAGAGAGAGGAGGAGGAGGAGGCAGGGTGGGGAAAGAAGAGGGGAGAGAGAGAGAGAGAGAGGAAATGACAAAGAAGGAAAACTATTTTGCCATTTGTGGCGCTCTGTGTCATGCGGATTCTTACGCAGCAAGCAGCGAGAGGCAACGACAAAATTAGAGAGACTGCTGTGTCCTCCCGGGGGAGGTAAAGTATGCTCATTATGCTGGCGCAGGTCCACAACACTGGCTTATACAACTCCCTGGGAGTTACAGTACGGACGGTTTGAGGCGCTAACGGCAGCCGAGGCAATGACTCGCCTGCTCCAGGCCTGCTCCATTTTAGGTTGTTTAGGCTGTGTGTTTTCACAGCCATTATCAAGTACGCGTAGCCAGCTCTGGGCAGGGGACAAACCACAAGAGGGGTCGTCAAGGAAACTATTTCCCACAGAGATAAATCAATGAAATTAAGGCTATGGTGTCAAATGGTTCACTCTCTCTGTCTCCCATTGCTAAATAATGGTCAGCTATGATCAATCATGTGATATGCCACTCTCACTCTTTGTGTCTATGTTTAACTATTGATATTGGATGATGGTTACATAAGACTATTAACAGTTGAGTTCAGGGGAAAGTGTACGTGTGGGGGTGGGACACATCACTCTTCAACTTGCCATTTAACGACTGACGGCTATTGCTAGGAAATCCCGAAAGGGCTTTTTCGTATAAGAATGCATACATTTGGCAACACACCCACTTCCACTCTCTACCTCCCAGGGAACCTTTCAAAATACACCCATGAAAAAGTGTTACCTCTCACCAGGCCTTCAGCTCAATTCCTCCTTATCACGCAATAGAAGGGAACTTTATCAGTCAGCAAGGTCACTCCCCTCAGATACTCAACATGAGCTCACCATGGTGAAAAGTGCCAACTCTTCAACTTGCCAGAACACGAGTATGACCACTGCATAAACCAATGAATTCCTTTTGAAAAAATCCTAACTGGAGATAAGTTTGTTAAATAGAGATAAGAATCTACAGAGAGAGTTTATAAGTTTAATATTCTTTGCCTTGGTTAAGCGCAAAGTGTGGGTTAATAACTCTTGGTTTGACAAAGTCCTCATATACACACACAAAGAGAAACACATTCATGCACCCAGGTGCACCCAGTCACACACCTTACCCTGAACAAAGTCTATGCTCTGACATACATTACACAGCCAGTCTGTTACTACCCACGGGGGGCTGTAAAAAACAACCAATGCCTAACTATTAACCTAACCCTATCAATTAGCCCAGGAGAGAAACACAGAGGGACCACAGAGGCACAAATATGGGGAATAACCAAATGGCTTTTCATCACATGGTTCAGGCTCAGCATGGCATAAACAGGAAATGACTTCAGCTCATGCTGGCTTCTGACAGTGATGATTGTTGCGGCCAAACTGTTCACTATGGGAGCCATACCTTAGTGAAAGGCACTTAATACCGTGTGCCCCTCTCAAGCAAGGACACCATTACATGCCTCTGACCATCTCAAGGCGGTCAGCGGGCTCCCTTGCAGCTTAGAAGGCCTCTTTCAGCGACCGTTTCCTGCCATTGTGGCGTTCTCTGGAACGCGGCAGGTGTGCAGTGCAGCAGCGGGGTCGGACAAGCAAACAAACAAAAAAAGAATTCGGGCGGGTGGTCAGTACGGATATAAACACACAAAGGAGGACGTGGAGACTGGACAAAGGAGGGAACTGAGGTAAAAGAGCCCATTTGGCAGCGCCATGCTGGCCAACTCACCCAGTTTGACTGACCCAATTCAATTATGTTGTTTGGTTCTGGCCAGCTTGGGCCCACACAAAAAAAAGCCAGTAGCCCAGAGACATAGTAAAGCTACTTGTTAGAGCTAATATGAGGTGAATCAGTGTGGACAGATGGCGCAGGTGTGTGTCTGTGTGATGGGAGGGGGAGGGTGACATCTTGCCTTTGATGTCTAAGTGTGCATCACTGTCTGAGTGTGCTTTATTATCTCAGAATTAAACACTGACACCTGCAAAACTGCATTACAGGGCACCACTAGTTCTTCGTTACAGCTATAAAAGCACTGCCCATTTACTATCCAGCTACCTGTATGGATGCAACACATGTTTAAGACCAGTCTTTAACGCAAGCTGATGCTGGCTGGCCACTCACTTTTTTAAAAGGTCTCTGACTCCTTACTCACCCCCGGAATCACTCTAACACTGTTGACAGTAACATATGGAGTTAAGAACAATGGTTCCCTGTGGCTCAACACCCCATTGGCCGAAAAATCTATCAGTTAGATGCCGTACGTTTACAGAGACTTGTGTCAACATCTGACTAATCCCCACACCATTTCCTCCCTTCCAACTGGCTGAGCTTGGAGTGCACTGTGAAAAGCTGCACTCAGAGAGCATTCACAGCTAGATAAAGGTCAGGAGGGAGGATGCTTCAACGTCCCTGATTTCAAGGAAAAGAACCCAGACAAAACTTACACGTTGTTCATGCAGGGGGTTGCGGTGACCTGTTCTTGCTGCACAAGTTATTTTAGTCCAAGTAGAAAATCACTGTATCCCAGTTCAGTCTCGCCTAATATTTAAGAGCTTAAGACAAAGATTTTGCAACTCGGAAGTGCCTTAAAATCTACTTCACCAAACAATTAGCCTAACTATGTCCTTATACACACGGTCACCTCATTTCCATTCATTCATGAATTTTCAAGAGGAACTCCTAATTTACTTAATTGTATACTTTTCTTACTTCCGCTTCAGGTTCTAGGCCAACTATGTCTCAATCACTACAGCGAGCAAGAAAGCGAGAGTGAAAGAGAGAGAGAGAACACCACAAAACCCCTCCCTAAGACGAAGGCCTGGAAATTTTATGGAGGAGTGATCCTTGTTTATGGCGTGTGTGGTTTCTGGCTAAAGCTGGCATGGAGTGATAAGAAGATAACACTAAATGTGTTCTTAAAGTCAAAACAATAAGAGAGTAATTTGTAAGCTAATACTAAAAGTAATGGTGACATAAACCTAGTCACTATACAAAAATAAGACTAACAAGGTATATCTTAATAGGTTTTGCTCACACAACATCTACAGTATGACTGGCCTCTTACTCTGCTTCAACCCTCTCTGTCCCAGTATCCTATAACCATCAGTCTCAAACAACCTCGAAAAAGGGGGCGACAACCCCCCACAACCCCCCCCCCCCCCCCCCCCCCCCATTAGTCCAGTCAACACCTTAAAATAAACCCCAATTTGGTTGCATCAGTGCGTTTCTGGGTAAATGAATGGCCCATTGCTGACGTCTGACCACATTGGAGTCGTCCACCTCGGTGCTGGAGCACAGGAACTGGCAGACTCTGGGACTGGAAGGGTGTGTCTTGGTGCAGTGGTGAGCTGCTGGAGGACAAAAGTAGGCCATAGAGACACTGGAACTATAGCAGTCTATAGCATTCTCTAAACAGCTTCGCTGTTTTTCTATCCTTTTCTTGCATCCTGTAGGAAGACACACTCTGAATGTGTGGACTGCTCCGGGGTCAACTATATTGGAAACACTCATACTGAAATAACGGGGTTGAAAGCTCCAAGACTGAACATAACTGTTTGTGAACCATCACAGATCAAGCAAACCGAGTTTTAAATGCCTGCAAACTTACACATACTGTGACTCCAGGACATGAGATCAACCTGATAAAATCAGGAGCACATTCTCTGAAGTTAATGCATTTACAGTCCAGAGTATTACTCTCCACAATAAACTTGAGCTACATCTGAATACATCAAATGAGAATTAAGTATAACCTATATCCATCTCATATCTTTTCTGAAGCTGAAGTGCACAAAATAAATCACATTGACCTCAACAGTAAGACAGGTTTACCGCAACACACTATACGCCTAGAGCATATGAGCACAGTCATGTTCAAGTTTGTGTCAAATTATTCATTCAGTGGTTTGAAAATAAGATTCTGGACTACATGACGTCAGATCGAAATACATAGATTGCGCTACAAGACGTGGCTAAAATAGGCCTACGTCATTCAATCGAACAACAGAAGGCATCCACTAATCAAAGAGTGACGTAATGGTGTGCAACAAACACCGGGCACAACCAACCAGTTTGCCGGTCATCCAGAAAATGGCACAAACTTCACTAACTCAGGCAGTAACTATTCCACCACAAATGATGGATCTGCTATTCATTATGAACGAGAAAATCCTGCCCTATTATTTCACGCCAAAGCACAGTTTCTCATTGCCTCTGTCTTTTTGCAACTCATTCATGCGAATCACTTCCTGTACCAACTTGCTATTCTCCAACAGCGCACTTTTCATGGCAAACTAGCCTACTTAATGTAACGTTATCGCTGCCTCGACAATTATGATGACTTTTACAATGAAACCAGACGGACCTCTTAATTCTAATATCTAAAGAAAACTAACATAATCTACACAAATCTAGACATATTCAGAAATATATTGAGTTTTAGGCTACTTTTTGATAAATCAAGGCCAGCAATGGAGGTCCCACCCAATAATGTGTTGGAAGTTGCCGTTCTCGCCTTTCCTGGCTCAGTGCACTTGCGCTTGGAGATTACCTATCGTTACAGGCCAGCAGAACTCCATGAAGATGAATATGAAGATGTAGACTAGATAACCTGCAACAAGACTTACTCGAATATTTACCTGCTATTCAGATGCAGACGTTTTTGGGGTGGCTAGCAAAAACCGATGGCTCCGTCGATGTCCGTTACGCAGCGAATCAAACTCCCTTTCCGACGGCTGCAACCTCGCTACAAGCTATGGTTAAACTGGAGCGTTCGTTTCCTCCCTCCCTTTCTTTTTTCTCTTTTTTTAGTTTCTATCTACCCTCCTTCACAAGCAGAATTTTCGTACAGAATCGGGGTGCGGTCCAGAGAGGGCGGACGCTATGATGTGTGTCTATCCTTTCAACCACTCACAGACAATATTATAACAGTCCCAACCAAGAGAGCCAGTCAGATCGATTTAGGGGCGTGAATTTGTGGGAACCTTCGTGCCAGTGGGCAAAAGTATGAACTTGAAATAGTAGGGGGGTGCAAGGATAACGCGGTGTTTAATGAAAGAGGTATGTGCAGGCTAAGGATTTTTTTGACCATATAAGTAGCCCTCCGTTCAGTGAATACTACGCCATGAAGGTCTTTGTCATTATTTGGCCCACCCCTGTCTACAGCAGTATTTCCTTTATGAACGCACTGTACACTTGGAGTTCAGCCTTGGAATGTGTTTATTCATTTATAATCTCACATGTTCATTTGGCAATATTTGCCCATACCAAATCCAAACCTTGCCTCAATATTTACATCAGCTTCAACTCGAATGAAAAACTTTAGAAATGTTTTTTGAAACTGTATCTGTACGTTAGTAGATAAAAAAAAGAGATAGATACGCATAGGCTAAGGCTACACATAAAAATATATAAATACAAATAAAACATTCAGAAAGCTACCATAAAAGTATGCTAAGTATAATGGAAGTAGAATGTGACAGAATGATAAATGGAATAGTTGAGAGAAATCACTTGCACTATGGTGTGCAATACTGTTTGCCGGAGGCGTACATAGATGGGGTCATGAAAAGCAAAAGACTAAAATTCCAATCACAGTCTTACCCTACAAACTAATCTTCCTCTCTTTCTTTCTCTCACTCTCTCTCCTTCAGCATAACTTCAAAAAGATAATCACTGAGATTTCTCTGATATTGTAAGAGTATTCTGATATAGCCTCTATGAGAGGCACAGATAAGCATCTTCAGTGAGTGTGATTTTTTCAGAGATAATGTACCTCCACATCATGATCTCAACTTCCCTTTTTTAAATGTGAAAAACTCATATCCTTCATTTAGCTTAAGATAGCACAGATCTAAATGACATAATAAGTAGGCCATGAATTGCATTTCTTTAAAAAAGCGGCCACATTCCTCTCTCCAGATCTGGATTGCATGGGTGTAATTCCACTAGTGAAAATGGTTAATGAAAAAGCAGAGCTCTGAATTGCATTGAACTGGTATGCGTGGCATGCTGAACTTGTTTGTGAGCGCTGCTCAGTGGCTGTGTATCATCGCTGACACTTAACTTGGGAACATGCTGTGTGGTTTGGAAAAATCAATACATCTCTTGCTCTCCGGCTCGTTGGGCAATAGGAGGAATTTCAGTTCAGGGGTCAAGAGTCATCGCTGTCCCTGTCTGAGCGGTAACAGATGCTACATGAGAATTTGTGAGTGTGTGTATGTTTGTGTGTGGAGGAGAGAGCTTGATAGAGAATGAGAGAAAGAGAGAGAGAGAGAGAGAGAGAGAGAGAGAGAGACAGAGAGAGAGAGAGGGGAAAGGGGCAGGCAGTTCATCTGAGATATACTGATGTGGATGTGACAGAACATTCCCTCACTTTGAAAGAGAGACAAAATACTGAGAGGGGGAGTTAACGTGTGGGGTTTTTTTCTAGACAGAAAAAGCTAGATGACCAAATAAGGAGACTCTTGACCTCACTCCCGCCCTCCTTGAATTGACCCAGTCACACTCTTTCTCAGTAACTGGGTGTGCCCATAATCCTGGGTAGGTATACTGGTAGTAGTAATGTATCATGCGCTTGAGCAAACTGCAGTGCTCACTTTTACTGAATGACTGAGCTGATGATGATGATGATGCATGCAGGCTGCAGTTTCAGCATCCATATTTGCATATGGCCCAATATGCATCTGTGCCTACTCCAAGGCCAGGTCTGTCAATCATGACTGCATGTGTGTGTTTGCATATGTGTCTGTCAGTTATACCCATGTCTTGATGTGATGTACTGTAAGTACAAGTGTGATGGTTGGTTGATACCCATCCATGTCCAGGGGGGTATTCCAAGTACGTGGTTTAGTGACAAACCTGAGTAAGTTAACTCAGAGTAGGTGGTAAACCTCCTAATAGAAGAGCTGTATGGCTTAGTTTGCCTATTACAAAACAATGCCACAGGGCTCTTGTTCTAGGAGGTTTACCACTTACCACCACATCCTTGGAATACCCCCCAGAAATGACATACGCCAATGAATAGAAACATAATATTCAAGGGATTACAATACTCAACTATTAAAAATGGAAGCAATGCCTAACTCCTCTCTGTTAAGTTCAACAAAACATCTTAGTTGTGACCTGCAGATGTGTCTGTTTGAGTGTACAGTATGTCAGTGTGTTTGTGTGTTTGCGAATCAATCCATAAATGGAAAAGGAGCATCATCTATCCTGTTGTGTAATGCCTGTGACAAACAAAACATTCTAATAATTAAAAACAGCTTGGAAAAAGAGAAATAACAACTTCAGACGAGCGTGGTAGTTTATCCTTTCTTCTCCAGACCTCCCCCTCTCCCTTCCTCCCTCTCTCTCTCTATGGTAATCAGTACACAGGAAGGGGTGATAAGACGTATGTTGACTCACAAAATTGTGGAATGTGAAGAAAAGGGAAGGGGAGCCAGTTCCTTCTTTTCTTCGGGGGAACGTCCAGCCTGAACCTAATGAGTTTAACCCTCTCCTCGACTCCATAAGTCCCTGGCAAAATAGTCTATTTTTTTTTATCCAGAATCCCCCCAAAATTTGAGACGTCAGGATAAGAAAGGAATGAGCAACAGTGGCATGGCTGGGGCTGCATAAGGAGCCAAGGTCCTGTGGGACAGCCTGTGTGTTTGAGATATAAATAGGGTTATGTATTTACTATAAACACAATACTCATGTTCCTGGCTTTGGCAGCCAGATCTTTGTCTTGCTTTTTGCCCTCACACACACACACACACACACACCCACACCCACCCATACACACACACACACACACACACACACACACACACACACACACACACAGAAACAGAAAAACACATGCTGGCGTGTAATCTAAAGGCATCTGGGCTATGTGGCACAGGCCAAGCCACTCAAACAAACACAGAGCAAATACTAACAGTTTGAAGAAGTCTGAGAAAAACAGTGCAGGAGAGAGAATGAGGTAGAGGGCATAGGAATTCTGCCGCTCGCTCTTTCTCTCTCCCTCTCCCTCTCCCTCTCTCGACGTTTGTTGAGCACTCACTGGCTTCCCTAGCTTTTTTGCCATATATGGTAACAGAGTGGTAGAGAGAGGGAGAGAGACACCGAGCGGGAGCGAGAGGAGTGGAGGTGTGGTCTATTGTTTTGGTGTAGTGTTACAACTGCTCTCAGACCTTTCCCGTCCTCCGTCATCCATTTCTTTACCTCATCCTTTTCAGCCCTGGCTCTGATTCAGGGTCAGAGTATGCAGGGTTAAGAGAACAGCCCTCCATTGTAATAAACAGGTATAAGTACCCGGGGATAAGTCTAGACTCTACACTCAGACACTACTCCAACTCAACTCCCTTAAGCCAAGAGGTGTAGATCAAAATATGGAGGTGCAGTCGTTATAGTCATTCCAGCTATTCCAATCACGCGAGTTTAGCATGGCTGAGAGTCCAAAGAGTGGAATGCCTTGTGTGCGCTAAGGTGACGCGTTGTTGGCAGGATTATCACATTTCTGACTGCTGGTCCGTACATATGAGCAGCCAACCGATTCCCTCCATGCCTGTGGAAATGAGGTGGCATTCCTGAGGAGTCCGCATGTGGCACATCCGTGATCTTGCCTGCCTGGGATCCCTTTAAGCACAAGCCAGACACTCTCATGCGTGACTGCAGTTATCAGGCTCCCTGATTCTTCTTCCCCCACCCCCCCCCCCCTGCATCTCCCACCCGCTCATTTGGGGGGGGTTGGGGGGGGTCAATGAGTACTTGCGGTAAATGTGCCGTCATTCTGTCAGCAGCGGTCGCATAATGACACAGAGAGAATGCCAAGCACGCTATATGAGCATATGAGAAAGTCCCTGGGATGACATCATAGGAAGTCTGGGGAATAACGGATCCGAGGTGCAGGTGTGCAGCCCTGCCTCCGAGGACCAGATAGGAGGAGGGAAGGAGGTGGGGGGGGGGGAGGGATGTCAGACTGATGCACCTGTGAGCAGTAGCTCTGCAGGCAGGGACATGCTGATGGACAGCAGCCAAAGCGACGGTAATGCAGACTGACGGCGGCTCCCCCTCAGTCAAGCCCAATCATGTCGGGGCGAGCGATCGAGGAACGGGAGCGAGTGAGATCGAGGAACGAGGTCACGTCAGGTTGCCGAGCACCTCAGCAAGGTGGCGCGCGGGGGAGATGACAGATGGGAAACGACGAGGCGAGACAAGGAAATTAGAGGGAGAGAGGGCAAGGAGGAGGAGCAGGGAGATCAGTGCAAACAAGTGAGGGGGAGAGCAAAGAGCAGTTTGCAGAGGTGTTGAAAGGAGATGTGTGTGTTCCTGTATTTTAGCCGAGTGCTGTAGGCTACCCCCTAGTCAGGGGCTTTAGTGGGAGGGTGGGTCGTGCTCGAGGCACCACGGTTAAGGGAGACAGCTTGAGAGCACTAGGGAGGACAGGAGGAGGGCCACGGCTGGCTGGGCTGCTGAGGCTCAGGCACTCTGATGGCCCCATAACTCACATTCCTGTGGGAGTAGGCAATACTAATTACTCTCTCACACTGAGAGTCCACAGGTCTTCCCTACCATCGCAATCTCTGGAGCTAATATCATGCCAAGAACAACATACTTCTCAGGATCCTATGTCTCCATAATGTTTGATATTCTATAGGGAAGCACTATGGCTGAGAGACCATTACACAAATTACAACTTTACAACAGAAATGGTGTCGTTTTTATTTAATACTGTCATTATCAAATAATGCCTTTGGATATTACATATTGCATTTCCCCTGAACGTAACACATTTGCTGATCCTTTGTTCTACACAATGAATCACAAAGCACGTCACACGGTCCCAATGAAATATTTTATAATATCTTTTATTTAAATCACATCACTTGGTCATATTACATATCTTATTGAAACAAAAGCTAAATTAAACCCTTAACCATGTTCGTGCTTCCCTCTTCACGGATATTTCACAGTCACAAACCAAGAGACAGACAAGAGCTGAACTGTAAAATAAAACATAACAAAAAATTCACACAAACTGTCATAAAACAATACATAAAGTACATACATACAATCAGCTCTTTCCCTCAGTGACGTACACATTCAGCTTTCACGATAGTAGGCATAGCGGTGTAAGAATGACTGTGTAGAGCCTGTGATGCTGGGGGAAGCCCGCCCTCATGTGGACAAAGGTAAGAACTGCAGAGAGCTTTCAACAAACCAACCATTCACTCACTCACTCTCTCTCTCTCTCTCTCTCGCTCACGTCGCCCACTGAACTCCAAACATTAGACATTGTCTCTTTATGATACAGTATAGTACAGTAAAGTAGCCGTACACTCTATAGTAGTGTTTCCCTTTCCCACTCCTCCTGGTGACCCAGAGTACTACACGTTCTCTGTCCCTCCCACCTCCTGATTGGCCGAACACTCCTCCAGATGCCTCCAGGTCATTAGAACAATGTGATGAGCTCACAGCCGAGGTCGCCTGAGCAGGAAGTTCACTAAAACATGAAGTGCTTTGGTTCCTCTGAGGCAAAGGGTTTGGGAAACACTGTTCTATACAATCTATCATAACAAACAGATAAAACTCTGGCTCAGACTCCTCTACCACTGTTGACAGAGGGGCATAGTTTACAGATCAGGAGATGGTGGATGAGATGCATAAATACGTGAGCACAGACCCTCACCAAATATGCACAGAATTACAGACACAAGAGTAGAAGTTGAGGTTTCTAGGATGGGTGTGTGAATGTGTTTTTAAGTTAAGGACATTAGGAAGGGAGGAGAGGAGGATGTGGGTGGGTGGATGGATGGGTGGGATATTTCTGCACATGCTCAGTGTGGCCACTGAGTGCAGTTACAGAGTACTGAGATGATGTGTGTGACTGAGGAGGAGGAGGAGGAAGGGGATAGGACAGAGGGACATGAAGGACAGGTTTATTGTCCAATGAGTTTCTTGACAAATGAATCCAACTGGTCTTCATCTTTGATCCCCACAAACTGGTCGATGACGTCGCCTCCCCGCATGGCGATCACCGTAGGAACGGCTGACACCTGAAAGAGGATCCCCCATAGCCACAGAGTGAACAGAAAGTACAGTGGGCCCCTCCCGTGTTCTCACACTTAACAGAAGTGAGGGAAAAGAGAAAAGGTCTTACCCCATACTCTATGGCAAGGTCAGTGTGTTCGTCGATGTCAACTTTGGCCATGGTCACCCGACCCTTCTGTTTGGCAATGGCTTTCTCTAGCCTGGGCCCAAGGATCTTACAAGGTCCGCACCATCTTCAAGAAAACAAACATGGTTTTAAGTCAACTTCACCAAAGAGAGTGTTCTGTTCACGAAAAAACCCATTGGTTACATACTGTACCTGTGACCCTAGAAAAGATTCGCTGAGCAGAATTTGTAAAACTGGCCTGGTAAAACACCAGATAATTCTCTACTGAGATTCCTGCCATTAGTTGTGTACAAAACTGCCTCAATGATGATCATCAGCTCGATATCTGTCCATTACTGTATAAAGCCCGCCCCATATCAAAAGTACGGTTGTGTGCTGGGTGAAAACCAGTTTCAATGGGAGTGTCCAGATAGGTCTGCCAGAGCAAATGCAATGAGCTCTCAGATTCATCTGGTTCCCAAGCTATTGTAAACCACAACTGACTAAGCAGAAACCAGATAGCCTAACTAAGAGAACATAACTGAAATGAAACAGTAAATAGGCCTAAGTCACTAATTACACAGTAAATACTGTTCATCTCTCTGCAAGTAATAAAATAAAGTACTACAAATGCAGCGCTAGTTCTACATCTGTTGCATTGCCACTACCCCAAAATGGCATTGACATACAGTGTGTGCCTTATGATACTATCATACTGGAAATGAAAGGGCAGAGGCTTGTCCTGATATTGCCTCCCACTAAATCTCATGCAACATGGAACAGAAGCCAGTCATGTGGTTGCCTGGCCAAACAGCTGGTGTAGGATGAGATGTATTTTTAACCTACACACACACACAGCCACGCACAGCTTTCAAGATACAGGAGGACATATAGGCACAAACTTGTGACACATGGGCCATAAATTCCAAGACAGCAAGAAAGTCTTTAGAGAGGGAGGGATGTCCAGAAAGTTTTTTCTTTTGCCCTATTTGGTGTGTTATCACACGGCCCAGATCCCCAAGCTAAACTTAGTCCTGGCTAAACAAATTACACAGCCCATTGTCGTCAAATCTGTAGACGACATTCCTCTAAAAGGTGATGAGATCTCTCTTACAAAGAGTATTCCCTACTGCTTTATCCTGACAAATACACCAATAATGGTACTCCCCCAAACAGTTCTACAATAATTCCAACAAAAAACAAAGGTTTGGATCAAGTTAGGCAAGATCCCAGAGCATGACAACCTCTAGCTGTACAATGTACACTGAGCAATGGTAGCAATAATGCTTGTGACCTGGTAACATAAATGATATGCTTTAGAGGATAATGGTGGTATATGGTGGTGCACTCAATTTGTCCCTGAGATGAGCCAGTGTGTGTGTGTTTGCCTGGCAAGAACCAATTTGGTTGTGTGCACTCGATAGCAGGAGAAAAAGAATAATACGCAACTGGGCATGGAAGTCTATGACCACGGGCAACTCGCTGTTGATGACCCTTTCGGTGAAATCCTCCTGGTCCTGAACATTGAAGGAGACCTCACGGCGGGCAGTGACGGGTAGGGCTCGAGGGAGCGAACGCCGGGGCGACAGAAGAGGTTGTGGGCTTGCCGAGGAGCACAGTGAAGTGGAATAGAGGGCGGACGATGGGGCACGGGGGCAGCGCACGTCCCTCACAGACACGGTCCAAATTCTCCGGACGAGCAGCCTGTGAGCCATCTGGACAAGATATGGGTACATGGTGAGGTTGAAAGATTAAAATAGGTAATGTTTGTCATCTATGACCAGTTGCATTCCGCAAGATTACACGTGAAAAGCACCGGACATGATACAAAGAGTAACGTCATATTAACGTTAATTAATAAATCTGCAATTGCCTACTAGAAGTAGAGATTAGTAAACACGATTTCTCACAAGAGCAACAAAATACTATGGTCGACCATAACACACACACACAAAAATATACCGACCAAGGTAGGTGGTGGGCTATGTTATTTAAGTGAGCATGTCATATGAAGACTGGTAGGTAGGTTAGAAGCTATACTAGTGTTTACCATTTCAAAAGTGATTATAGAGAAGAAACATTTTATTATTATTTGGATACAGGTCCGAATGGAATGGGCTAACGTTTCTTTGACACGGCGTAACGTTACTTGGACATCGTAGCTTGCTAGCAACCTGAAGACACCCACCAAACTACTAGACAACTTAGATGAATAGCTTTTTAATGAAAAGGATATAGACAATGCCTGAAATAAACGACTGGATTAAACCCTGATCAATTCATATGAAAAACAACCAACGGCACAGATTAAAATATTTGAAACAGTTGTTATGAAAATATAACACACTCCAATGCTTGAGGTGTTTTGCAATCGCAGCAGTGCGAAATGCTAGCTAGCGCAGTCGTCTCCCCGTATAACCTCCGTATGACTTTGCCAGTTTGATCTCGCTTTCCGTCGTTGTGAGGCATTCTAGTCGTATAATAGTCAGACGACATGTATCTCTATTCTACCTACAATGTAATCTGGCAAATAGCCAACTTATTTGGCAATATTGTAGACAAAACACACATCCTTACCGTGTTGTGCACTCTTTAGATGTAGTTTGGCCACCCGGACCACAGAAGTGGATGTACTTCCGCTCGCCAAGAAGCATAGAATTTCTGTCCTGTACTTACATTTGTGCTTGGCTAAGTAGCGCCGACCTGTGTTCGAAGTCAGTCCTACAGGTTGGATGTGTTGGAATCGCTGGTAAACTGCAATCCGTCAAAAAATCGTATCGGTTCTAGTGCAGTAGCACTACAGCGACACAGACGTCTCTTCAAGACAGATAATACAAATCTGATAAAAAGAAAATGATTAGCTTAGCCTACAATCTGTGGTTGTTATTGCCACCTCACATAACTGAATATAAACAAGCTGTGTTCTGTGGCTTCAGAAGGGAAGAAACTCTTTCATTATTTATGTGGGAGCAGAAATGAAAGACCAAAAATACCGATTCACCACCTTTCATGTAAGGATAACCAGAGGATGAAAGGTTGGAACGTGTGAAGGGATAGAGAGACACTGTCTGGGAGGTTACCAAGCAGAGACGAACGCTGTCCCTGTCCGCCAAAAAAATCGCAAGGGCAAAGCAGATTTGTAAGTAAAGTGGCTATAGCGCTGCATGCATTTCATTGTCGTTCAGTATGCTATAGTTCTTGTTATCATATGGTCATATGGTTTGCCTTCATTGCCATGTTGGTTTTCTTTTGTGCTTTCCCCATCCCCATAACCTCTGCTTATTATACGTCAGAATTGGTCAGAGAATCAAACACATGTGTGATTGATTCACAAAAACTCATTCCAACTGAATTTCTGCAAAACGACTGTGTAGTCTGAAATCAATGCAAAAGTTCAAAGGGACCATTTCATCAATCTTTGTCAGATTGTATTGATCCTTCCTGTAGATTATGTATACCAAGCTACTTGTGAAACATTCCTTCATCTCTAGTGAGGTTTTAATATTTCTGAGAAGGCCATTGCCTGAGCAATGTGAGGACATCTTTTGAAACTTATAGGCTATGCCTAATGTTCTAATGCATTGAACTGTATGAAAGACCATGGGTTTTAATATGTTATTCAAAGATTTTTTATTGTCTCATCAAATGACATTGGATGTCCTATGTATGAATAAAAAATAAATGTGTTTAGAGTTTGTCACACCACAGGGAAAAAAAACATGAACAATGCGTCATTCTGGTCTCAAATGCTGGGGGAAGGTCCACTGATTACACTGAAGTCATGTCCAATTGGGTTGTATTGCCTCCACTCAAATGTCCTGATTGTAATTAGTGTGTGTGTGCGTGTGTGTGTGTGTGTGTCTGTGTGTGTCTCTCTGTGTGTGTGTGTGTGTGTGTGTGTGTGTGTGTGTGTGTGTGTGTCTCTGTGTGTGTGTGTGTTGTGGTTTGATATGCTCCACAGATAAAGGCACTCCACCATCCAGGCACCGGAGGAGATCCCCTTAAGAGCGAGATGCCCTTGCTCTGTCCCCTTTGATGTTGGACGGCACCAGCAGGATGGGCCAGCCTTTGCCAGACTGGCCGTCTGAGTCACGGGGCAGCGCGGTCTGCTGCGGCAGCAGTGATAAGGCGATGGGCCGGGACGACGGCGGCGGCGGCGGCGGCGGCCATGGCCTGTCTGGGCAGTGGAGCGGAGGGGACCCCACCACCACGCCTGGCCTCCGGCCACCGCCCCTGTTCCGTGCTCTGGGCCTGCGGGGCGCGTCGTCGGCCAGCCTGCCCCCTCACAGGCGCCTGCGCTCCATGTTCCACCGGCCGCGGGCCGTGCTGCCTGACAGCAGCCATCACGGCGTCGGCGGCTCGTGGAAGGACTCGAGCGGAGAGCTCTTCACCTTTGGGGACGCGCACGTGAAGCCAGGCCCCCCGGAATCCTCCACCGTCGCCTGCGGCAGGGCGGCCCAGAAAAGAGTGCTGCTGAGGACTTGTAGCCACCCCGAGGTGCTAAGAAGTGACGAAGGAAAGGAAAGAGAAACACGGTCGCTCTCGCTGACCGGTATCAAATCGGAGGTTTGTCCTCCGCATTGTCCTCCAGTGCGCGCCCCGGTCAGAGGGGGCGGCCGGCGGAGCAGCAGCGTGCTCCCCGAGAGCTGGACCGAGCACAGCGGCTGGAGGAGAGAGAGGCCGCAGGCCGAGAGGAAGAGGAGGAGCAGAGGAAGGCCGTGGGACACGCGCAGGAGTGCGGCCGCCTCAGTGGCGCCGGAGGGACACCAGGAGGCAGGACTGTGCCAGTGGCTCCAAAGCCTGGGCTTTGGCGAGGACGAAAGGGCCCCTCCGTCGACCAATAGGAGGCGGAGCGCGCTCGGTGGCGAACTGCGGAGGTCGCACGTCGAGGAGCGACTGGCGGGGGGGCACAGAGGCGTGACGACCGAGACGGACACGCGGCAGACGCACCAGAGGCGGGACCGGCGCCCTCACTTCCTGCCCCCCATCCCGCAGAGCGCCTCCTCCTCCTGCTCCTCGTCGCTCCTGAACGTGCCCCTGCTCCTGCCCGAGAACTCGCCCCCGCCCTCCCGCAGCGTCTCGCCCGAGTGCCCCTGCTCGCCCCTGCCGGTGCCCCTGCTCGCCCACATCCCCCTCCCCCCACGCAGGAGGAGAGACTTCAAAACGCTCTTCTGATCGCCTCCGAATTCACGCCATTGGACTCTCCTTCATTCTTATTTAGTGTCATTTATACAGAGTATGTTGACCTTTGTGCCATTGTAGTCTGCCGTATTTGTACCATGCGCACGTTTGTAACACACTCTAAATCGGTGTCCCGTGGGAAATGAAGCGGGACAGTCAGACCAAGAGAGAGGCTTCTGAGGAAGAACTGCTTTGCTCAGAACTCACCAGCAGGGGGGGAACTGTGGTGAGTGCATCCAGGAGCTCCACTGCTCAAACAGAGGTGTGCTCTGTGTCCTGTGTGTGTGTGTGTGTGTGTGTGTGTGCATGTGTGTGTGTGTGTGTGTGTGTGCGTGTGTACGTGTGTGCGTGTGTGCGTGTGAGCGTGTGTGTGTGTGTGTGTGTGTGTGTGTGTGTGTGTGTGTGTGCGCGTGTGACAGAAGGTGGGGGTGTGGGAGTGAGCGGGAATGAGAGGATATGTGTGTGTGAATGTGTGAGAGAGAGTGAGTGCATGAGAGACTGTGGGTGTATGTTTGTCTTTGCTTGTGAAATTAGGTAAAAGGTGTGTGTGTATGAGGATGTATGTGTATGTGAGGATGTGTGTGTGTGTGTGTGTGTGTGTGTTGTGCTGTGCTGTTTTGCACATAAAATGTATGCATTTTATAGGTATGCTTGTTTCTATATGTCATGTTCAGGTTACATATACATGTTCGTGTATGGATGTGTGTATCTAGGTTAATAGTTCTATAGGTCTAAAGTTGTGCGTGTGTGAGTGTGTGTCTGCATGCGTGCCAACTGTATATGTTCTTGGCCTACGCTTGCAACGTTGTATGTGTTTGTGAGGTAGAGAGAGTGAGGGAAAGTTAGAGAGAGCGAGAGAGAGAGCGATGTGTGTCAACTAGCAGAACACACGCCTCTCAGTCCTCCCTCTTGCCGCTCGTTTATGTGTTTACACTTGCCAGCCGCCACCCCCCCCCCACCACCACCACCACCACCACCACCGACCTCCCCATGTTTGTGAGAGAGCCTCTTTTTTTCAGCCTGACCCCCTCTCCCTCCTACTGCCCCTGCCTACCCCCTCTACCAAACAAACATTGCACCGGAAATTGCAGGGATTTCTGGGATATCTGTGGGGTCCCGGTGGACAGAGGGGGGCTCAGGAGGGAACAAGAGGCGCTTTTCTGTCACACCTGGGCCTTGAGGGGCGGAGTGGGGAGGAGGTGTGCGTGTGTGCGTGTGTGTGTGTGTGTTTGTGTGTGTGTCTATGTGTGTGTGTGTGTGTGTGTGTTGGGCAGGGGGGGGGTTAGATGTAGGCGCTCTGGGCCGATAGGCTGGACTGGAGGGTGGGAACCTTGGACTCTGGGGCCTGGACTGAAGTAGGCCATTGAGTCGGCCCCGGGGAGCTCAGCCTTGACCTGCACCACGGCTGCCATCACAGGCCCCTCGACGGCCCGCCATTCAGCCTCCCGCACATCCCCTGGGCCTGGGAGTCAGTCGCTGTACGGCAGCCATAACTAGGGTGACCCTCCTGCTCCTCCTCCTCCTCCTCATCTTCCTCCTCTTCCTCCTCCTCCCACATTTTTCAATCTGCCAGTGGATGGTTAAAAAAGCCCAGTTGTTTGTATCCGCAGAGTGATTTGTGGCCTTGCAGCTTGGCCTCTTTCTCTCTTTCCCCTTTTTACTCCGCTATCTCACTTCCTCCCTATTCATTCCAAACAGCACATGGCGGATAAGGTAACAGCCACAGACAGATTTTATATCAGAGTGGCACAAAGGTAATTTGTCACTGCCGGGGCGTGTGCTGATTGTTTGTGCTAGAAGACAGGTGTTCTCTGGGTGTGTGGAGGGGGCAAGGGGGGATGAAGAGACTGGCCAGAGGGCTTTGTGTGCCTTTGTGCATTCCACATCCATTTATTATTCCATTTATACCGCATGATGTTATCAAACCTCCACGCCGAAGCCGCCATTCTCAGTGTCTTAATTACTGTGAGTAACGTCGGATTGAAGAAGTAATGCCTCAAGATATGTCGAGAGTTTGTATGAGGTGTGTGTGTGTGTTTCAGGTATGTGCCTGCCCTCTCCATCTCCTCCGTGCCTTACTCCCTGCTCTTATCCTGCCCCAGTCTGGGTGACTGTGTGTTTGGGGAGTCAACAGAGAAGTTCCTGTTCTAGGTTAAAAATAACTGTGGGACTGACATTCCTCTCTCTTTCCTCTTCTCTCTCCCTCTCTCTCTCTCTTTCTCATAATGTTCTTTTTCTGTTTCCTTTTCCTTTCTTGCTTTCTTTCTCTCCTTCTCCTTCCTCTCCTTCCCTCTCTCTGTCTCCGTCTCTCCCTCTTTTGTTTGCGTGATTGTCCTGGGACCTAAAACCTCCGGCCAGTGTTGTGTTGACTGATAAAATCTGGAACTGGTAGTGCTTGATTGGTGCTTTCATCGGTGGCGCTGACCTTATGTAATGGAATGTGCTTTTGCCTCCAAAGGTGTGTCACGACAGGTGTGTCAAGGGCTGCTTTTGCTTTGAGCAAACAGTCCACACCGATCCTCCTCTCTGTTTTTCCTCTCTGACTCCTTCTCCCCAACACCTCCTTTTCTGCTGCTATTCTCCCACCTCCCCAGCAACCCTTGCTTTGTGTCTTGTTTTCTCTCTTCTCCTTCCTCATTTCATCATATCACCCTTTTTTTCCCATTACCCTCTCATGCCACAGAGAAATATGGATGTTCCCCTTGTTGCTTTAAGAAAGGCTACCATTATGGCCCAATGTGAAAAGTGGAACAGCTTGTCAACTTTCCACAAAGTGACATGACAAAGCCAGTGACTCTCTCTCCCACCCTTTTTCGGTCTCTCTTTCGCTCGCTCACGCTCTCCCTTTCTCTCCCATCTGCAAGGCTGTTTGGTGTCGTGCCACTCCTCGGTCAGTCTTTCCCCTGGCTCAGAGAGTTAAGGCCCCCCTCTCTCTCATCCAAGGGCCTGCGCTGCTCTTTCCACAGCCTTGTTTTGGAGAGAGTGCGGCATTTGATGTGTTGGTCAGATTCGTCCGCCCACACCTTTCCCCCCACCACTCCGCGCGTGCACGCCCTTTCCCATTTCCACAGTAGGGCTCCTGGAGATTGCAGTGGATTTCCACTGTATTTCCACTTGAGAATGGTGCAAGAGCTCGTCAAAACAGGCCCGTCGGCTGCTGCAGTCATGGGGGAGGAGGGGGGTGGGTGAAGGTGTACTGTCACGTTCAGGTGGCCGGAGGTGAAGAGGTCAGACGTCAGTCAAAACGGGGAGAGGGCCGATGCCAAACCCCTGCTTGGCAGTATGGGCAGGTGTGCCTATGCTGAAACCGGGAAGTTGAAGCAGGGTGAAAGTATTTATTGATGGTTAGAGTGCGTGTACCTGTATGTGTGTGTATGTGTGTATGGTGAGCATGCGTGGGTGTGACTAAACTGGAAGGGACATGTCTATTGATGAGTCACTCATGCTCCTAGTTTTTGGAAAAACAAGTCTGGGAATAGGCAGAGTAGTGTCTGTCTGTGTGTGTGTGTGTGTAAATGTGTGTGTGTGCTTGAGAGGGAGAGCATGAGATCTTGTGTTTGGCTTGGGAGAATTTTCCCTTTTTTGCTCCTACAAGAGAGCAGAGCATCCTTTCCATGAACCCAATGCGTCACATATTTCACTGAAAGAACACGACAAACTGACAAGACGGTGATGTGTGGACATAGGAGACAGATGTGAAGCCCTAAGCTCTTGCCTAGATGACTGACAGACTGACTAAACGTGTGGGTGTTTGGATTTTGAATCGTCAAGGGGAAGTGATGCATGTCAGGTGCAGTCTTTGGCCGACGCAGGTGTGTCATCTTGAGTGTGTCTCAGGTGCGTGGCAGTGTGTTTGACCTTTCACTCGCCGCCCTTGCTCACACATGCTCGGAAGAGTAAACCACTGCCACTCACCTCCGGACGAAAGCGAGACAGCTGGAGCTGGATTAGACAGGTGGCGGACAGACCTGCCCAGTCAGATTGAGCCGTCCGACTTGGGCATGCGCCTGTGGAAAACGACGTGGTTAAAAAAGAGGCCAAGGATGGCAAGAGACAGATCTGTAATTGCAGTCATCATCCTGAGTTATGACTACGTTATATCGCACGGGAGTGCGTTCAGATTCAGCGGACTGGCAGACAGGGCCAGGAGGAGTGGGCTACTTTATCATCGTCTTTCTTCTCAAGTATTTTTATACAGAGTGGGGGGAGGAAATTCCTGGTTGTTTTCTATGGCGGTTCCCGTATTAATGTAGCCCGCACAGGCCAGCTGAGTATATTTATCTTGCCCTTCACAAAGCAGTGGCCGGACAGACATATGTGTATAAAAACGACTTTAAAGCATCAATAATATTTTTATTCAAACATAAATAAATAAACACCAAACGCCAGGTCCTCTTTGGAATGTAGTAATTCTGAATTTTTATGAATGAGTGCATTCATGTGTGACCACGCCCCAAATCCTTGCTAGCCGTTTTGGACATCCAACGCCCGCCCTTCCCCACCCCCTTTGGAATGCCCTGGCCACACGCCCGCATCTTAATTGGCCAGACGATTCAAGGTAGGCGGAGCTGAAGTAAAAAGACATGATCACAATATATAGCAGAGGTCAGAATTTAATCTGTGAAGTTTCAAGTATTGAGTTGTCCAACGAAGTTCAGCTAACTGTTACACCTGAAGCATCCAGCTACTGAGCAACATTTTTTCCCATTTCTAGTCCTACTGTAGCCATACTGGATTTGTGGATTACTGTACCTCCGAGGAATACAACTATTTATTTTACTTCTTTCATCCTTTTTGCCATCTATGAAGAAACGACTTGTGACATTTTGGCTATTGATTCACTGGCAGAATGAGGACGTCTATGGCACTTCTTGCGTTCATTTTGGCGATCTTTGCCACGGTGTGTAACTTCTATTTACAAATGTTTTGTTATTTTTTTCCGATGTACCGACTGTAAAATAGACACGTGTGTATATGCAGCGGCTATTTGTTGACACTAGCCCTTAAGTAACACGTTTCTGACAAGTTCACTTTTGTGGCAATTCAGTTGTTATCGTTTTCTTTCGCGTCTTCTTTCATGTGCACCTGCGATAACAAATGGTGACGCACTGAGTTTGTATCCTTCAAATTATGCTTACATTTACACCAGAGATTTTGAAATGTCAATTGAACCAAATTGTAGATGTTTTCATTCACATTAATTTAGTCTGTGGGACAAAAAGACAGATATTATATATTGATATGAAGATGCGCAAATTGTTTGGACTTTTTAGTGATGGTCTCAGCAGCCACGGACCCATGCTTTTTTTTTTTTAACGAGATAATGATTACAAACAGTTGAAACTGACATACATTCAGCCCTCAAAATAGACAGAGCGCGCTGCGCGGAAACAATTTAGACCCCTCAAATCTCCCACCGCAACGTCCCCTCCTCCATGCTTATACAATGGCTTTGCAGGAGCGGGATGGTCCAACTGTGGAGGCTCGCCGAAATCCTGTGATCTTAGCGCCATCTGAAACGGCCTGGGAGGAGCCTTGGGGTTCCATTGATTTTTGTCTTTCATCCTCTCTCGTGTCTCAGATGCCAAAAAGCTCACCCGGAGAGGTTTTGAAATAACTCGCAGGCTATGAGGCGGCACTCACAGTACTTCACAAAGGTGGTTTTAAAGGAATCGCCAGCAGCTGCTCTCTCTAGACTTTGTGAAATATGTCATCCTGACCCCCTCCCATTTGTTTGAATGGATATCTGTTGAATGAATCAGACTTTTAGTCTCTGTGTTAATAAGGATGGTGTTTCAGCTCACATTTCTGGAGAATATGGATCACTCCTAGAGTTGGCAGGGCAACTCAAGCTTGGCTCCTCAACTCCCTCCTTTATACTTTAAACTTAAAAAACAGATTACTATGTGGGGAAGAAATAATACTATTTATGACAGACGGGATTCGCAAAACCTTCCATTGTGAAGTGGGACACCGAAGACGGTCTCACCCGAAAATTATCTCAATAACAGCCTTAGACTCCGACTATACAGAAGATTTACTGTGTGTCCTACTTCTGTTTTTGAACATGTTTCAGAGCTCAAGTATAACCCTCTTTTCTCCTCGCTCCGTGTCCTTCCAGGTTCGTGCTGGATGCCCCGCTGTGTGTGAGTGCCCGGCAGCTCGCCCCTCATGCCCGCCTGGCGTGAGCATGGTGCGCGACGCCTGTGGCTGCTGCAAGGTATGCGCCGCCCAGCTCAACCAGGACTGCCACGCCATGCAGCCCTGCGACCACCACAAGGGCCTGGAGTGCAACTATGGCAACGACGTGGGCAGCACCCACGGCATCTGCAGGGGTGAGTGTGGCGCGAGTGTGAGCGCGAGACGAGACGAGACGAGAGAGAGGGGAGAGGGTTTATTTTGCTGGGGGAGCTTTCAGAATGCCAATGGACCGAAGCCTTGCAAGTGCCCTCATGGGCCTTTGGTTAGTGCCAGGTTCAGTCTTAATATAACTGGCTCAGTGTGACGTCTCATACACACAGAGACACAGACGCGCACACACACACACAGGCGCACATACACACACACACACACACACACACACACACACACACACACACACACACACCCACACACACACACACACACACACAAACGCACACACATGCACACAGTTGCGCGCACACACACACACACACACACACACACACACAGAGACATACACCCACACACACACACACACATACACATGCACACGCACGTATACACAACCGCACACACACACACACACACACACAAACGTGAGGACACACAAGCACACATACACACACACACACACACACACAAACACACAGGGCTATATTTATGGAAGTGAGGCTGATTCTATATAAAGAGGCCTATGTGGATTGATGTAGTGGAGCTTTTTTGAGGAGGTATGGGGTTTGGGAGAGAGTCCCACAGAGAGACTCGCAGAGCAAGAGCAACCTTGTAAACAAGACAAAATTCCTCTCCGTGTCAAGAAGAGAGGCTCCTTCATGAAGCCAGGGATAAGGTGTTTCTCTCTTTCATCTGCTTTCACCCTTTGCAGGCCCTTTTCTTCCCCCTTTTTCCAATCGTCAGTTCTACTTTTTCTAGTATTTTGAATGTTTGTTTCAGTCATCATGTCTTTCTTATGACTTTTTAATACTGCGCATTAAAGCCCCGATCCAGATTGTGTTATTGAGGATGTACATTTAAACCTTAGAGTCGAAATTAATCTCTTATTTTATTGCCTGTTTTTAATACTGCGGATCAAAGCCCGGATCCAGATTGTGTTTTTGAGGATGTACATTTAAACCGTCGAAATGAATGTCTTTGTCCGTGAGAGATGTTATTATCTTAAGACGTCAGCAGGACAAACCCGTCTAATATTCCGTTCCGTGTTTGACTTTCAGCTAAGCTGGAGGGCCGCTCGTGCGAGTACAGCGGCCGGATGTACCAGAACGGGGAGAACTTCCGCGCCGGCTGCAAGCACCAGTGCACGTGCGTGGACGGGGCGGTGGGCTGCGTGCCCCTCTGCCCCACTCACCTGCCCCTGGCCTCGCCCTCGTGCCCGGCCCCGCGCCTCGTCAGGGTGCCCGGCCAGTGCTGCCCGAGCCTGGACTGCCACAAGGGCTCGTCGGTGCTGCCCCCCGTGGTCAGGAAGCCCGACCCTCCGCCTTTCTTCTTCCCGGGCCTCCTGCCCTACCCCAAGCAGTACCCAGAGCCCTCTTACCCCAAGCCGTACCCAGAGCCCTCTTACCCCAAGCAGTACTTCAAGCGCTTCCCGCACAAGGCCAAGGACACCCTGAGCAACGAGCTGATGGAGGAGGGGAAGAGGTGGGACAAGCCGCACAGTCACAAGCACCTGGCCGGTGAGCAGAAGCAGGAGGAGAGGAGAGGAGGGTGGAGTGGATTAGGATGGGGGTGGGAGGGTGGGAGGGCTGCTGTCGCCAACGTTGCTGCCGTCTGCCGCCTGTTTCTTGTCCTCTCTGGCGCGTGGCCTGTTTGTGCACGAGCGAGCGGACGGAGGGCACAATCGACCCCACTGTGGGCCGGGGTCGTTTCTCCCCTCCGCGCGCCGCTTCCCTCCTCTGTGTGTCCGTGTTGGAGCCGCCTGTGTGCGCCCCAGCCGTTTCCACTGAATCTTTAGGCACTAGCAACACTCACTCCCTCACACACACACACGCACACACACACACACACACACACACACTCTCTTTCTCTCTCTCGCTCTCTCTCTCACACACACAAACACACACACACACACACACACACACACACGCACAAACATACACACACACACAAACACACACATACGCACACACACACACGCACACATATACAGTCGGTTCTCTCACACAGCACATACTTCAGTCGACCACCTTTTTTCTCCACTCTCTAATCACCCACTCTATGCGTCAGTGTTGCCAGTTCTGTGAATGGTGCCTGTGTGCTTACTTGCTTACTTACTAATGGCCTTGCCTTGCGCTTACCCTATCTTATGCCTACTTGCCCTATCGCTCTCTCTCTCTCTCCCCCTCTCTCTCTCTCTCTCTCCCTCTCACACAATCTGTCTGTTAATGCCTTGCCCACATCCTGACGCCCACGACGTCTCACTCCTTTGTTTGTTTCTCCTTGGCGACTCTAGCATGGAGGCAGGAGGGGAAGCAGTGTGTGGTCCAGACGACCAACTGGTCCCAGTGCTCGCGCAGCTGTGGCATGGGCGTCTCCTCGCGGGTCACCAACAACAATGCCCAGTGCAAGCTGGTCAAGGAGACCCGCCTGTGCAACATCCGACCCTGCAGCTCCATGTCTCTCCCCATTAAGGTAACGACATGTGCTTGAGTGTGTGTGCATGTGTGTATGTGTGTGTGTGTTTATTTCTGTTGATAGACTCTTCCCATGTAGAGCCTTCCCATCCCTGTTGTCATTGATCTGTGACCGTGTTGTCAGAAACCAGAGAGAGAGATGAGGTGTGCGTGTGAGGAGTGTGGGTGGGAGGCAATAGATAGAAAGAGAATCTTTATAGTCAATTCTGCCGAGGACAGAGTTGGCACTGTTGCGCTCGTATCTCGGGCTAGTGTCAACATACTCTGGAAGAGCGGACGGAATTAGCATGTCTTTTGGAGAGGCCAAAAAGCAACACCCTTGCCTGCCCCGTTTGGAATCTGCTTGGCCGGGAAAACCAGACACTCCTAATGAGGGTTGGTGCAGATAGCCCCTAAGGTTGACCCATTGGGAGTTGGGGTATTATTAATATCCCAGAATTCATAGCACTCCAGTCCTCTGGGTTTCTGGCGACAGCCCATTCTATTAGGAGCTGTCAATGTGGAAGCTGACGGGTCATGCAGTTCAACGTCGACAAGCGATACCCTCAGAACACAAGAGCCGGATGTTAGGGAATGTTAGAGAATGTTGGGGGAACAGCACAGTCTCGTTCATTTCTGCATGGGTTTCCTCAGAAGCAGCAGTGGTGTACAGGCCTACAGGGACAGAACCCTGGTGGCTCGCCACATTTATGGGCCAGTAGACAAAAAGTATATTAAGTCGTTACTTGCCCTGTCTGTTTCACTACTGGCCCTCTGGATGATGCTCGCAGGTCGGACTGAATGCCTTCCCCAGTATGCCCCTGGCTGTCGGGCTCATAGGTGACATGTGGTCACTTCCATGCTGTTTGCACTTGTCCATCTTTGTGTCTCTCTGAGTTATTTAACAGCTTTGCAGCCGCAAGTCGACTCTGAGCTCTGTGTTGATGCACCTGTTCCACGGGACGTGTCAATGCCTTCAGAGCTGGCCTGGTATTAGCATGGGGATTAGAAGCTTCGGAGTATTTGGTTTGGGGCTTTCATCTGATGCCATGCCTCTTGTGCATTTGAAAGGAATTTTCTTCCCATTTTTGGGATGCGGCTTTTGTAGGGAGCCATATTAAAGCCAAAAACAGTGGTTTTAACCACTGGATGTCATTGCATTTCAGCTATTCCTTAAATGTGTTGTGGTCTACACATAAGAGAAATGTAATACCAAGTGTCTCCATCCTCATTAATAGTAGTTAAAGGTGATTGCACTTTAGATGGTAATAACTGTGAAAAAGGTTACACTTGAAATGGCTAGTGAAAGGCAGGTGGAAAGATATGTAATCAATCCGTATCCATCTCTCAACAGAAGGGGCGGAAGTGCTCGCGTACCCAGAAGGCCCCAGAGCCCCTGCGTCTGCACTACGCCGGCTGTCGGAGCGTCCGCCTCTACCGGCCCAACTACTGCGGTGTGTGCCTGGACGGACGCTGCTGCTCGCCGCGTCGCACGCGCACCGCCGCCGTGCGCTTCTCCTGCACGGACGGCGAGCGCTTCGAGCGGTCCGTCATGTTTGTGCAGTCCTGCAAGTGCAGCGACGAGTGCAGCCACCTCAACGAGGCCGCCCTGCCGCCCCAGCGCTGGCTCTACGGCGACACACACAAGTTCATCGACTAGTTCTGCACCTTCGCTTTTTATTTTAACCTCCCTCTATCTCTGTCTCTCTCTATCGCCCCTTCCTTACCCAGCCAACCTCCCCACACCCTGATAGAGTAGCGGTTCCAAGTGTACTTCCCAAGTAGATGCTAGCCCGAGGCTCAGATGGCCTCAACTCCTAAGGGTGTCTGATCCACAGGAGGAAAGGGAGAGTTACGTTTTTTTCCGAGTTTCAAGTCCGATCCTCCCTTTTGCTCAGATCTAGTGGATTAGTGCTGGCCTTAGATTAGACGCCCGTGTCCAACACGGTTTGATAGGGATCGCCACAAGAGCCCCGCGTGTATATAGCTAGCCGTGGATTCTGCGAGCCGCCATTTTTATCTCCCTACTAAAAAAAACAAAACAAGCAGTGGCAACGCGCTCTGTGACTGAAGTGACATGGGACGGGGGAAACGATATGATTTGGCAGCAAAAAGACGTGGTGAAAAATCCAGATTCTCAGAGGACTCGCAAAACAGCGGCCGCATAAAGGCCCCAGTGGACTGGTGGAGTGAAAGACTGGGGTTCGCTTTTCATGCTGAATGTGAGCAGGCGCTAAACCCTTCAGTGGCAACGAGTATTTTCATCCAGACAGTGTGGGGAAGAGAAAAGATGCACAGGCTGACTGTGTGAGACTTGTCTTCCAAAGGAGACGAGGGACTTTAAACATGGACCGAGACAGCCAAGGGGAAACCAAGATGGATGAGGAGGCGTCTTCCCTTTTATTTTCGAGGAAGTCTTCTTTTGCCTCTTATTTATGCTAGGCTATTTATTGTTTTGACAGATGAAATGACAAGCCTTTAAAAAAAAAAAAAAAGCAGATGATGAGCCTCTGGTTGGGAAACAGTTGACTGTGAAGGAGTGTAAGAACATTCTTTGACCAGTAGCCCTCTAGTGTTTCCTCAAGAGCGGTAGGACATGGGCCAGCCAACGATGAAAGAGTATCTCATACTCGACAACGGGACTGAACCTTCTCCTCTTTTTTAGAGATTTGTCTGAGGCAAAGTTCCAAAGCCTAAAGATATCTTCACCTTCAACCCCATCCATTTTGTATCCCAACAATGGTGCACTTGGTCTAGAGAGACTTATGACAAGCGCCTAAAGACCATCTCGTGGAGTCTTGGCACCAAAACGTCAACTTGGTAACTCCGACAAATTACAATGCTGAAATTTTGGGGGTAGTGAGGAGCCCGGCAACCCTCTGGTTTGCTGTAAAAATACATTTTAAAACACCAGCATCAGACATAAACATGTAATTTGGGACTAGCGGGTGGGACTTTTCTGGATTCGATCTGGCCTCTAATCTTGCAACTGATGCAAAAAATCAAGAGACCTAAACTCTTGTTTGAGTTGCTGCTTGCCTCTTGTGGTCTCCATGTATGCCATTTGGCAGTGTTAGATGAGATGTTGAGTGTGACATCATTCTCATTAAAGCCATGGGAGCCAACTTAAGGCAACAAAATGTGGGTTTGAGCCTGGAACTCGGGATATCTCCAGCGACCTCAAAAACACCCCCACTCCCCCAAATGACTAGCTTTGATTTTAGCCATTAGCAGGCATTTGCAGTGCGCACTGGTATTAATCTGTTAGCTGTATGGTGCAATAATAAGAAGAGCATCAACTTAATTTACACGCGACAAGTTTAGCATTCATGCAGCCTGGCCCTTTTGAAGACTTGGGCCAAGCTTTGGGACAGAGAGGAGACGTACAGATGTTCATGCACCTTACCGGACTTGTGTCTGACCACAGCTGGCTTGATATGCCACAGGAATAAGAGTTGGCAGCATTTTTTTCATTGAAATATATATTTGTTACAATGTGCAGTGTTGTTCAGATATCAAGAAGCAAACCATTATGTTATGAGGACAGAAGTTGCAGCTATATTTAACCAAATGTTTTCGGAGTTATTTTGGCAGTTGTGCTTTTTTTCTGTTCATGTGGGTCTAATGATTTCTAAATAAAGAAAAAAAAAAGTGGCATTGTGGAATATTTGGGAGCAAAGAAACACATTTTAATAGAAATCCTAAACAGCCTATATATTTTTATTGTGATAGTGTGTTTCTTTTCCTTTGTTGAATTCCAAAATCATTTTTACAAATTCCATTGTGTTTTCTTTTTGAGGGTAGAATTCTCCAACAAATTAAAATATGACAATTTATTGATGCAGTAGTGAAGGGTTTACATTTAATTTCAGTGAAATCTAGAAATAAATGTCATTGCAAATAATCTGCTTTAAATAAAAATGAAAATGTTTGTTTATGTGTCCGTTTTCTTTGATATTATAATACACCTGTACCAGTTTAGTCCATTTTGCTAATAACGGCATTTCATTTTAAACCTGTGTATTTGTTGTTCTTCCCACTTGCCGTAGGGCTTCAGCAACCACACAAGAGTGAATGGGACAAGAGCACCTGTTAGGCTATAGATAGTAAGGGGAAGTATCGTGACAACTATGCAGGCAGTATAAACTCCGAGTGTGGGATTCTATATTTGGGGAGAGCTATAACCTCTTCATTCCAACACGTTTTTTTCGCTCTTATGTAACATAATGAAATATTTACAAGTAAGCCCAGACACGTAGAGTAAACAGACGTGATTATGTTAGAGCTGCTTTATTACATGCATCATTGTGCATACTTGATGGTTAACAATCTCAGCAGTCGTGTTGCAAGCTGATCTAGTTTACTGTACGTGAGCTCAGGTCAGGTCACCACTGATATGAACGAGTTTAAAACACAGGCACCGATGTCCAGCAATGTTGTCATGTGAAGACAGCAAAAGCCTCTGATGAAAAGGCTAGCCTTTCCGAAGACAGAGCTCAGTCGACCTGGTATAAAAAAAATATCAGTACCTGGTATACCGAAATATCAGTAACTTTGAATTAGTAGAGCATAAAAGCATCCACAGCACTAACGGATTAAAAATATTTTAGTTTTAGAGCAGTGTGCAGGGTTTGGATTTTGACCTAATATTTCTTTACATATGGTCAACTTTGTATGCAACGTCATGTGTAAACATTTCCAGATTTTCCAAGACCATCACCCAAATCTGTATACTTTTCCCCAAGTCTGGAGAGCATCCATTAACAAACTGCAGACACTTTGGACCTGCACTAACATCCAGTCAGGTCATATCTTCCTTAGCCACACATTTGTTATTTTAGTGGTGGTGTGCTAGCTTGTGTGAGGAAAACTTTTAAATCACATTACACTCAGAAATACTCCAATTAACCACCCAGAATAATGAGCATAACACCCAATTAAAGTGTCTAAGGAGATCTGGCAAAGGTTTAGGCTAACTGGTAAGTTATAAGTACCTCAAAAGGCATGCAGACAACCAACACATTTGGCACGGAACACTGAATAGCATGCCAACTGGTGCCTTATGGTGAGACCGCACTGTGAAGGCCTTTCACAGTTTTGGGGTGGCCTACACCAGACCACAAAGTAGTACACAGCTTGGTCTTCACATGACAACGTGCCATCATATTTAATTAGGAAAGGATGCCTAAAGGCATTAGACATTAGCTTAAAATACACTTTGGGTCACTGGAGAGAATAGGCAAAGACAGCCAAGCCATTATGGTGTATAAAAACTTTTAATTCCAACGACAAATAAACACAATTGGCACATTTAGAAATAAAAGCATTAGGAGACCAAATAAAGTTAAAACTGTAGAACAGAATGGAGCTTGATTTAAAAAAGAAAAAAAATAAAGAAAACAAAAAAAACAAGAACAAGGGAGCGACTGAGAGCCTGGAGCATTTCCACAACACGTAACAACTCATCTGGACTGGTCAACTGCAGAGAGGGGAGACAACAGGAGGACACATGGTGAGAGAACAGCTGGACATTCCTGCATTTCAGTGTTGACATGAGATTCAAAGGGCCATCCATCCACAAACATTCTCTGGTTACCACACATTCTGGTTAAAGCCACGTGGCAAGCACATTATACAACAGCCTATTAAGAACAATTATTAGAGCACACAGGACTTGTCTACAGCACAGTTGGTTAAATGGGACTCAAAGATTAAGTTCATACAGTTTCTTACTCTGATTCTCTGCTGGAATGCCTTCACTTTGTTCTCTGCTATAATACCCAACAGTCTAACTCCAATAAATTCAATTTTTTTCCTGAACAACAATGGCCATCAAGAGCCATGAACCCATTCTGTCAGTCGCCATGTCGTGCAACTGGAATAAACCCCCATCTCTGATTATAAACACAAAAACTTACTGTATGATGAGATGTCAATCTCATCTGGCAGCTCAGCAACGTTGACTTCAAAACGGTCTTGCACATCATTCAGTGTCTTGGCGTCAGTCTCGTCAGACACAAAGGTTACAGCCAAGCCCTTCGTGCCAAATCTGCCTGCACGGGCCACCTGGGGGAACAAGTAAAGGTTAGCTCAGAAGCAAAACTTAAGGTCGGTTATGCTTTAGTCTCCAAATGTTTAGGGGTTACATCCCACTGTTTTCTTTTCTTTGAGGACGTACTCTGTGCAGGTAAGTGTCTGAGTCCTCTGGCATGTCGTAGTTGAACACGATGTTGACCCGCTCGATATCCATCCCCCGACCAAACAGGTTGGTGGCCACCAGTATCCGTCTCTGGAAGTCCTTGAACTGCTGGTACCGGGACAGCCTGGGGATAATGGGGTCAAATGAACCGTTGATGAGTCATGCTGAGCAACTTGTCAACACATTTGTAAAAGCGAGGTCTGAGTATTTTAAGGATGGGGGGGGGGGGGGGTATTGGCAGTCTGACTGACCTTTCAGCCTGGACCATGCTGCTGTGGATGGCAATGGCAGGGAAGTTCTGCTCCACCAGCAGCTGGGCGAGAGCCATGCAGCGCTGCACAGACTTCACAAAGATCACCACCTGCAGGCAGAGATGGAAATTACAGCAAAACAATTCGGCAAAGCAGAGACCACAGAACAGTGAACCAGTTACTGTTGATGGTGAGAGTGAAATACCTGCTGGAAACCCATCTAGTTTGCACATTTGATAGTTCACAAATTCCTTAAAACCAAAATGTTATGCTACATTCTAACACTACATACTGCCCATTATTCATCCCCAAACTAGTAAAATTTTTCCTTCCTACCTGGTTAAACTCCAGCACATCCAGAAGGTCGAAGAGCTTGCGGTTTTTCTCGCTGTCCTTCAGCTTGCAGTAGTACTGCTGCAGGCCATGCAGAGTAAGCTTGGTCTCATCATCCACAAACACCTCCATGGGCTGAAAGGAGATAAATAAGGCCCATTAGGCAAGGACACAGCATAGGATAAGCAGTCAAAAGTATGGCACAATATACCATGACATGATTAAACATTAAAACCTATACAATTTAAAAAGGGTTCAACTGGTCATGAGCCCATACAGTAGTTTCCTGTGTAAGCCGCAGGACAGTGTTTTATGCAAGTTAAAAGAAATACCATATTAACTGCCCCCGTGTATTAACCTCATAGCTGAAGAAATTTTGCAATATAACTATTTGCAGCGGGTAATAGTTGGGAAATTACGGTATATTATTTAGAAAGTTGGGAGTAGAGGCCACATCACTTACATCCTGCATGAACTTGCGGCAGACGGGTCGGATCTCTTTGCTTAGTGTAGCGCTGAACATCATGACCTGCTTCTCGTGGGGTGTGAGCCGGAAAATCTCCTGCACGTCACGCCTCATGTCTGTGGGAGGATCACAAAGACGGGAGTACATCAAATCCCTGGCCTTTAAAAGCACATCAATTGTAATCATCGCAATCATTAAAATGACATCAACGATGGCTACTTTTTCCTTTGATAGCAACCAGTCCTATCTGGTTCACAATCACAAAATGGCTACTACCAGTGATTACTAAACTATTTTGCGCCACTGTAACATACTGGGGGTAGCAATTCCATCTTACCCAGCTGCTCCAACATCTTATCACACTCATCCAGGACAAAGTGTTTGACATTCTTCAGACTGAGGGTCTTGTTGCGAATGAGGGCGAGGGTACGGCCAGGTGTGCCCACCACGATGTGGGGACAGTTCTTGCGGAGGACCTCCTCGTCCTTCTTGATGGACAGGCCGCCGAAGAACACGGCGCATTTCACGCTGGACATGTATTTGGAGAAGCGCTCGTACTCTTTGCTGATCTGGAAAGCCAACTCGCGTGTGTGGCACATCACAAGGACTGACACCTGGGAGAGAGATGGCAAAAGGGAAAATGTAAACTTAACAATTGAGCAGTGGGAACATTCAAATGGTAAACTTTGCCCAAACAGCACATCATCCCCTGGAGGTTCAGATATTTTTTTTTATTTCAGCTATTACAACAACCAATCTATAAATATTAAGTTTGATTATTGAACAAAGACTTAAAACACTAACGCAATGGAGTACACAAACTCTAAATAAACAACACATAACCATCTTGTTTCTCACCTGTCCATCAACAGGCTCTATCTGCTGTAGTGTAGCAAGAACAAACACGGCTGTCTTTCCCATACCAGACTTGGCCTGGCACAAAATATCCATACCCAGAATGGCCTGAGGGATACACTCATGCTGGACTGAAAGAGAGAAGCAGAATGCAGGTGCTTGACATGTCCTGGACACAAAAAGGCAAGTCCTCCTCACTCAATCAATGTCAGGTACAGCAAATCATTTTAAAAAAGTCCTCAAACGTGCGTCACTCATCGAGTCCCGCTCATCCTACCTTCAGACGGATGCTCAAAACCGCAGTCCACGATAGCGCGGAGCAGCTCAGGCTTGAGCAGGAAGTCCCTGAAGCCGGAGCTGTGGATGGAAACGTAGGAGCCCTTCACCTCCTTCTTGCCCGCAGGAGCGGCGCTCTCTGGGGCTACCTGCTGCTCCTCATCATCTTCGTAGTCGAGCAGCTCGTTGTCAACATCGTTCTCAGCCATGCTACAAGATGAATGAGAGGGGTTAATGGGGAAGACAAATTCTCCTAAAACAATACTGCCTTCACAAAACAGAGGACATTTTCAAGTGTCCTCTTAATGGCTTTTGTTCCATGTCCATTGGTTAATGGTACATCAAAATTGCAGGACAATAGTAGCAAGAGTAGTAGCCCTAGTACCACATATGCAGTACATTCAGATGGTAATTCAAGCAAGCGTGGTGTTACCGAGGTGTTACAGAAACTCATAACATGAATCATTAGTAATGAAGCTGTACATTGTGTGAACAAAGGACGGTCCTTTTTAATAATAGATAAAAAAGATAGTAGATGAACAATACTGCATACCAACTAAATAACTAGAAACACTGGAGAGTCATTGCACACCAAAGTTCACAAATGCTAAGTTCAGCAGAACCTGTACACAAACTTGAACAACTTGTTCGTTACCAAACAGCTGCACTCTAGACGCATGCACAACATCAACTATTCCAACAGTAAATGTACAAAATAGCCTATTTCAAATTAGATGTCATCTTCATTCAGGTACAGTGCCGCGCTAAATTCAAAGGACATTGCACTTGTAGGAGATACCTGTAAATGGCGCTCAGCTGATGTAGCTTCCGACTGCGTTCAACCCGCGTTTAGGTTAGCAAAGCTAACTCTGGCTAGCTGCTAATCAAGCTAGGCTAGACAGCTAACCGCGTTAGCAAAGACGCGCTCTTAATCTGCGTTAACGGTAAAGCATTCGTAAAAACATTAGTGTTGCTGAACACAAGTGATAGTTTTACCAAGTACAGTTGTTGTAAATCAAACTAGTCCAAACCAACTTTACAGGAGGAAACAGAATTGTCTAACGCTAACGTTACTCGCGCCTGGCCTATCGGACGTAAAGGGACAATAGGACCCTGCAACGTCCCTTGTTGCTCGAAGGCTCAATGGTTAGTCCCAAAGTTCGCCACATTCAGAAAATCATACTAGAGTTTCGGATTAAGGGCCTTTACAGCTGGATTATAAATCAGTAAACACATTAATTTCAAGTTATTTACTATTCATCTCGGTACTTGGAAATCAACTAACGTTAGAGTATGAAAGCTAGTCAGCTAATTTATAATGTTTCTCTTAGCTAATTTTCCACGATTAGCTAACCAGCGATTCGTTTCTTAGTCGTGTGGTAGCTATGTTAAACTAAAATTTAACTGCGTAATAACAATTTGAACAGTAAACAATTAGGTACACAGACGACATCGAACAATGAGGGTAAACAAATAACAAATCTTACCTTGTTGGGACACAAAACTTCTCAAGACTGGCTAACGAGACTGACTCAATGAATCAAAACCGCATGTGCAAGCGGTAGGCCTAACAGTTTATACCGCCTTCCGGAAGATCCGCCTCCAGTAGATACAACAATGCTATTGGTTATTGGAGATGCTCGTATCGACCTGTTCAACTATCCAACTATTCAAGAAGTGGGATGGGTTGTTGCGTCCCCATGAAGCCTGGGAGTACCCATACGAGCCTTTGGTAAATTTGGGATACTAGAGAAGTGCCCGTTCAAATCTTTTAGGTCTATGGTTCAAACATGTTGTCTCTGTAGAAACCCGTGGCCCAATTACATGTTCGCAGGTAGGTCTGCTTTAAAGGGGAATTTTGTAGGTCCTCATCCACCCTATTTACATGGCATGTTCCATAAAATGATTAAAGATATCGAGGATATGTATAATTAATAATAGTTTACTTTCTCCTGGACTGTTGTGTGAGACAAGAACCGCACAAGGTTTACAGGATGTTGCAGCTGCCCAAGGCTATGTTCTGTTTGAGTGTGTTATGTGTATAGGCTACAGCTGTGTGAATGCATGCAAAATTGAATTTGAAGTGTATGATCGCATATTCTGTATAGTTTACTCATAGTTTTTACTTTTACCTTCTCAATAAATGGCCACCATCATTTCCTAGGAGTAGCATAGGCTAGTGCATGCTTGGTGTGTAGACTCAGAGATGATAGAATTTAATGCTTACTGCATCATGTGTATGCATTTCATGACTGTTGTAGGCTGTGTTACTTTGCCAGGGTGTGAATATGTCTGTAGCTCAGTGTCAGCGTTAAATTGTGTGTAGATGTGATCTTTGTCTCACTTTGCCTGAACCCCCAGTTAGTAAAGGTTTTGGGAGCACCCACATGGAATCACACACATTATAAACAAATGAAGAGCTCTTTTCCAAAACATTATAAATCCATTTTGAAAACATTAATAAATCATGTTATGTAACTCAGGTTATATCAACAGAGGTGCAATTGTGATACTTCTATTGAGTGAAGATCAATCAAATAACAATAACAATTGCAGTTTCACTGAAACTAGCTGGAAAACAACATTAAAAAAAAATCATGAAAATGTTAGCTGGCCTACCTGTTTATGTATTAAGATCACTTCAGCTGATTCAGAATGTTGCAGCACGCCTCAATCAGCCAAAGAGTAAGACATGTAACTCCTCTCTTATTTACTCCACTGGCTTAGTGGCCATAATTAAATTTAAATCTCTTAGTTTAGCTTAGGACACTGACTGGATCTGCTCCCTGCTACTTGAATTCAATGATCCAAGGTTTATATTCCCAACCGCCCACTACGGTCTTCCGACGCATCTGATATTGACTAGCTGTAAACTCTGGGTCAAATTCAAGATTTTTTGATCAGTGCAGTGGTTCCATGTTGGTGGAATGAGTTGTCCATACTCTTCGTCCTAACAATAGTTTTGAATCTTTCAAGAGGGATCTTAAGGCATCAATATGCTAGTTTCTTATGATTATGGTTTGTATAGTGTTGTTTTGTTCTCATTAGGCCATTGATTAAATTGATATTGTTGTAACGCGACACAGTAACACCGGAACACATGAAACTTGGTGGGCATGTAGCCCGAGGAGACTTTTACGGAAAAAAATTGTGTCGTCCCTGGGGGCCACTCCACCCCCGCGCTGGCCCCCCCGAAACCCAAAAATGGCATTTTTTCCTAAATAACTACCTGAACCGTGACACTGAGGATGACGAAATGTTTATGGTATGTTAGTCTCAAGAGCCCGCATCAACTTAGCTTGCAACCAGTCATTTGTGATTTGTGACCCTCCTAGTAAAAATTAAAATGCAATATTATATTGCTTCTTCAGAAATGTTATGAACTGCACCAAATTTCATGTGTATGATTAACCTGACATCCTCTGGGAGTATGCCAAGTTTTGTGGAATTTCATCCATGGGGAGCCTATAAAATAAATCAATTTATGTACATTTAGTGACTGTACACCCAATGGCCTGCAGATGCAGCTTTTGAGGGAAGGGTAGCTGGTCAAGAATGACACATAGACCTACTCACACACACGCACAGATACACATACATCCACAGATTCCACACATGCACACACACATACACACACACACACACCGACACACGCAGACACACACACACGCACACTCACACACACACACACACACACACACACTGACACACTATGCACAAAGGCAAACTCACACATGGACACACTCATTTCTTTACACATGAGCTAGAAGAGTAGGAGATATGTGCATACAAATTGCACAAATAGGAGATACAGGAGAGTTGACAAACGTAACTTATTTTTGTGGAGTGAATGTGCAGAACTGAGCTGCGGTCATATTGTGAAGAGGTGCTTCTAGTCTTTTTGTCTTACAAAGAACTGAAATTAGCCCTCAAGATTGAGTTTGAAAAACAATCAAAAAGTATTTATTATCAATGCTGAAGACTTCTTTAATCAGTTCTTATGCATCCTCCTCTGCTGTGGATGATTTCCTCCAACAACAAAATCTGAACTGGCTGGCCATGGCCCTCTCCTGTCTTGCTCTCTTCTTCTCCAGTTTTTCGGCCTCCTTTCTCTCCTTAGCTTCCTTTCTTTGCTTTTCCTTCAGCTCAGCCTTCAGAACGTTCTCCAGTGCTTTCTTGGTCTTTTCGGCCACCTTCACCTTCTTTTTAATAAGCGCAGCCCTAATCATCTCCTGCTTTTTAAGGGTTTCGATCATGTGACGCCCTCCCTGACACCTAAGGGCACCACAATCCATTGACTGTTTAAAAAAAGGCCTGAAGACATTTCTTTTTTAGCAAAGCTTTTGGTCCCTTTTAGATGTTCTTAAACCTTTTTCTTTTTTCCTTTTTCCATTTTTGCTCATCTTATTTTTTTAACCTGTACCACTTTGAGATCACTGATGTAAAGTGCATTATAAATAAAATGTATTATTATTATTATTTAATGTTGTCTGACTACTCTGGCCTGTTTACTAAGGCCAGACATTTTTTTCACAGGTATGGTAGAGCAAATCATGTATCTGCCCCTCCTGTCTGTGGTACTACTGAGTAATGAGCAAGGACCAAGGACTCGGACATGGCTTGGACATAGGTTAGCCTGACAGTTCATAAATGGAGAGGCTCCTTGTTACAGCAGATGTGAGATGTGTTGCCGGCATCAAATTTGAAATGTGCTATTTTCCATGAAACACTCAAATTGGTCATTTTCAACATTTTGTCTATGTCCTTTTTGCAGCTTAATATGGGTTTACAAGATTTGCAGATTATAACATTCTCTTTTTATTTGCATTTTACATAACATCACAATTTGGGTTGTGTTAGTCACAGACATGAGCAAATTTACTTGCAGTGTTCGATTGCAATCCAACATAGAGGTATTCATATACAGTGCATATTTTTCCATGATACAAACTTTAATGAATATTAGTGGGTTTTAAAAAAAAAAAAAAAAAAAAAAAAAAATGTCATTCTGCTTTCTTTTTTGGGGGACTTTTCCCAAAACACCTCCTGAAGCAGAAGCAACATGATTTTACTACAATAAAAATGAACAGTCCCACTATGGCAAGCAGGAATACAATAACATCCAGAGAATGGTACTGGTACCAGCTGAGGTCGTGGGCCTGGACACGAAGGTGCTTCGCTCCTTTATTGCGCATGACAAACTCGATCCAGAACACGGCCTCATCCAGAGGTTTCATTGGCTGGTCGTGGTGAATCCTGGAGAGCCTCATCATGCTTTCCTTGTATCTAGTGTAAAAAAAAAAAAAGTAAAGTAAGTATTTAGTTATTTTCAGTAAGCTATATACAGTATTGACATTATTGTTGCTATTCTCCTTAATGTAGTATTACCAACTTTTAAATTATTTACTGTTAAATTTAACTATTGTATTGTTATTTGTATGTGGCTTTGGGTAAAAGCATCTGCTAGATACCATAACCAATAACCATAACTGTCAGCAATTGATGGGCATCAACAAAATAACATCATGCCACAACCTCAATAGTATTTTTAAACTACACTGTAAAAAACAACCTATAGAATTTACCCAATTTATCGAAGGTGAGGATTTGCATCTGCTTTGGTTGGGTAAAGTCAATCTATTATTTTGAGTAAAGACTACCTACATACAACAGTTATGAAATACTTAAATAAATTAGGTACAGTTTACCCAAGATTTTTTCAATAAAGTTACTCAAAATAATAGAGTAATATTAACTCTAGATTGTTAGGCATTATTAACCTACTTAATAATTACTAGTAATAATTAGCTAAAATGACTAATTAATTATGAGCCTACCTATTCAGTTAAGTTTTCAGACACAGCAGACTGTATTGAGAAAGTTAACTTGTTTAATCAATCAAATGACAGAGAATATACAAAAAGGATCATACAAAATATTCACAATATAGCCTATTCAAAGAGTTTGCTCAAACAAAAAGTATACTCATACAACTCTGCTTTGTGCTTTATGTGTCTGTGTGCACCTGATCACTTCACAACTGGTTTTCTGAAACATAAGGCTAAATAACAAAACATTCAAAAGAATGTACACAGTTCAGTGCTTCTGCTGTGTGTGTATCCAACAGACGTGTCCAACACCTGCAATGGACAGGACAGACAGGCAATGATTGTTATGTTTGCATGATTCACAACAGAATGTGTACATGGTCATGTTAAACTGACGATAGAAAGCTAGCTAGTTAGCAACCTAATGAAGCTAGCATCGAATATTAGCTTCCAGTGAAGTTTGTTTGAAATTGAGAAGTGAATTAAGTTGTTAGCATACACTGGACAGTTAAGTAAACACAATTCCTTCAAATCCTTGTGCTCAGAAACAAGCAGAACTACATTTGAATGTTAAACGAATATATAAAGTGTAACTGCTAGCGAGTTCGCCCATTGACTTTCAAAGTGTGATGTTAGCATGCTAGCTTTCACCCACAGAGGGGGCGAATTTCTGAACCTTCTAAACGAACGACCGTCCAAACCTATATACAGTCTATGGTCCAAACTTTCTGGTTCAAGCATGCATGCACGTTACCCCGACTACACATTCCCTATGATACACAGCAAAGCAACGTGACAAACAGGAATCAGAGCTTACCTTGAATTCAGCAGCTCCACCATAAGGCCCATTCATGCTCAACGTAAAATACGAATACGGATACGTGTGGAGTGTTTCACACGTTCTTTCCGTTGATTTCGTCCGTACTTTGACATGAAATTGAGGAGCTTACGATTACGGATGAAACGGATGAAACGTTGCAATACCGAACACTACCACAGGAATATCACACGAAAAAGTGGGGGCGCTATGCATTCACACGTAAAATACGGACGGAGGTATGAATACACCACCGGATAGAACGTGCGTACAAAATACGGACGTAAATTGCCATACGTTGAGCATGAATGGGCCAATAAGCAGACAATCAACTGAGCACACGTCCCTCTAACCGTCAAGTATAGAGCAAGAGTCTTTGGGTATATTTTATGATCGTTTATTAGGTAGAATTTGTTACTGTTAAAAGATAGGTAATGTAGGTAGAATTTACCCTTTATTATATATTTCAGTTGCTGATCAATATACGTAAGTACATTTTAACCCATTCGTAGGGATTATAATTACCACCATCCCTTAGGTAGAATTTGTTACTGCTAAAAAATAGGTAATGTAGGTAGAATTTACCCTTTATTATAGATTTCAGTTGCTGATCAATATACGTAAGTAATTTTTAACCCATTCGTAGGGATTATAATTACAACCCTCTAAAATCCTTTTTTACAGTGTACAAAAACACAATAAGTAATATCCACCCTGTGTTCAAAATCAAATTTTAGGTTGCTGGAAATTCATGCACCTTTATTTCATGTTAGTCTGGCTAGTGTCTACCACTTCGCAAATGATACGTGGTCTGGCAACCAGATGTTCATTTTGAATTTTTTCATTTGAAAAATTTGCCCAGATCCGTTCATTGGGCGCCACGGATGTCTTATCAAATGTGTCTGTGCATAGCTCATCCTCGTCTTGCTTTCCCCCGTTCTGTGATTGGTCCCCTATCTCAGGCAAAAATGAGGGCGGTAGTTTCCAGACTGCCTTAGCAGCGTGAATGAAATCGCCACGCAAGGCAGGATGGGAACACCTAGGCTAATTTCATGTAGGAATTTGTTTAAAAATAATGTAGCCAGGTTGCAAAAACAAGAAAAGGAATCCTAGCCTGGCTATCACCAAGCTCAATCTTTTAAGATTGAACATTATGGGGAGTCTGCGCTTTATTTCTACTGCACAACTAGCGTGCAATGGGCATCGTTCAAATGACTCCAGACGCTTGGATAGTCCTTCAACCAATCAGACCAACGATCCGGTGCGTCTTTTGGATAAGCCAGTTCGTGATTGGAGCCAAAGATTGTGGACAGGAAGCAGGGAAGATAGATGTGCATGTTTCCAGCCTGAGCTGTCTGGCAAAATCCAAATTCGCCGGCAGGACAGGCAGGGTTCACCCAGCCTAAGGCATTCCTTGAGGTTCAAGGGCCTTCATTTATTTGGTGGGCAAAGTGCAAAGTCTGTCAGCAATCAAAGTTCTCATGCATGAAATCTGTGGCATGGAGCACTGAGCTGACTCAGCAATGGTTGATCTTCAGTGTCTTGCCCATGATGTTCAACTAGCAAAATGGTTTTGCCTAGTTATTACATTAACTTCAGTTAGATTTAAGACTTTACACTTTGCCAATTAGTTCAAATTAGAGCTCAAACAACTCAACTGAACACAACACGTATGAACTAGAAAAGCACTCCGAGAGCCCAGACCTCCGCCAAGCGGATCACTCCGAAAATTTATCGTTTCTTCCTTGGGTCATTTCAGACCTTTCCTGAAAATGTCATAAAAATCTATCCATAACTGTTTGAGTTATCTTGAGAACAAATAGACAGACAGACAGACAGACAGACCCTGAGGAAAACATAACCTCCTTAGCAGAGGTAATTATGTAGAACAAATGTTGTTAAACTCAACTAAAGCAAAATGAATTGTACTCGTGAATTGTCTCATATCAAGATACATGAGCTGGACCACAACCTCCTGCAATGTTTTCATGAACCAATGCAGACAGAGAGTGACTTACGAGGGATCACTAATCACTGTGTTGAGGGCATCCACCAAATCTTTGCTCTCCATTTCGTTGAAATCCATACTGACAGCCGCTCCTTTCACCCTCATGTGGTTCAGATTATCAGGCTGGTCACCAAACAGGGGGATGCCCACCATGGGCACTCCATGATAGATAGCCTCATAGAGCCCATTGGTGCCACCATGGGTTATGAAGGCTTTGGTCTTGGGATGGCCTTTGTAGTACAACAACATGGTGGGCAGATTAAGATACATCTTTCATCAACACAGTTTCTCGGATGTAACATCTTAGATTAGACTTTACCTAGTAGATCATTTTGGGGAAGCCAGTCATAAAGTCTTGTATTGGAAGCCAGTGTCTCTGGTTTTGCACCACTGTACCTCCACAATACCTACGGCAGGCACATGAAACGTTAAACACATGTCGTGAGTAACTTCACATGGTCCATAATAGCATCCCTGTGACACAGCTTTTCAGGGTTACATTTAATAACTGGACTACCTTTAAAATCACAACCCAAGACATTCAAAAGACATTTGAATATCTTAAGTTTCAGTTACAAATACTATGATGGAAAGTAAAATGTGAACAGAGCAATACATATGTTCAATGTCCATCAACCTTCTGAGGTATTTGTCCAAGTGCAGAGGCTATTGTGTTTGCTCTCTCCATCGTGAGGTTCTTGATCATGGATCCCAAAGAGAACACCACAATACCATCATCCCCAGAACTTTGCACAAACGCCTCCATGTCCTAAGAAACCATACCATAAAAACATTAAAACATTTACTGTTAATATAAATGAATATGAACAAGGAGCTGCAAATACCACTTAGGGGGGTCTCATATAGTGCATATTTATCCATATTAAAACAGGGGTTTACAATATTATTATTATTTTTTATGCCACTCTGCTTTCTTCTTGAGGAGAAGCAATGTCATTTTCCAACAATAAAAAATAACAAATGAAAATGTGAGAATGAATGAATTTATTTGTCCTATGCGGAAAATTGTTCTGTGCCATACAGTACATCTGATACATTTATACAAAGACAGTAGGACAAACAAGACGAAATACAAGACAGGATATACAACAGAAATTCCCTCACCCCACCCACCCCCACCCTACCATACCCCCCACACATGAAGGAGCTGATCTTACCTCTGGAAGAGGCTTTGCCGGCTTGCAGTGCAGGCCTCCAACAAATTTGAAATTGGGGAGAAGAGGTCGGGAGAACTCAAAATCCCAGTAGGTCCTGATCAGCCAAATATCAGCTTTACTAAGGACATCACACAATTTGGTTGGTTTACCTAAAAAAAAGACATAGAAATGGACTTCCGGCTAATTTGTTATCAACTGAATGCAGCAATCGTAAATTGGAAAGATACAGCTAGAAGTTGGCATATTTTGGATTATAAGGACAAAATGACTCTTCAGCAGATCAATTTTTGGAAATGAGCTTCAGTTAAAAGTCCTATTATGGAGACTCGTAGTGTATGTTTCTTACTCCACCCATTCATTCATGGAACCAATCATAGCCTTTGATTGTATTTCCAGGGAAAACCCTGCAATGTATGACATTCATTCATTCATTCAATCAGTGCTAGCCTATAGGAATTCAGTGGGTGTTTTAAAACTATTCTAACACTACTCTCAGTACGCCGACTTCATCGTTCCCTCCACCACCCCTCCAGCCACCACTGACAGCAGTTTAAGTCTTGTCGGCCGTGGCATGCCAACTGGATCTTCTCCCTTTTTCAGCCACCATCATCAGTTGGTCCCTGTCTCAACAAAGGGGGTAGGCTCATCACCCCTGCTTCATACATCAGCAGGAATTGAGATTCGTTCATCCCTGAACGGATTCGAGACAGGGCCTACGCCAAAGATTGTTGTTTATTCTGAACTCTTTCATATACTTGTATTCAAGCTATTCTTTATTGAATATAACTGGGTCTTTCTGGTAGAAATTCAATTCCCAAAGTAAGATCAATGACAAGTCAACTTGTCAACCAGACAAAACAAGTCAACCAGATAATCGAACATTGAATCAAAACAGTATACTATCGAAAATTTCACCCTTATATGTGCCCCTACCTCAGATTTCACTTAAATACTTATTCATAGTCAGCTTGGTGTGCAGGTAAAAGGCAGCCTGGACTCATACGGAGGTGTTGGCAATTGGCCGCATTGCCTCTCAAATATATAGACAAATGTGACTCTCAAGGACAAAATAAACGGGATGTCCAATGTTTCTGCCATGGCCAATAGCAGCACTGATTACACTAAATAAAAGTAGGCTACTGGGCTATGTGTACAGAGGTGTGGCCAAAGTCTACTACATCTGCATGTGTGGTCAAAGGTAACAGCTATGTTATTGAGATTAGATAGCCAGAGCCTTCTATATTGTCATGACACCGGCTACTTTGTGATTATTTTACTCAATTTTCTAATAATAGGTTGGTTTCTAACAAATGTTTTTATATCTTTGCCTCAAGTTCAGACTTATCTGTTTACATGGGGAGAGGAAAGGAAATTAAGTGTAGGCAAAGAAGAGAATGCACAAAAGAGTAACAGAGTGCATTAAGACGGACAGATATACTGTAGAGATAGATAGCCTAGATATAGTTTGGAGTGCTTATGCAGTGAGGACAGGTAACGGCTATATTATTGTGATCAGGTAGCCAACACCGGCTAATTTGCAATTATTTTTCTCTATGAACTAACAGGTTGGTTGCTGACAACTGTTTTTATATCTCCGCCTCACGGTCAGACTTGATCTTGATCTTTTTATGTGGGGAGAGAAAGGAAATAAAGTGTAGGCAGAGAAGAGAGAGTGCAATTTAGAGGGACAGATATACTGTAGAGACAGATAGCCTAGATAGTTTGGAGTACTTATGCAGTGAGGACAGACTATAGAATAGTCAGTCGGTTATGTGGGAGAGATGACAGAAGAAGCTTTCATTGATTTATGTCCAGAATTTCCTAATATTGTCTGTGTTCCGTAACTCACCCGCCAGTTCAGTGTATATTGGGTCCCACTTGAAATATGTCATGACATGGAGCAAAATATCTTGAGATAGGTAAAAAAGAAACATTTTCGTCCTCTGAGCAAAATCCATCTGGTCTGTGTACTGAAAACCAGCTCCTGGCACATAAGAGGGGGGAGTGGGCAGCTGCCCACACTGTCGCTCTATGGCATTTCCAAAGCTGAAGCGCATAGACAGCACAAAGGGCACATCCAGGGTCTGGGCTAGCAGGTCGCCACACATGGACATGGGGTCAAGGAGCACGACCTCATAGCGCTCCTGCTTCAGCTTCTCGATCAGGCCCATTTTCGAGTACAGGATCCTGCACAGTACTTCGTTCTGCTCCACTCCTTTGTCAATGATCTCTTTGAACTTCAGCGATGCCCTCAGGAAGCTGTCATTACGCAGATCATACATCCAGTAACGCAGCATTTCTTGTAAATTTTTTGTGATGTCCGCTTTGGTATACGGAACCTGCAAGATCTCAATGTTGAACCTGGAGGACTTGGTCACAACAGACGGAGTGGCAGTATGAGTGATAATGGTGACAGAATGGCCTCTGTCCACCAGACCGTCCAGGATAACTTTCATGTTGAGCCAGTGGCTGAACTCACCAGGCCACACCAGCACCTTCCCTCCATCACTCCACGCAGCTAGACACAGCAGTGAAATCAGCAATGGCTGCACACGCATAGTGGCTCACCGGCGGCTGCTACAACTGGAAAGGAGCTAAAAAAAAAACAGAGGTTAGCTCCAGTCAGAGTAAATACATGTGATCTGGAATCGGGTGAAACAGGAGTAGCCAGCTAGGAAGCCACTCCCAGAATTACACAACTCTATGCATGTCAACCCATTTCCTGTCATTTAACAAACACCTGTAGGCTTTTAAGTTAGATTAGTGAGATATTACTCTACGAACAGTAAAAAAGTAAAATAAAACAAAATAATAAAAGAAGTTCTGTGGCTAAAAGATGAAGGGGAAGAAGGTATTGTATCTTGTCGAGGCATGTTTTGAGCATACAGTACATGTTTGAAATTAACCTAAATCCTATTCATATTTCCTATGTTATTTATCCAATCTCATAACAATAAGTGCTTCCATAAAGCTAATGATTCAGGGAATCATCTGAGTCATCTCTGAATGCCATTTAACACACTGAACTTTGAACCAGCAGTTATAAACCCAAAGAACTGATCTGTAATGTGATTAAAACTAGATGTACCGCAAAGCGATACACAATATAACTGCCGCTCAGTCCTGCACATTCTCTCCACAAATAACAATCATGCTTTTGTTTCCATCGCCTACTCCATCCCCTACTGCAACTTTTATGTATGTAAATGAGTGTGTGCATGTGTGCGCTTGCTTATGTGTATGAGTGCTTCTCTGTCTATGAGTGTGTGTGTGTGTGTGTCTGCTTGTGTGTGTGTGTTTTATGTGTCTCTATGTGTATATGTTCACTGTGTTCTCTGCCGTCACTGTCACTCCAATATCAGATCTCAGGCACACACTCACACACACATACGCACGCGTGCACACACACACGCACATATACCCAAACACGCACACACACAGGCATACACACAGAGAGAGAGAAAGAGAGAACACACACAGAATACACACCACATAACACACACAGACAGAGTGTGTGTGTGCACTGTGCATCTGTGTGTGTAAGGGTGGGCGTGTTTGTGCATGTGTTTGTGTAATTTTTTATGTACATGTGTGTATGTGCTGGTGTTTGTGTGTAGGTATGTGTCTGTGTGTGTATTTATGTGTGTGTGTGTGTGTGTGTGTGTGTTGTTCCTGCATGTTTGTATGTTTGTTGCACCCAGAGCAACCATTCTCTTTTAAAACATATATATTTGGAAACTAGTTGATTAAAGGTTTCTAATGGTGTCACTTATATGTTTCTAGGACAAAAACTAGCAGAGATTGAGATGTTTGGAACAGTTTTTCAAATCCCCAGGGGGTTAATACCACCATCTACTGGCCGATGCGTATACAGTCCTGAATACGCATAAATCCATTTATTTTATAGCCCCCCATGGATGAAATTCCACAAAACTTGGCATACTCCCAGGGGGTGTCAGGTTAATCATACACAACATGAAATTTGGTGCAGTTAACGTCTCATCTGAAAATATGGGCAATTAAAGCAATATTACATTGCATTTTCAATTTTTACCGTGGGGGTGCAAATCACAAATGACTGGTTATAAGCTAAGTTGATGTGAGCTCTTAAGAACAACATACCATAAACATTTTGTCATCCTCGGCGCCACGGTTCAGGTAGTAATGTAGGAAAAACTGTCATTTTTGAAGCTTGGTGGACATGTTAAGTCATGTTTTGTACAGTATCACTGTTGTAATCTCCATTTTCTTTCTGAACACTGCAGATCCTCTCTAGGGCTTCTTCAACATTAAAGTCTGTACTGGGACTCTCACATCCAAATATTTTGCATGGATCACCAAACCCACCAAATACTGCAGTTATTCATTAATTCCAGAGCTCCTTTTATTATTTACATTATACCATCATCCATATTTATGGTTGTAGGGAATTCTATATTTCTATATAATTACCTATTAATTTAGACTGGCAAACTTAGGAATCAGGTTTTATTCTTTCAAGCAGAGAGGGTAGCATTAGCTTTAGCCTAGTCTGAGGAGGCCATGGGCCCTTGGATTGAACCAAAGACCCATGGCCTGCAGCATGTCTTCCTTCTACAAAAGTCAATCTCTCATTTTCATTCGTCTTCTAATTCATCACATTTATAAACTTTTGAACAAAGGGGACAGGGCGCCAAAAACAAGGCAAGGTCATTGGTTCACTTAGATGGCTTCAGTCACACCCACTCACACCTAGCCACATCTTCTCACTGATTAGATTTACATGTGGAGGGATATCATATATGTCACTATCATCACTTACAGAATATTCCAATACATTCTTACACTAGAATCATTACAATCCTTACACCAAGACTATCATAATGATACCAGACATGAATACATTTACATTTCATGACATATAGATATATATTACATCAAGGTAGAATCATTTGTCTTAGGGCAACTTGGTCTAACATTCAAAGGAATGTTGGCAATTAGCATTTTCACAGGGGGGAAGGGAAAGTCACAACAACATCGTGTTATGGTCAAAGTGAAACAGGCACAGTACTTACAGTACATATACATACATAGAAAGAAAAAAAATCACCGTTTTCAGTCAAATAAATCCTACACTCTTAAAATGAATTAATCAATAAATGTGTCAGTGAATAAACCGGACGTGTTCATAGCTGAATGCCGACCAGCCATAGACTGTACACTGTCGGACTCCAGAGAGCTGCATGCGGAGGTCTCAGCAAAATCGCCGTGGGCGACGTTAACTTTCATAATAACTAGTTACTACATGTTACTGAGCTATAGTTGGTGTAGACTGCATTAACAATATACCACAGACATAATTGTCGATGTTTTAATGGGTCATAAGACATACTGTTTAAGGCTAACTTTTCCTTCTTTTTTTTGGTCTATTTTTTTTATTGGATCAATTTAAGTATACAAACAGTATACAAATGGTATACAATATACAGTTCAACTACGCCAGGGGAATGTATTTTACAAAAATAATAAAGACAATATAAAATAAATAATAAAAGGAAATCATAAAAAACACATTGTAAAGCACAAAGAATGTTAGCGTTTTAATAGCCTTCTTATTATTACTGCAAGAGATTGTTGTTATATATTGTTTCACATCTATACTAAATTCTATCAAATTGGGGCTTTTCCCCTGAAATTTAGACTTATGTATGTAGTATTTCATCAACATTATTAGCAAATTAATCAAGTAGAAATGAGAGGGAAGATTTCTGTCTTCATAAAAACCAAACAAGACATTTTCCCATTTCAAGCTAAATTCTGAAAAAAATAGAATCAATGATAAAACGAGTGAGCTTACTCCACAAAAGTTTTGAATGAGGGCAAAGCCAAAATAAATGGATGATGGTTTCTCTTTCAACCCCACAAAAAGAACAATTGACATTGATGTCTTTTTTTTTTTTTTTTACATTTCTCCATATAAAAATTGGTAGGATAAAATCTATGCAGCAATTTGAAAGATATTTCTTTTAATTTGTTGGTCAAGAAGAATATATGTGGCAAAAGCCAAACTTTATCCCAACAGATATCCCCTACCCAATTGGACCAGTGTGATAAAGAACACGGAGTAGTAATGGGATCTTGTTGGAAAAATGTACAAATAGCTCTGTTTATATTCCCTTGTGGTGAAAGACAAACCTTTCCAATACTTGTGTTACACACACTGCCCAATGTAGGGAGATGTTGACTCACCCCCACTCCTCTAAAGAGTGAAATAATACCTGATGGTATTGCATCAAACACAATTGGGAAGTCCTTTGGAAGAATGGGGATTCCAGCTAACTTTTCCTTCTCTAGCCGTCGGGGTCATCCCTATGTTTCCCATTTTTCCCCAAAAGGGTCCTATGTTCCCCGGTTGCAATACATACAGGGGATCATAGGACCCTTTTTCTGAAAAAGGGTCCTATGTTCCCCAGGACCTTTAAAAAAAAAAAAAAAAAAAAAAAGGGTCCTATGTTCCCCAGTCCCATACTAAGAGGGTAACATAGGACCCTTTTTGGGAACAGTGGGGAACATAGGACCCTTTTTTTTTTTTTTTTAAACAAGGGTCCTATGTTCCCCGGTCCCATACAAAGTGGGGAACATAGGACCCGGGGAACATAGGTACGCTCCCCTAGCCGTCAGCACCGGTTCAGGCAACAAGTCGGTGAGCATCGTGATTGGCTAGTCAGCAGGCGATGCAATGTGCTGATTGGCTCTACACAAACACTGGCAAATTCGCTGATTGGCTCCTTTTTGGCACGTCAAAACACTGCCATAATTCGTGTCTGTAAAAAAGTTTTGTAGTTCATAGATCCAGTTCGCACACGACAGATAGATGTCTGATGCACTTCTCCCAATTGCTGCTGTTCTACAGTACACACGTTCAAACTAAATCCCTGTGGTTTCACCGGCCAAAATGTCGTTGAATCAACGTCAGTAAACAACGTTGCATTAACGGCAGCTATAACGTTGATTCAACGTGTGCGTGCTAGCTGGGTAGAATGCACAATACACTGAACATGCACTTCATCTTTAACAAGAAAAAAACCCCAACTTATTTTGTGCCATTACCAATTCATCTGTCCACACACCTTTGAGGAAAATAATTTAAAAAAAAATCAAGATTAGAGTGTGGACAACTCACTTCATTTCATATTTTCAATTACTTATTTCCATTCTGTAAGTTAGCGTTAACATTTACGAGCTAACATTGTGTGGCTTATCTTAGATGGTTAAGGCCACACGACAGGCAAAAATGTTGATTCTTCATGATCTGGTCAATTTCGAAATTGTGAGCTTTTTCACTTCAAGACCAGGGAGCTGATCAGGCAGGCGTATGCAGACATTGCCGCAGAGTTGGCAGAGTTGCTGAGGGAAGATGCCGATGCCGTCATTAACATTAGTGTCTCCTTTGATACCTGGCAAAAAAGAGGATTCACCCTGCATTATGGCATTGGTGTCTGTATTGACATCCTTACAGGCCTTGTCATTGACTTTGAAGTTTTGTGTTCATATTGTCACTCCTGTGCCCTAAAGGAGAGTGCCATGAATGCGGGAAAGATTTCAGAGCAGGATTTAAGCAGCTGGAGGCAGTGCTGTAGTACTCGAGTCCGTCTTGGACGGAAAAATGAATGGAAAAGACCTTTCCCATATCCTTAGATCTTCTCACTCAGCGGAACATGATGAGGGCATCATTGGGTTCCCAAAGCTCTCTGAACTCTTTGTGTTCACCCACACCAGCTGGCAGGCCATGGTACACAGACTTTCAGGTCAAGTGGAACAAGATGCCAACAGCAGTTCGAATGGCAGCACTTGGGCAATAAAATAAGACCATCACCAGGGGATAGACAAGCTATCGTGAAGGCAGTGGTGGACCAGATGCTTGAGCACGAGCCAAACCCAACCTGAGCAACTTGTCACAGCATTGTCCGGGGTCATTGGTAAAAATGGAGACCTCCTGGGTGATGGCTGTCACTCTCCACTCCAACAAATCAAAGCAAGAGTGGAGTACATGGACTTCATACTCTGGGTCAGCGACGCAACAAAAAAAGGCCCAGCACTGGGGTGGCAGAGGAAGTTGTGGTCATAGCAAGAGTTGACAGATACAGGTGTGTTAGGTGGTGTCCGACAGAACTTCTTGCTGGAGAGACAGAGGCAACCTTAGATGAAATGAAAAATCAGCTGCGTAACATCTACTCAGAGTAAGGGATTGGTGGGGCAGGGAGAGCTGACTGTTCGACGTCGGAAATCTACATTATCCAGCGGCACTATCTTAATGATATGCCTGCACCTGCCATTTCAGAGATTAGGGAAGAATGGCCATTTCTTTTTTCACACACACGACTTTTCTGTTCTGAGTGATATCCCAATCTGCAGGCCCTGGACACCCGAGGCAGTACGATTATTAGCTTCTGTCAGAAACTCAAACGTTGTGAGAATGTCTTACACTGCACTCAGTTAGATCACTAACAATGGTCAACAAGTGGGTTCACAGTTTAAAGTTGTTGGATATCAAAATCAGAAACATTCTTCTCTTGTAATTCAACATTCCACTTCAATATCTGTTCATTTTAGGTGACGTGATGAATCCAAGAACTTGGATGTTGTCAATTGAAGGGCAAGTGGGACCTGATAGTTGCTTCCTCAATGGGCTGGCAGCAGCTACTTCAACAGTGTTGCCAGGCTTTACTAGGAAATAAGCTACCTGCACCCTGAAAACAAGCCCAAAACAAGTGACCAAAGATACATTTTTTTTAAACAGCCTCTGAACTGGCCAATAACAGAGACAGGTCGTCCGTAAGCTATTAAAAGGCTGTTACAAGATCCCTTTATCGTTGTCAGAGCTGCGTGTACATTTGTGTTTGTGCGTGGAGCATAGGAATTGTATACACTGTCGCACTGGGACTGAAAACCGTCACTTTGTGAAGTTTGCTGATGACACGGTTATTGTCATAGGCAGGCAGCCATGGGGTCAGACCTGGTTTTGTCGGTTAAAGTTGTTTTTTTTTTGCAGAATCTAGTAGACTATGGGTACCTCTTTAAGATTTAAGAGGGTGCCCGGTGATATCCCTTGGGCAATTTTGTATATCAAGCCTTTCTTGTCCTAAGCTTAGCACAGTTGCTGTAAATGAAGGGTGTCAGTCCAAAAAAAGTGACCGAGACATCTACATTTTTTTCTAAATATATCTTGGGAGCAATGTGTTCAAAACGAGTACACATCATAATGCAAAATCGAACAAGGTTATTACCTGGGCTGGCTGGGCAGATATTTACATGGAACTATATTCAGCCTCATCACAGGCGAAGCACCGCTAAATAGGCGCAAAGTTCTCACGCAGCAGCACTTGAATCCCATCCCGTCGAATCTGGAAGTTAGGAGTTGGAGAAGTGCTACAGATGGTACGGGTTGAGAATGCTCCTTTCATTCCCGCACATCGGGACTCCCGAAGCATCGGGAAAACTGCAACCGCAAGGGGGCAACATAGACCGCCCGAGTTTTCGAATGTTTACAGCCTACCTCACAGCTCTCTCACTCGACGTAGCCTATAACTCAGTCAGTCCAGCAGAGATGCCAGAGCAACGTTTTGGTCAACGGAGAGGGAGAGAAATGCTCCGCATATCCGTCTCATTTAATCATTAAAATGAAAGTGATTGGCGAAATTAATCAAACGACGTTTCAATAAACCATTGTTGAAATGAATGAAAATGGTTTTAGAAACCTATAGGCCTATCAGAAGGACTATTTCCTTCAATTCAACCTGAAATAGGCTACTCGAAAGGCAACCTTAGATTAATTCATGAATTCATTACGGTTACAAGACCGCATTTCCGTGAATAGGCTATTATTGTCAACGTCAAGGCGAAGACGAAAGAGATGGACAAGATGGACATTTTGGCAACATTTACATGCTAGGAATACTTAGAAATGTGTAAGCTATTTTAAAACGGAGGCTTGTTCATTTTAACCGGCGACGTTTCAAGTACATCTCCCGAATAAAGCCTATTGAAGTTCACATCCAGCTGTGGCGCATGTGGTTGAAGCATAGGTATCGTATGCCAGCGACCGGGGTTCGAAACCTAGTCGAAGAACCTCTCCGGAACCCATCAAAAGAAAATGCATCGATTTATTAAAAGAAATGAAAGACTTCCTGTTTTGAGATTCTTTTTATGTTTGCGATGTCTGCTGAAAAGAAAAGTTAATATGTTAATTCGTGGTTCAGCGCGCACTCACACACATTTTTACATTGACATAGTGTCGGGCTCAAGTGTCGTGTCGTCCTCAGTGCCGCATATAGGCTATAATGTAGTGACCTGGTTAGACGAGTGTGGGGGAGGGGGAATGATCGCACAAGACAATAATGCTCTTCATGAAATGGATCTCACAGGCGGCTGTCTGTTTTTAAATGTAGCCTACTACACCACTTGCGAAATCGGACGTGGCACATAGCCTAATTATTAGGCTACTGGATAGCAAATCCATAGACTTTGTTCATCCTATATCCTTAAAATGAAAGTGATGACTGGCGAAATTAATCAAACGACGTTTCAATAAACCATTGTTGAAATGAATGAAAATGGTTTTAGAAACCTATAGGCCTATCAGAAGGAAATAGCCTTCAATTCAACCTGAAATAGGCTACTCGAAAGGCAACCTTAGATTAATTCATGAATTCATTAGGCTACGGTTACAAGACCGCATTTCCGTGAATAGCCTAGGCTATTATTGTCAACGTCAAGGCGAAGACGAAAGAGATGGACAAGATGGACATTTTGGCAACATTTACATGCTAGGAATAGCCTACTTAAAATGTGTAGGCCTAAGCTATTTTAAAACGGAGGCTTGTTCATTTTAACCGGCGACGTTCAAGTAGGCTACGGCGACGTTCAAGGACATATGCCGAATAAAGCCTTTCGAAATTCACGTCCTGTTGTGGCGCATGTGGTTGAAGCATAGGTATCGTATGCCAGCGACCGGTGTTCGAAACCCAGTCGAAGAACCTCTCCGGAACCCGTCGAAACAAAATGAATCGATTTATTAAAAGAAATGAGAGATTTCCTGTTTTGAGATTCTTTTTATGTTTGCGATGTCTGCTGAAAAGAAAAGTTAATATGTTAATTCGTGGTTCAGCGCGCACTCAAACACATTTTTACATTGACATAGTGTCGGGCTCAAGTGTCGTCCTCAGTGCCGCATAGGCTATAGGCTATAATGTAGTGAACTGGTTAGACGAGTGTGGGGGAGGGGGAATGATCGCACAAGACAATAATGCTCTTCATGAAATGGATCTCACAGGCGGCTGTCTGTTTTTAAATGTAGCCTACTACACCACTTGCGAAATCGGACGTGGCACATAGCCTAATTATTAGGCTACTGGATAGCAAATCCATAGACTTTGTTCATCCTATATCCTTGGCGGAGATAATAATTAGGCATATCAAATTAAAAGCACACTACGACAGGTATACTTGTGTGATCACGCAACACAAGAGAGCATTTAGCGATGGGACAGTTGTGAATGAGTGCTTAACACCCTGGAGTCTAAATACCCCCGGGGGATTTGAAAAACTGTTCCAAACACACATCTCAATCTCTGCTTTTATCATATTATAGAGACACCATTAGAAGCCTTTAATCAACTCGTTTTCAAATATATAGCCTATGTTTTAAGAGAATATGGCAATGATAATGGCACTTTCTAAAAACAATAAATTCGTAGGATTTGTCCTCTCACCTGCAGCAGGCCCATTCAAAAGCCCATCCACCTAATTTGCATTTGAAAGAGCCAATCACTAAAGTGACACATTTAGTCTAGCCTACTTTATTAGTTTTTTTTGACCCCTCTAATAAATTGCCTATAGTCCTACTACGATAATGGAGGAAGGGCTGCCTAACTGTTCCCCCTAAGAGTTTTTTCATAAGATAAAATGTTTACTCTATTTAAGTTTAGGATTTGGTAGACAAGACAACCTCGGAAAAGTTCTTCAGATAAACAATGTTTTATTGAATTAAAGGAAAGAAAATGTATCGCCAGGGTTTCGGGGCTTGCGAAGGCATTCGTTGATCTTATCGATGCAGTCCTTGCGGCCACTTCTCTCCATCGTAGGAAACTTTCTGCTTAGTGTTGACAAAGGTCTTGACGTTGTGTGGCAGTGCTTGCTTGCCCTTCGATCCATCCCAGTTGGTGGTTTTGCACCAGGCTCTAGTGCTCCTTTGTGGTGATGGCTCTGAAGAGCAGGCATCCGTATCTACCAGTGATGCGCGGGCTGATCCAAATCGAGCGGGCGACCGCGGTCACCCGCGGTCACCCGCGGTTATGGGTCAAGAAAAAATATTTTTAATGATATGCGGGTCATGTTTGGTCGGGTCGGTAAAAAAAATAAATTGTCATTTATATCGTACATAATTGTCTTTAGAAGAAAAAGACATAAGTTGCAGCATTCCCACTGAAACGCGATTCTATCCCCCACATTTTGTCACGAACATGTAGAAATGCACTTGTTGTTTCTGCGTAGACAGACCCTCGGCTACACTTGACATGCAGTTGTGTTCTGTTCTCAGAGCATATGCTTTCTCTGTCTATGATCTGCAGCTTTTATCTCGAACTGCTGGCCTCTACAGAAAGTGGCAGAATCGTCTACTGAGCAGCGAAGTTGCCGATGCAATGCGTGTTTCTCAAGTCTGATAATTTCCAGCAAGATCGAATGGTATTATGGAAAGAAAAATAAACTAAAAGTTTCCCAAATCAGGAAATATTTCTTAATTTAATGTCATCAAGGCATATAGCCTACAATTGGTATGAGCATGCAATATGTGCGTCCTTGCGCAACTTATAGGCCTAGTGGCTCGTTGGAAAGCCCCACGTCTGCTCTTCCCCACGTCGTGCAATAAAGGTTTCATCTCGCTGCAATTTATAATCGCGGAGCAATGGACTTTTGGTCCATTGATGAAGACGTTAATAAAGAGTTTCTTAATAATATTCTATGCCTGCATTTCATGCTTGGGAGAGCTTCAAGGCATTCATGTGAGGAACGGCTGAAACAGAATTTGTATAGGAAAATCCTAGGCTAATTATGTTCAATGTTGAGTCAAACAGCCACATTTTTGGATGAATGCTGACACGGAACAAAAAAAAGGTAGACTAAATGCATGTTTCCCAAATTCTGAGCAATTATAGGCTATATATAATAGGCAATATAGGCTATATTATTGTTTTACATGCATATGAGATACCAATTTTGCATAGCTCAGAACGCGAAGAATAATACGAGGACTGACCATCTCGCCTCTCCGCGTTTCCCCCAATAGGCCTACCATGGCGACAAAGAAATAAATATGATTTGACATTTTAATGTTTGTAGCGCGCCAGTTTACCCAGTGTGTGTGCATTGAGTAGTTCCTTAAAATACGGAACAAAGAGCGTCCCGTAGGCTATCTGTTCAATACAGAAGAAGACTTTAACTATTACTTATATATTTCTTATAACGAAACGCGAAGAAAAAATACGAGGACTGACCATCTCGCCTCTCTGCGTTTCCCCCAATATCATGGCGACAAAGAGAAATACATATGATTTGACATTTTAATGTTTGTAGCGCGCCAGTTTACCCAGTGTGTGTGCATTGAGTAGTTCCTTAAAATACGGAACAAAGAGCGTCCCGTAGGCTATCTGTTTAATACAGAAGAAGACTTTAACTATTACTTATATATTTCTTATAACGAAATGCGAAGAAAAAATACGAGGACTGACCATCTCGCCTCTCCGCGTTTCCCCCAATATCATGGCGACAAAGAGAAATAAATATGATTTGACATTTTAATGTTTGTAGCGCGCCAGTTTACCCAGTGTGTGTGAATTGAGCAGTTCCTTAAAATACGGAACAAAGAGCGTCCCGTAGGCTATCTGTTTAATACAGAAGAAGACTTTAACTATTACTTATAGGCTATATTTCTTATAACGAAACGCGAAGAACAAATATGAGGACTGACCATCTCGCCTCTCCGCGTTCCCCCCAATATCATGGCGACAAAGAGAAATAAATATGATTTGACATTTTAATGTTTGTAGCGCGCCAGTTTACCCAGTGTGTGTGCATTGAGTAGTTCCTTAAAATAGCCTACGGAACAAAGAGCGTCCCGTAGGCTATCTGTTTAATACGGAAGAAAGACTTTAACTATTACTTATATATTTCTTATAACGCTGGCTGTAGGCGATTTCTATAACCATTTTCATTCATTTCAACAATGGTTCATTGAAGTGTCGTTTGAATAATTTCGCCAGTCATCACCTTCATTTTAATGATTCAGTGAGATTAAGGAGTCGACTATTGACGGATATGCGGTCTTCATCATTAAATGCAGTTGAAACTTTCTGCCACCTGGTGGTTGTTTGGGTACATTGCCTTAGCCTCGAAAAAAATCGGCTTGACGCACTGCGGGATCTCTTCGGGAGTCCCGCGGGAGAAGGTGCATTCTCAACCCGTACCCACTGTACGTGCTATGGCTACGTGAGACTAGCTGTGCTTCGCCTGTGATGAGGCTGAATATAGTTCCAAGTAAATATCTGCCCAGGTAATAGCCTCGTTTGATTTTACATTATGATTTGTACTCGTTCTGAGCACAGGTCTCACAAGATATATTTAGAAAAAAATTAGATGTCTCGGTCACTTTTTTGGAGGACGTGCTAACTGACACCCTTCATTTGCAGCAACTGTGCTAAGCTAAAGCTAAAAACGCTGCTCCCAAAGCAGGACAATAGAGCTCCACAGTCCCACCCACAGCCTTGTCCGGAAGTAAAAATCCAATACAATTTCTCCATTGACAACTGGAGAATAAGCCATAAAATCGTAACCGTCCATGGTAGACTTAAAACCAGCTACGATGTGACTAAGCGATTATACCTGCTCATATAGATGTCAAAAGTTAACGGGGCATCAACCTTGTTTTGAGAAAACAATGTTTTATTCACGATTTAACGAGAGAGTACTACACTACCCAACACCCTACCGTGTAAAACTGGTGAAAGCAGAGCCTTTGATTGGTAGAGATCACCGTTGCTATGGCAATCCCAAACAAACTGTACTCAACTTTTCCCGCTCCTATCGTCCAGCTATCGTCTTGCTGGAACTTCAAAACTTAAAATGGCTACAGGGCTGTCAGGACCAATGTATGGTCTTCCGAAAAAGAACTGTTTTCTCATCTTGAAGGTTGAATTTACTCAATGGAAACGGTAGGAAGTAATCATCTTCTTTTCTCAGATTAATATGGAACCATGTTAAACTATCGTTAGGCTGTAAATGTTGGAAATGTGTGTACGTTTGCAAAGCATCATGGGATTTCAGTTCTCTAACTCGGAATTTAAGATATGTACACAGTCTTGTACCTTTCGCTTTTTAAAAATGTTATGTTAATTTTTTCACTCGAAATTATAAGTTATATGCTTATGAGTCACATCGTAGCTGGTTAGCCTAAGGCATGGTCTAAAATTCTTTATATCCGGATTTTTCCAGAAGTCAATAGGAGAAATTTATGAGAAATTTACTTCCGGGCAAGCACCTCTCTCGGAGATTTTCGATTAATATTCGAATACCGTAAAACTTCAAACAATAGCCGAGTCCCAAATAGACGCATGTCTCTTTTAAACGCCCAGTGTGGCTACAGATTTGGGGTTACAGGCCGGTCTCCAACAGAAGCCTGGTCTGTTTTTTTTAGTTTCGGGTCGTATTTATTCTTCTTATACCCGTCAGATCGCCAGCAGGTGCAGATTGCGCACACTACATTTATAATTGCATGACTGCGGAGGTGAAAGCAAGAGATCCAAATGCTTAACTTTTTTCGACAATGGCCTATGTCCTGCATTACTTAATTAATGCCATTTTTTTTAAAATTGCGCACTAGACAACATATTTTATCACGAACTTTCTTTGTTTAGTTTCACTTTCTCTCGTTTCTCCGCGTTTCTCCGCATTTCTCTCAATACCGTGGCGGAAAAGAAAAAGATTTGATTTAAATGACATTTAAGCTGATAGTTGTCAAATTTGCTTAACAAAATTCGGGAGAAGCAGCGGCAAGATATTTCTCGGTTGATCCAAAGAGGGTGCGTATGGCTGAGCTGTAACATCTGTCTCCAAAGAGGGAGAGCCCTGCGCATCGGGAGCTGCGCAAGCAAAGCAGGCAAGTGGAGGAGAGCGACGAGGAGGAGGAATTCGCAAATCAACTTGTAGTAGCCTAGTTGAGGATCACGGTGATAGCGATTAATAGGATCAGTTGTTTTACAGGGTAGCATTCATTCTTTATTGTTGATGTGTTATCAGGGGCAACAAGTTCACAGGCTCGATGGTAACTTGAATTGTTCAGCCTGCTGTCACATCGTTTTGTTAGGCCTATTTTAAGCTGCCAATAATTTAAGACATATCTAATATAGTAGGCTAATCCTAATATGATCTAATTTGTGAAACACATTCGAATTATAGGCTAAATAAAGTAGCTTACTGTAATATAATGTGGTAACCTCCTGTTGTCATGCTTTCCGTCTGCTTATGCTATTGGGTAGTTATTTCTAATCCTACAATAAACCTACACTCAACTAACAACACTAAATTAAACGCCTGTCTCATATAGACGCCTGTCTCAAATACACGCCGGTGCATTTTGGCGATTTGGCAAAATAAAAGCCCGGGCTATTGTTTGGAGTTTTACGGTAGTTGTCACCGATTTTCGAATTGTGTTTTTGGCAAAAAGTCACATCCCTAGTTGGCAGGTGGGGAAAAAACTGAGGTCGTCCTCTTGAAGGACATCGACACACTCCTGTAATCGTCTCACATTGTATGCCAACCAAGCAACCTGGGCCATTCTTTTGAGGAGGGGGTTGACCTCCTCACGAAAATGGCCACAGGCAGCTACAAGGTCCCACAGCAAGGGGCAATTCAGTCTGGTGGGGGATCTCCTCAGATGGAGTAGACTGGGAAATGTCCCTGTCTAGCCTCTCAACCTCACTGCCTGGATGGAGGAGGGCACACACAGGAGTGGCTTTCACCACCTCCTGAAGGAGGGGACAGAAGGGCTTGGGGGGTTGTGAGGTGGGCACACCATCTTCGAAAAACCTCATCAAGGGGGAGAGGAAGTTGGCACTTCTCTCCACCTCTTGCCTTCAGGCCTTCAAAGTCAGGGATTGAAGATCCTTTAATATAATTGGCAAGCCTGTCCCTCAACTTTTTGTGGCACCAGAACCCTGTCAATGTACCTGGTGTTGAGAAAATAGTATATCATTACAAAACTATTGAAGTATTATGGCCCAAAAGCAAAATAACTTTGTAGTAGCGATGAAAGATGCAGGGTATGACTAAAACTGCGCAAATAGAAATCAACTGTTAATATTTTCTTAACAATTAACACCAGTGCAGTTATTTTATGCAATACTTACAGTATCTACCTGTGCCGTTCCCCTGGAGGTGGTTCCATCCATCACAATCTGCCTATGAATTCAAATGAGTTTAACATACGGGTCAAACTGATTGACAAATATCCGTAACCAGTTAGCCAAGTTCTAAACACAATAGAAATCATACTGGAGCTCGCTCCCACAGACAGGGCATAGGAGTCCTTCCTCTGTGGGGGAAATGCAGCAGATCCAAGAAGGCATGCCAGGCATGTAATAAAACATAACTACTGAGAATTGTTGTGTACTTTTAATGAGTAGACCTGCTGTCATAACAATATCATTTTCAATGCACTTACTGTACATTGATGTCTGTGTATGATGTTGATACTAACTTCGACCCAGTCACCCACCTGAAGCTCCCTCAACAAGGTTTCCCTCCAAAGGGTCACTGCCACTGAGATCCCAGGGACATTTCAATATCCCTGACTGGGGTTGGGGTTCCCTTTATTGCGACTTCTACATTTATAATAGGACATGTGGCAGTGGAAGTCCGTCACCCCATGGTCTACTGGTCTCTGCTCCCACACTTTTGTGTAGCAGTAAATGCTGGAGCTGTTTTCACATAAGATAACACACACAAGAGACACACATATACATGACTTAAACTTACGAGAACCTGTAATGGTCAGTCAGTATGTCCTATGCACATAAATCACCTACCCAGAAAAAAATGGAACATTTAGTCCTGAAGGACTTCATGGTGTATGACCTCATATTGATGATGCACTGGGATTCTCCCTCATATTGCACTGCATTTTTGCAGTGCACTTCAGTGTACTGGTATTTGTATGCTGAAATAGGCAAGTTTGAAATAAGTTATCAGCTAATAAGTAATCAGTGATTTCAATAAACATATCTCCTTTTTAAAAAGGATTTTGAGATCAACTTTGGTAAAACAATACTCTGTACACATACGTTGCACTGGAAACTTCCCAGTGGAGGTAAAAAGCCTGGCCTTGTTGTCCTCCACTGCTATGCTGGCCATTCCAGCCCCACTGTCACACGCACCAGGGACCTCTAGCAGCAACTGCAGCATCCCATCTTTGCTTTCAAATGCATCTTGGGGGCAACTTGAGAAGCAAGCCTATTCGTGTTCATTTGTATACAATGGCCTCCTATTTTGAGGCACAAATACAAAGCAGAGAGGGCTTGCATTTTCACCAACATACAACACACCAGTGTGCGTTGTCGCCTGTTGGTGTGAGGCACCAAAATGCACAGCTTGGATCTCGGTACTGTACTTGCACATGTAGTTTTCAAAGTCCACATGTATAATGCATTCATACAAGGACATGGATTTTCTAGAGAATGAGAACTGCTGTTTGATATTGAACATGTGCTTCTTGAACCTATGGAACTGACTAGTGAAAAGCTCAATGAGCTCCTCTAAAGAGCTCTCGATTTCTTTTTTTATTGTCACTTTGACACAGCCTCCTTTTCTTGTGCCTTGGGCACCTCTTCATCCTCCATAGGTCATGTTTATGTTGGAGTAGCTTTTTATGTGCTCTGCGAAGTCACAGAAATTGTTGACGTGTGCAGGCACATGCAATGTTCCAAAACATGTCGATGACCTCAGGTGTTGTTGCTCCTCCACCCTGACCAGCATTTTTCCACTTGACACCTCCTATCCCACCCAGAACTGGACCAGCTGTCCAAGCTCCGATGGAGAGGCTGCATAAGAAAAGGAAACAATAATATATAACACATATTTTACAAATAATATATAATATAATATTATAATAATATATACTGCATATTGGTGTGAGCTACATTTGCAATATCACAGCAGTGCATTTGTATTGACAAACAACAATATAAACAGGCAAAATTTCTCAATATACACAACACCTACAGCTACACTATACTGAATTCCAATTCTTCCTATGTATAATTTACAATTGAATGAATAAAGCTAAAAATGCAGCATGTCACAGATTTGCCCGTTTACCAATACGTTCATTTAAATATACTGTCTGTCTCAATGTATTGCTTTAAAAACCCCAACGGTCTGGTCCTGGACACTTGTGGGGAGGGAAGAATCGTCCTCATCACTGTCCTCCCCAGGCCACACAATATGGCTTAAGATTGCCTAAGAATGAAGAATCATGTATGATTTTAGTTACAGAAAGGTCAATGTGAGAGTTCCTATGAAACTTCACCTACATAGGGAAAATGAATATGTTAACAAGCCAGGTAAAACAGCCTTATTGCAATTCACATATTGAATATTGCATCGCCCCCATCAAAATGTTCAAGTTCACTTAAGGCTGGCTTACATTGCACGATTTTGGCCTGTTTTAACAGTCGGCGACTAAATTTCCAAAATCGGGCGGAAATCTTGAGAGTTGTGCTAGAATCGCAGCGCGCTCCCGTCATCTAAATCGTTTAGTGTAAGGTGCCAATCTTAGCGGTTTTAAGTCCGTCGGAGGCAGTCTTTCTCTAGTTTTGCCGTTACGACAATATCAAACATGTTTGATATTATCGGAAGTCTTTTCAGTCGTGGCTCATGCAAATAGTGACGTGAACATTAAAAACCAATAGTAACCTCTCGCGAACACGAAAACAGGAAGGGGCAAAATAGGCGACAGCTGTAGCCTATATGATTATTTGTGATTTCATTTCTTATCATTTATTAGTCGGCTATTCTACGAGACAGAACAACTCTATATCTGTTAGTGATGTCACACATCAAACAATGCTGCAGAAACGCGAAAAAAATACTTTGATATGAGTAGGCTATCATGTGATTTCCTGTTAATGATGACGTGTAGCCTATTGCACGATGGAAATAATTTGAAGGAATCTAGCAGCAGTCTTGTAAATAGTGACCCACAGTCTTTGCAAAATCCTAATCTGAGACTGGCCTGTGACTAGACTGTGACTAAAAACTCAATGAATTGTCTTTAGATGTGAGAGGGTCTGAGACTGTAGTCTTTAAAAAATCTTTTCCAAATCTTTGCAAAGTCTGTCAATGTAAGGTAGGCTTTACTTGCATCCTGAGGTATGCTAGTCGGGCAGGATTTTGTTGACAGTGAAATGGTGGTGTTGAAGGGAACACAGATCTGGGAGGGAAGCGAGCTGATTGGGTGACTGACTGGTCAGTAAGTAGTGCTGTGATGGGCTGTTTTGGGAAAATTTGTAAGAAGGTTTTGTACTTGTAAATTCGTTCCGTACCCGTAGATCTGTTTCATGTCTGTAGAAAACAGATGCGCACTTGCAAATGGAAGATCTGTGTGTGCAAAAACTGTTCGCAAACTCACAAAACTTTTTTCCACAGAATGACTAAACGGATTTGAAGATCTACAAACCATTTTTACATGCACAAAATATTTTTACAGATACAAGTTCTTTTTACATATACACAAATCATTTTTACGAGCACAAAACATTTTTACAAGCTCAAAATATTTCTACAGACACAAAAAACTTTTGGCAAGAATTTTATATCATACTGTTACTAGCTTCTAAAGTTAAAGGCGAGCAGGTTAGGGCAATAATCGAGTTAGCATACTGGTGGGAAATATGCTGTCAGTAAAATGAATATACGTATAGCTCCTACCTTTAAAACTTCAAATCAGTTGTCTCAAATTGCTGCTAACTCCTGGTTGATAGAAGGATCTTGCTCTCCTGGCAGTCCATTAGTGTCTTTAAGCAACGATACCAGTCATCATTGAGAGGCAGTGCAGTGGCATAACGTGGCGGGGCCATGTAGCCTACGCGGGGCAAGCATTTTCATTGCCACCCAGCAACATTCTAGGCGTTTAAAAAAAACTATGCAATTTAATTAATTTAGGCTACATTTAGTCTCCTCCAGTTCTCGTCTGTCTTTTCTCTTCTGTGTTCTACTGTTATGCCCCACTAATTGCTGATTGCATTGCTGATTATTATAACTAAGCTACATCACATCCAAGTAGCTTCACAACACAACGTAGCTTTAATCACAAATGACAGGAAGTAAGATCATTGGATAATATATTTCCCCATTCCCAGCAGGCCTTGTTCCTTTGTAAACAATGTGATCCAGTGATTGTACATTTCGGAAATATCCTAAGGGAACATCAGTAGGCCTGGATGTGAGAACTCACTCGAGATGTGAGCTTGGATGTTTTAAGAGAATACTATGGCTCTCCTGCGCATGGTCTTGTGATGTTAGGGTTACATTTTCATGTGAACTGAACTTAAATTTGAATAGGGTATGTAGTGCAATAAAATGAAGGTTATCAATTAAAGGAACACTTCACAGTTTTTTCATATTAAACTACGACGAGTCGATACATACCTCTCACATTTCAATAAGCAGTAGCGCGCGGCGCTACTTTGATAGCACTTAGCCAGCCCAGTTCATTCATTAGGATCCAAACAGAGATGAATTTAGAAACGACCTAACATCTCCATGTTTTCCCTGTTAAAATACAGTTGCATGAGTAGTCACACGACCAAGAATGGTGAGACCAAATAAAACGTGGTGCATTAACATATTTCCAAAACTGCTGAATGTCTCACCTGCATACAATATAGACTGGAAGGCCTATAAACACAGATATGAGTGAATTTACTTAAAGATTAGGTAGGGCCTACATGGGGTTACTTGACTGTTCGGGACGGCAGCTAACTCACTCTCTCTCGCACCGCGCTAAGCATCATGGGACTGAGGAAACCTGATTAGTAATCGGATTATACGACTTTTTGATTAAGATTTATTTTGTGTTAAGAACTTAGTAACATATTTAATATCTTGTGTTTTTTATTGTCAGATGGACAAAGGAAGACAGAACCCCTATACAAATGCCCCCATCAGGCTGTGCTGCATAGCAGCGCAAGAAAAAAGTCTGCCAGTCGATTTGTGTTCAGCGAAGATGGAGTGCAAGCTGTGTGGATCACTACGCATCAGCGCGTCCTCACGGACGGAACTGAAATGTATATCATGAATCTTAAGGAGGACGACGCCTCTAAAGTTCAACTCAACCGCACCTATGCTTTTCGAAACATAGTCCTGAAACATGGGCGTGCGTTCTATAACACCAACTCCGCCGCCTTCAGGTCCAACGACCTGAAGGTGGACGATGATACTATCAAGCTATCAGAATTAAGACAATTCTTGTTATATACAGGTCCAGTTGTACTGAGAGATGTTTTAGCTGATAAGGTTTACAAAAACCTCATGTTGCTCTCTGTGGCCAACTGGCCATTCATGTCCTGGTGAGTCCTTTATTATGTTTAGTATTAAATGATTTTGCCAGGACACTACGGCACTCTTTTGTGGACCATTTCAGTAAGTTGTATGGTTCTGAATTTGTATTTTACAACATTCATGGTCTAGTTCATCTCTGTGATGATGTAAAGGTCCATGTGGTCACTTGGACCTAATTTCTGGTTTTGCATGCAACAGTAATAATGTATTCCGTTATTTGTTTTGATGAGTCCGAGGAGGTGGAAGTCGTGCCATCACCATACTCTGATCGGGCATGCAGGTGGCCGCCCTATTAGGCAGAGGGAGTCAATCGGGCTATAAGAAATCTTGAGGAGCCCCAGGACACCTGGACTACCTACAGCCATGCCAGGGTTTTTTTCTCTTCTGGTGTGAATCCAACTGATACATATCAATCAACTGATCAGCCATGATATCAATAAACACAATCCTAAAATTGACTTCTTTTCAACAGATAACTTTCTAGAATGCAGGCAGAAGCTGCCGCTGGCTCAAAGCCAAACTGATTTGTCGTCAGAGGCCGAGGACCCTGAGCAGAGGCCTAAAAGTATGACTTTCATGTATCTGAAAGTGCCTTTTGTTCCTCTCACTTTGTGTTCATATCCTTTCCATCATTAGAAGTCAAAGTATTTATGTCTGTATGGGTCCAATCAGGGAGGTAGTGGAGGCTAAACGCAAGTAAACGCAGTTTATCCACCTCTGAAATTTCAGAAATAGAGTCAGAAAGAGTTTATCCACCTCTTAAAATAGTTAATCCAGCAAATGCAATTTTTAACATTCAAAACTCACACGGTATTATCCACATTCACAATCTGTGCACTCATCAACACTCCATTTAATAGCACTGTTATTGATATACTGTAAACATTAGGCAATAACCTTCATCATCAAACATGTTCTAAATGCCTTGTAAAAAATTTGATACCGCATGGCGCAGTCCACCTCACCTAGATCGCATAATTCATTGGCTTCATTTGCTTTGGGCAAATACTTTTACGAAGCCCTCAACATTCATTTGTTATTTGAATAAACATTTGTGTTAACCTAGTCTCTTCAAGAACTCATACTGTATATCTGTCTTTTGTTTGTCTCTGATAAAGGCCAAGTAGTTTTGTTTATGAACTCATATATTTGTCTGTCTCTGATAAAGGCCAAGTAGACACGTCTGCCTCTCCACTCTCCTCCTACTCAAGCGAGTAGGACGCATTTCTTGCTGCTCCTGCTTTACTATCCCTTTAGCAATTTTCACTCTTTTTCTTTCTTTTATTTCATTTACAAGCTAGGTTAGCAAAGACGGTGAAACTTTAATTGTTAGTTTTTACTTTACATGAACGGCAAGTCACCTTGAAGTTGGATTAAACAACATGCACTCCTCCGGCCCGAGACGCAGGAGATCATGTAGTAAATGTACTGAACTAGAACAGAGGATTTCTGCCTTGGAATCAAAGATTGGTGCCCTTTCATCAAAGACGGATGAACTACGAGAGACATCTCATGAAGTGAGTACAGTGACAACTGGAAATGCAGAGAATGTAACTCAACAATCTTCCAATAGCATTGAATGCATCGACCTCACAAAGCAAAATGAGAGTTCTGAGCCTTGGCGCAGGCAAGGTGCCAGGCCAAAAAGCAAAAAACGTAATACAAGAACTGTACGTACCTCAACACCAGTAAACTCAGATGTTAATTCCAGGCCTCGGATCAGAAATACAGACAGATCAGCAAACCATAGGGCTTGTGGTCCTAGGGGTGACCCAGAGCCCATAAAACTATGGAACAGATTTGAATGCCTCCAGGACGTGAGAGAGGTTTTTCCCAGGGAAAAAACCCAAAACAGGCAGCGAGCAAACCACAACAATAGAAAGACGGGCACAGACAAGAAGCAGCACTCGGCACCTGTTCATCCCACAACCCTCATTCTAGGCGACTCTACAGTGAGACTTTTAAATGGGGAAAGGATGATTGTATGTTGTTTCCCAAATGTTTCAGTGTCTGACACAAAAAACAAACTGGCAGAACTGGTGTCAAAATATACAACTATCAAGCGCATCATTGTGCATGTTGGAGCAAATGACATTTACAAAGAACAACTGTATGTCCAACAAGATTTCAAGGAACTTTTCTCTGCTCTATTTGAACTTGGATTACAAACTTTCATCAGTGGCCCACTCCCAGCAGAGGGAAGCTTTGTTTTTACGAGACTGTTTAGTTTAAACACCTGGCTCGCAAAAACATGCTTTTCAGTTGGGATGAATTTTATTGACAATTTCAACCTTTTCTGGAATCGCAGGGAATATTTCAGACCAAAAAGCACAGAGCTGAGTTGGACTGGAGCCAAGATCTTAACACAGAACTATCACCTCTCTCTCTTGCACCCAACATTTTCTCTGCCAACCTTGAGCCAAGCCTCTGATAAGCGCTCAGTAGCCACACAAACGGAACAAACTGAGGACATCAACATGCAGACCTTGGAGAAACATAAACAACCAGAACAACAATGCCCAGCCACGTCCACTGGACATGATAAGATGGGTGCTGCTAAAATGATTCATAGTAAATCACTGGCGTCAAACTCTGCGAAATCTCAGCAAACAAATGGATGTCATGAACAGGAGAAGATAGCACCTATCAAAGCTGTTGGAAGGCTATCAGAAAGGAAGGGTCATGTACCAGTGCCCCTGCCCACCTCCGTTGACTCCTTGCCACCACAAAGCCATAACAACATGGAACACACTACTGGAATACTTGCTAATAGCGAAGCAACAAACCCCCCAGGACCCCATCTGGCAGATGGAGACTCTGGACTTTTATTCCTTGATTTCCCATCACTACACACACCCAATAACCACCCCACCCAATCCAACTACCCAGGCCACCCAAACCCACCTAATATCCCATCCCAATCCCTTCCTCATCATTCCACCACCCAAACAAACTCCACAGGATCCCCCACATACCCGTCACCATCCCCACTCAAGCACATGATGTTCCCTGCAACAATGGAGAGACTGCTACCAGCAGCCAGGCAGATTTTCAACAGCCCAAGACCTTCAGCACTGAAGCGCAGTGCACCTCCACGCCCTCCCCCTCCGCATGCAAAAGGATCACCTACGCAGCAACAACTTCATGAGAGTATTGTATGATATTCTGTGGGTCCCTGCAATAGAAATGGTAGTGACAGTAGTTTTGAGAACATGCCGGGACCCAGTAAGCCTATGTCATTTTCTATTCCTGTTCTGACAAGTAATAGAAGACTAGCACATCGAGCCTACAGGGTAAACCAGTCAAATCTCCTACCTGTACCACTACAGCCTCAGATTTCCCCAGTGGATCATAGCTCCCCAACTCTTACAGCAAAACTAGCTCTCCTAAACATCAGATCTCTTTCAAACAAATCATTCTTAATTAATGATCTTATTTGCACATACAACCTTGATTTTTTACTCTTAACTGAGACATGGTTAGACCAAGCAAACAGTGCTGCTACCCTCATCGAATCTGCTCCACCAAATTTCAGTTTTTTGAGTGCTACCAGAGCAAATAAAAGAGGAGGGGGGATAGCTACAATTTTCAAGGCATCCTTTCAGTGCAATCAGTCATCATTTGGTGAATTTACTTCATTTGAATATCTGTGTGCAAGCATTAAGTCTTCTCCTCAGATTTTACTACTGACTATTTACAGGCCTCCAAAACATTCAGCTAAAGTCTTTCTTGAAGAGTTTGGTGAACTGCTATCAGTCATTTGCATAGAGTTTGACTGTCTTATTATATCAGGGGATCTAAACCTACATGTGGATAATCCTGAAAACAATTATGCCAAGGAATTCATTGCACTAATCGACACTTTCTCCCTAACACAGCATATACAGGAGCCAACACACTCTCAAGGCCATACACTCGACCTCGTTATCACAAAGGGTCTCAATGTCTCCACAGCTGTTAAAGACCTGGCGTTATCTGATCATTTCTGCGTGTTCTTTGATGTGTCTATGTCCCCACACAGTCAGATCTATGTTGGTAAAAAGGAGAATCATAAATGATAAGACAAGTGTTCTTTTTGAGCAAGCACTCTCACAGACATCAAGTAATTTGTCAGACTCAGTAGAAGACTTATTGGATCACTTTAATGCAAAAATGGCAAACATTATGGATGGCATTGCTCCCTTAAAATCCAAGAAAGTTAAGGACAAACAGAAAGCACCATGGAAGCAAAATCCAGCGGTTAAACTCCTAAAAAGAGAGTGTAGGAAGACTGAAAGAAAATGGCGTAAATACAAACTTCAGATCCACTATGACATCCATAAAGACATGCTCCGCACATATAACTTTGAAATGTGCAAAGCAAGACAGTCTTTCTTTTCTAACATCATCAGTAGGAGTTCAAATAACACTCGTGTTTTATTTTCCACTGTCGAAAAGTTAACAAATCCTCCCTCACAATTAGTGCCCGAACTTCTCTCAACTAATAAATGCAATGAGTTTTCATGTTTTTTTAAAGGTAAAATTGACAAAATCAGACTCAATATATCTGCTAAATTACTCATTCAACGCCCGGAACTTCCAGCTACAAATAGAGGGAAACTTAACTTGATGTCAGAGTTCAATTTGATAGACTACGAAACACTTGAAAAAACAGTACAGATTCTCAGCTCCTCCACGTGTGTCTTAGACACCCTGCCTACAAATTTCTTCAAAACTGTTTTTCACCTTATAGCCTCAGATGTCCTTCACATTGTAAATACATCACTGCTGTCTGGCACTTTTCCTAAGTCACTAAAAACAGCTGTTGTAAAGCCACTGCTCAAGAAGAATAACCTGGATGCCTCCATTTTAAACAATTACAGGCCCATATCCAATCTACCTTTTATTGGCAAAATTATTGAAAAAGTAGTCTTTAATCAACTAACCACCTTCCTAACATCAAATGGGTATTTTGATTACTTTCAGTCTGGTTTTCGGGCAAATCACAGCACTGAAACAGCTCTCATTAAGGTTTTCAATGACATACGTCTCAACACAGATTCTGGTAAAACATCAGTCCTAGTGCTACTGGACCTTAGCGCAGCATTTGACACTGTTGATCACAATATTTTACTACACAGACTAGAACACTGGGTTGGATTTACAGGCATAGTTCTAAACTGGCTCAAATCATATCTACAAGAAAGGAGCTTCTTTGTTGCCATCGGCAACTGTACCTCAACACCAACATCCCTGACCTGTGGTGTTCCCCAGGGGTCGATCTTGGGGCCACTATTATTCAACCTCTATATGCTCCCACTTGGACAAATCATCCAAAATAATTTGATTTCATATCATAGCTATGCAGATGACACACAAATTTACTTAGCTCTGTCACCAAAAGACTATAGTCCCCTTGAATCTCTATGTCAGTGTATAGAACAAATCAACACTTGGATGGCTCAAAATTTTCTTCAGCTGAACAAAGAAAAAACTGAAGCAATTATATTTGGTAAAAAGGAGGAAAGGATTAAGGTTGCCACTCTCCTTGAAACAAAAGGATTGAAAGCAAAGGATAGTGTTAAAAATCTCGGTGTATTAATCGACAGTGATCTAAATTTCAACAGTCACATGAAAATGATAACTAAATCAGCTTTTTATCACCTCAAAAATATTGCCAAACTGAGAGGGCTAATGTCAAAACATGACTTAGAAAAACTCATTCATGCATTTATCTCTAGCAGGGTTGATTACTGCAATGGGCTTTTCACAGGCCTTCCTAAAAAGACTATCAAACAGCTTCAGATGATTCAAAATGCAGCAGCTAGGGTTCTCACAAAAACAAAAAGAACTGAGCACATTACTCCAATTCTTAAATCTCTGCACTGGCTTCCAGTATGTCACAGAGTTGACTTTAAAACACTACTAATTGTTTATAAATCAGTAAATGGAGCAGGACCTAAATACCTATCAGACATGTTTCAGCAGTACACACCTTCTCGTCCTCTGAGGTCTCAGGAGAAAAACCTCTTAGTAAAGCCTGCTGTTAGAACTAAACATGGCGAAGCAGCTTTTAGCTGCTATGCGGCTCAGCTTTGGAACCAACTTTCTGATGACATTAAAAAGGCCCCAACTGCAGTCTGTTTTAAATCTAGACTTAAGACCAAATTGTTCTCAGATGCTTTCTGCTAACTGTCTCTTAATTACTCCATCTGGAGTCTTTTATGTTAATTATTCCTTATTGATTTGATCTTGATTTATGCTTTGTTTTTATTTTCTATTATGATCTTTTTATTATTATTATTATTATTATTTTTATTACTATTACTCTTTGCCCATCTATGCTTTTATCTGCTATAATTACTGTTTGGTTTTTGTTTATGTAAAGCACATTGAATGACCTCTGTGTATGAAATGTGCTATATAAATAAACTTGACTTGACTTGACTTGACTTGACTTGACTTGACTTGACTTGACTTGGATGAAGACCCTAGTCCTCCTAGGCCAGGGGTCGGCAACCCAAAATGTTCAAAGAGCCATTTTGGACCAAAAAAACAAAAAACAAATCTGTCTGGAGCCGCAAAAAATGAAAAGCCTTATGTAAGCCTTATATGAAGGTAACACAGGCTGTAAGTGTATATTATCTATATTAGCCTACTATCAAAATGACTAAGTAGGCTACAACGAGGCTACATAATGAGCTTTCATGATTAAATGTTTTTCCCTACAGCGCATCTCGGAGAGAATGACACACCACGTGACTACTCCGCTGGTGCTTTAAGTTCAACTTCGTGTAATCACCGTCCGTGAACCGTTGCTTTCCACGTTTTAATATCTCTCAGGTTGCAACAAAATTTCTCCAGAAGTAGGCTACTGCAATCACACTTTTTCTCTCAGTCCCAACTGGGTAGTCGGCTGCAAATGTAGCATGCCTTCCCTGAAAATGTCTTTCTAAATGTCTCTCTTTTTGTTGTTCGCCAACTTCTCATTACAAAGCAAGCAAACATGCAGGCAATCCTTCCGCAATGGCAATGAAAGCAAATGATTCGGTCATTTCTGCCTTAAATTCTCTGATCTCATCGGCTTTCTCTTTTTCCCTTTGGGATCCATGCCATGGCCATGCTGACACCCGCCGGTTTGTTTACAACCACAGCCACCTGCATGGCACGGCGCCGCCCTGAAACGTGTGTCGCAGGCTATCAAATCTTCGTTGACAGAAATGTTGAACTTTAATATTTATTATTCACATTTTTACAACATTGGAAAACGTTAAGAATGTTTGTCCTGATACAGAAACCATATTAAAACAAACAAACAAAAATCCCCCCATTCATTTTCATACATTTTTGAAGACGCTCAGGGAGCCACCAGGGTTGCGCTAAAGAGCCGCATGCGGCTCCAGAGCCGCAGGTTGCCGACCCCTGTCCTAGGCCATTCTTTCCCCAAGGCACCTGTAATGCCAAATATCAGGCGCTTTATCCTGACGCCCCTGACACAGAGTGGGTGTTGGAAGTCCCTGCCACAGAAGAAGAGTCTCTGGATTTTAAGGTAGTAGAATTGCAGAAGTAATTTAAGTCATTAGTTTTAAATAAATGTTCCCTGCTGAAAAAACCAGCAAGAAACCAGCTTAGGCTGGTAGCTGGTTTTAGCTGGTCTTAGCTGGTCTTTGCTGGTTTTCTTCCAGCTATTGCTGGTCTTTGCTGGTGTAGCTGGTTAGGCCACCAGCTGACATGTTGGTTGGGATACAGCTGGTTTAAGATGGTCATGCTGGTGACCAGCCTGTCAAGCTTGACAAAGATGGTGTGGTGGTTTTCAGATTATATGTGATATTTTAGTCAGAATTCACAGGATGCATTCATGGTTCATAAGCTTTAAAATTGGGCCTGCCTTTGATCTTAGTGTGGTTCATAAGCTGTAACATGGGGCCTACTGCATACAGTACTGTATGTTCTTGTGTGTTCCTGTGTCTGGCATTTTTCTGCAAACATCAGCACCAGCATTAGCATCTGGTTTTGCTGAATGCACTTTCATCTAGAATATCTTAACTGACCATCTAAGCAAACCAAAGAGTTATATGGGACGGAAAGCCATATTAGGGCTGAACCCTCATGTTCAAGGGAGAGGGGAGGTCATCCGCTGGTCGGGTCCGAGAAAGGACCAGGTGAATCTTCATGATCAAGGGAGAGGGGATGTCATCCGCTGGCGGGGTCTGAGCTGGCGGGGTCCGATAGAGGACAATGGGAGGCACACTGTCTGAGGTACCAGAAAACTCGCCACACAACTAATTTGGAACAACCATCAATAATAGAAATGTCAAGAAGAAAGTGTCTGAGAGAGAGTCTATATCATCCCCTGACATATCAAAGCAAAGAAACACAAGAACACAAGGTCCGAGGAAAATGACATAAACTTTACGCTGATTGGCTAAAAGAATATGGGGTGATGCGAGCGGGGACGCCAAGAAGTGTGCTTTAGGTATATAAGATGAGACCCCGCCATCTTCGGTAGGACGTTCATCGGGATCCCCAGCGGATGACACCTCACCTTCTCCCTATTGTCTTGACTGTCAGCCTGAAACTTTGTTTTCGCTGTACTATCATTGCAATATGGGGAATAAAGATCAACAGTCTACAGAAGTCTCCTGTCTGTATTGTCTCCTACGGACGCTTTGTTCCGGAGTGCTATTTAGTATATAGTTAAGTGTTAAGTATTAATTAGTGATAATTGGATTCGCATAGTGGAACAATTTTCCACGACAGAATTGGAGGTTCTCGACCGAGATGTTGAAAAGGACTCATCAAGAAAACAGTGACCGCCCCGGGTGAAGCAGGTCTCAGCAGCCGGTTCTCCAAGGGCCCTAAAAAACAAGGTAAGCGATTTTTGCTTATATGTGGGGGAATCAGGCTGCTGCTGACTTGTGAGTAGCTTAGGGACGGGGCTGTTTACTGAAGTCCTCAAAAAGAATAATGGAGACATAGAGGGGAGATTTGTTTATACTGTTGATCTTTAAAAGCGCATGTACATTTACGCTTATATGGTAGCTTTATGTTTTATGTTATCAGCAGTATACAGTATGTATACAAATAAAATGTTTTGTTTCAAATAAGTCGGGTGACCAGAGAGGCTCCGACAAGTATATGTGTAAGAGTAACATTTTTTGTTTAAAATAAAGTCGGGTGGCCAGAGAGGCTCCGACAAGTATAAGAGTAACATTTTTTTGTTAAAATAAAGTCGGGTGACCAGAGAGTCTCCGACAAGTATATGTGTAAGAGTAACATTTTTTGTTTAAAATAAAGTCGGGTGGCCAGAGAGGCTCCGACAAGTATAAGAGTAACATTTTTTGGTTAAAATAAAGTCGGGTGACCAGAGAGTCTCCGACAAGTATATGTGTAAGAGTAACATTTTTTGTTTAAAATAAAGTCGGGTGGCCAGAGAGGCTCCGACAAGTATAAGAGTAACATTTTTTGGTTAAAATAAAGTCGGGTGACCAGAGAGTCTCCGACAAGTATATGTGTAAGAGTAACATTTTTTGTTTAAAATAAAGTCGGGTGGCCAGAGAGGCTCCAACAAGTATAAGAGTAACATTTTTTGGTTAAAATAAAGTCGGGTGACCAGAGAGTCTCCGACAAGTATATGTGTAAGAGTAACATTTTTTGTTTAAAATAAAGTCGGGTGGCCAGAGAGGCTCCGACAAGTATAAGAGTAACATTTTTTGGTTAAAATAAAGTCGGGTGACCAGAGAGTCTCCGACAAGTATATGTGTAAGAGTAACATTTTTTATTTAAAATGAAGTCGGGTGACAAGAGAGGCTCCGACAAGTATATGTGCAAGAAGTTTTTTTACTTTGTTTCAAATAAAGTCGGGTGACCAGAGTGGCTCTGATAAGTATACAGTGTATATATAAGAATAACATTTTTGTTTAAAATAACGTCGGGTGAAAGGCTCCAACAAGTACAGTATATGTGTAAGAATTTTTTTTTTTTTTTCTCTTTGTTTCAAATAAAGTTGGGTGACCAGAGTGGCTCTGACAAGTATATGTGTAAGAGTAACATTTTTTGTTTAAAATGAAGTCGGGTGACAAGAGAGGCTCCGACAAGTATATGTGCAAGAATTTTTTTTTCTCTTTGTTTCAAATAAAGTTGGGTGACCAGAGTGGCTCTGACAAGTATACAGTGTATAAGAATAACATGTTTTGATTCAAATAACGTTGGATGGGAGGCTCTGACAAGTATATGTGTAAGAATATCATTTTTGTTTCAAATAAAGTCGAGTGACCAGAGAGGCACCGACAGGTATATGTACTGTATAAGAATACATTTATTGCTCTGACAGGCATATGTATTAGAAAGTTTGTGGTCCCAAATAAGGCAATTGAGTAAAAGTCAGACCACTCAGAATAAAAATTAAAGGTCTCAAATGAGTCGGTGATATCAAACAAGGCAATTGGTGAAAGAGCCAGACCATAAATATGTAAAGATATTGCAAACAAGGAAAAGAGCAATAATTGTGATCAACAGTATTTGCCCACAGTTACTAAGCACAAAGGTGGGGAGGACTCGGGGGAGATCAGAAATCTCACACACACAGGCTAAAAATTGGCTCGCTGCCCAGAGTTGGCTCAGAGCCAAAATAATCTTAAACAAAACACATAGGCTAGTAGATCCCTTCATATACACGGCCACAGCTGGAAGGACCTTACACACACACATTCACTCACACACACACACACACACACACACACTCACACTCACACTCACACTCACACTCACACTCACACTCACACACACACACACACACACACACACACACACACACACACTCACACTCTCTCACACACACACCAATAGGCCCATCATATACACAGCCACAGCTGAAAGAATTTTACACACCTATACACACAGGCTAGTAGCCCCTTTACACACACACTGGCTAGTAGGCCAAAAGACCTGACACACACACACACACACACACACACACACACACACCAATAGGCCCATCATATACACAGCCACAGCTGAAAGAATTTTACACACCTATACACACAGGCTAGCCCCTTTACACACACACTGGCTAGTAGGCCAAAGGACCTGACGCACACACACCTAGGCCCGTTTGATACACAGCCACAGCTGACACAATAATTAGCTGACAGTAATCTTTACTATGTTTCTTTAAAGTTATTTTATAATTATTTTACTTTATCTTTATTTTATTTTTATTTTATTTTATTTTACAGCACTTTGGTCAACTGTGTTTGTTTTTTAAATGTGCTATATAAATAAATTGACATTGACATTGACAATCTTACACACTCACACATCCAGGCTAGTTAGTTAGCCCTTTACACAGAGGCACAGTTGAAAGAGAGGGGAAAAGAAAGCCTTTTGTAATTACAGAAGATAACCAGTAAACATCCCTAAAGAGCAAAGAGTCAAGTTATCAACATAGGCACTTGATAATATTAATTAGAGCTCCAGTAGGGGTCCTGAAGTGCACCACATTGGAAATAGACTGATGTTAGCACAAGGAACAGAGGTAGCAACCACATACCCCACTATTCAAGCAGAAGCTCTGAGAATTGTCTGCAGAGAAGAAAACTGTATAAAGTACATAAACTACAGAAGCTTAGCCTGAGACAGGGCAAGATAAACAGTACGGTAGAGTCATCATAAATAAGAGAAGGGAGAAGAAAGGAAAAGAGACCACTCTAACCTTGAGGACAACAAAGAAAAAACAAAGAAGATAACAACGTAATCACAGAGAACAAAAGGCAAAGGAAGACTGCTATCTAGTGGAAGAAGGAAAACAATCCTAACATCCACATAAAGGACCACAGCCAGTCTGAAGACCAAGAGTACTCGCTGGTAACAAGGTTGTGAAGATGGAGGAGGAAGGAATGACACCTTTGGAGGAAGTATTGAGAGAAAACAAAAGTTCTGAAAAAAGGATCAGAGAAATAAGCAAGAAATGGGAAAAAAGGACACGAAAAGACCACTCTCCCTGGACGTATGATGGGACATTTGAATGGAACGTAATAGCTCAAATGCAGGAAAAGATCATAAACCACAAATCCCACGACAAGGGGGCCACAAGGCAAAGGAAAAGACAAGAAGAATTACAGACTCTAGCAGCCTTTGCAAAACTAGCTGAGCAAGAAGGGAGAGAGGAGGATGACCCGAACGAAGCGATGCCCTCAACACCAAGTGCACAAACAACACAAGATGAGGCCCACAGCAAGCCTGCCCGACAAGGACAAACATCCCCGACCCAGGCTACAGCACCAGGAGTCTCATACACGGAGGGACAACGACCATCTCCATACAGAGAAAAGGACAGACTGTGCCCTGAGATGATGCCACAACAGAGTGAAGATACAGAGAAGAAAGGTCAAGGGGTAGAGGGATCACGAGTACCTGCAATCCAAGCAGCCCTAGTGCTAAGAGAAGTCACCCTGGGAGGAGACCATATAGAAGTGTGGGAAGAAATAAAAAGAATGATGGAAATACAACACAAATCCCCATCAGAAGCACCACAGCCTTCACGACCATCAGCGCCTCCCACCAACCTCGAGGTCCATGAGCCCCCCTCAAGGAGAGAGAGGTCCGGAAAGGCCACGAAAGACATGGAGACGAACAGAGAGAGTCCAGTGGACACACGGAGGGCTGAAACAGAAGAGGCCAGAAAGTGGAGAGAGGTGTTTCAAAGTGAGGAGGAGGTGGCGGCGAACCATAGGCACGCTTTAATGCAATGGCAAGACGGGATGACCCACACCAGCACTCCAAAAACCCCAGAAAGGAAGAGAGGAACAGAGATGGCAAGAAAAGATCAAGAACAGAAGAAAGGAACGTCTCAGGAGCAACAGAGAGTACTGGAAGAAGAATACAGTGTAACATCACAAAGAGAGGCTGAGAAAGTACTTGAGCGCTGGAGTGACAAGAAAGCGTTCGAAGCAAAGGAATTAATAGATACACTCATGGAAACAGAAGATGATGCGTCAGAAAAAGAAAACTTGGTAGGCAAAGCTCTTAAAGCAATGGATGACGCTATGAGATGGATAGAAGGAAGAGTAAACGTGTGGGAATCCGAACAACACCAGAAATATAAAGACACCTTCTTGAAGTTCATACAAGAACAGAGGAAGAGACTAGATGGAGTCATACAGGAGATGGAGAACTGTGAAGAAGAAAGGATAAGGACAGAGCTCCTGGAACAAGAAGAGGAGAAACAGCTGAGACAGACAAAAGAGGGAGAAAGGCCATCAAAAGAAGCAGCTGATAAAATCCAAATGGGAGAGCTAACAAAGGAAACTGATAAGACCCTGGGAAAAATATATAAGTGCCACCAAAGTTTGGGAGACAGAAGCCAAGAGCAGGAGTGCTTACTGAAAATCCGTATAGAAAAGCCCAATACAGATCTGGACACAGACAAAAGCGAAGAACCCAGTGAAGAGGAAGACGACATGGCAACGGAGCAGGACCAAGATAACCTCATGGAACTATTCCAGGGACAACCGCAATTGCCGGAGAAGACCCAGACCCAGGCAACAGTACCAAATCTGCGGGGCCAACACACAGCATGTGCAGGGTGCCATAAACACTTTAAAGGCACACAAGGAGTGCGAATCCACCAGAGCAGGAGACCGGAATGCAGAGGAAGAGGAATAATGATGCTCCCAGCGATGATCCCACCCAGTATGATCACCACTGGACTCTTGGGACTAAGCAGAGTAAAGAACGGGATGGAGAAAGGCCTGGAGGAAATTTGGAAAGCTATGAAGAAAGGACTAAATGAGATTGAAGGAGAAGTGAAGAAAAGTTTAAAAGAAAACAAAAGGGAGCTGGAAAAATTAGACAAAGAAGACAAAAAGAAAAGAGAGAAGACACAAAAGGACAGAGAGAGAATGCAGAAAGAGGCCTCTGAAGAATCAGATGCAGAAGAAACACATGTGATGGCACCACTAATAATAAAAGAGAGAAAATCGTACTACCAACCATGGGCCCACTCGGACGTAAGCGGTCTCCTAGCACGGCTTCCAGTGTTACACGAGGCCGGAGGGCACTGGATTTCTCAGTTCGAAACTCAGGTCCAAGGCCGTACGTTGGCGGTAGGAGACATCAAATATGTACTCAGTATGGTGCTGGGAAAGGCGGAGACAGAGGTTGTGCTAGAAAGAGAAAAGTTAGGGTATTTGATGACAGACAGCAGCCTAGACGCAAGGGACTTCGATAGCTATCGGCACCGAATATGGAAGGCCTTGAGAGCAGCCTACCCAAATCAGTACAGCCCCACAGCTGTCTACTTAGAGAAGCTCAAGGACGATGATAACCCAACAGCCTTTGTGGAGCGGGCAGCCCAAGAATGGACCGCCAGGATGGAGCAGCGGCCGGAGGACTCATACGCATCCACAATACAATTCAGACAGGCAGTTATGGACGTTTTGCCAAGACCAGTAAAAGCACAGCTGGAAAAAGACTGGCGCCTCAGGTGCATGACAAGGGATGAGTTCAGACTAGCAGTAGCACACCATGTAACACTCTACAGACAAAGAGAGGAAAAAAAGGAGCAACAGGAGAAGGAGGTTATGCGAAAACTCATCCAAATGCAGCTACAAGAGACAAAAAGCACAAAGAAGGCTGCCACCCAAGCCCCAGTGATGCCAGTCACAGACCCTGTGCCGGCTGGCCAAGCTCCTGCCCAACAGCAACAGCTAACACCGGTGGTGTTACAGCAACCAGTTATAGTACAGTCACAGCCAATGCCACTGATAGGGCAGACACTTCAACCAGTGATGTATGGGCCTATACAACAGCAAGGTCAGCAATGGTACCAGCAGTCAAGAGGCCGAGGTGGGCCCCTCCGAGGAGGATCTGGACAAGGAAGAGGAGACTACAGAAGAGGACAACAATGGAATCAACAAAATCAAGGACAAAGTGACATCCAATGCTGGGTGTGCGGAGGAGTAGGACACATTCCCAGGGAATGCCCAACTAGGGCTAACAGCCAAGGGGGACCAGCACCACCACCACAATGGCAAATTCGACAGAGTGGTCAGGCCCCTATGAATTATGGAGGACATCCAGCACTAAGCCAAGCCCAGTCCGGAAACCAGGTGACCCACTATGGAGGAAATCCACCACAAGGACAGACTCAGTCTGGCCTGGCTTCTCCCTATGGGGCAGCCTACTATTTACGAGGTCCGGAAAACCCATGGGAGGGTCAGTTCCCCGCTCTGACAAAGGGAGCTGATACAGAACCGATGCTGCAGGTTCTAATACAGGGCAGAGAGGTTAAATGTCTAGTGGACACGACAGCAACGTACACTTGTCTTCACCCAAACCCAAATGATGCCCAACACCTCCCCAGGGACATTAGGATACCAGTTTTAATAGCGGAACACACACCTGTCAAACTGCTGGGACGAGACGCATTGTGTAATCTCAGGCACCAAATTGAATGTTCCCCGTCAGGAACACAGATAACAGGTTTAGCAACCCAGACGGCTATGATGATACACAACCCCTCACAAAACTACATCCGGCAAGTTTACTGGCTCGGTGAGTTGGAACCAGACCTGGAACAAGAGATCTACAACAAGCATGAATATCGAATAAACAACCTCCATGGCCGCCTACGCGCACCAAGATGTCCTTTTCACTGCACAATCAAGTTTGACCAGACGCCAAACGAGCAGAGAGAGGAAAAGTGGAACAGAGAGATGGGCGAATGGAAACGTATCCCACTGGACATATTTGCAATAGTAGTGGCCAAAGAGGGAGTCGCTGCTCTAGTGAAATTCGTGAAAGGATGGGATATAGGCGTGCATTTTGACATGCCTGGAACAATGCCACATATCACCCTAAGGGTGGCAGTTGGGTACAGAGCAAGACAGATAGGCCCAGCAATGCTCAGAGCTCGATGTGCTAAGTGGAAATACACCTTGAATGATCGATTCCAGACGGCCAACGACCCAGAAAGCGGCCCAATGTTCAGAATAAAACTGGACAACCCGGTCACTGTGTGGGGAGTCCCACAGGTGATCAAAATTATGGATGCAGGGCCCCAGGGACAGAAGGAAGTATTTATGTAATTTCAACGTCATTGTGTAATACAGCAGTAAACACTCAAGTGTACTTGGTATAGCAACATAAATGTTGCAGAACAATTAGAATATTTAAGCATAGTGTGCAACAGTGTTAAGAAGCATTCATTGAAGTTCACTCAAATACTGTGTAAACACTTACTTTGTGCATGCTCAATACTTAACACATTCATGATAGGAAGTAGGAACAAAGCATGGTTAATCTCAAAGCATAACATAAGAAAAAACTTGACTCCAAATTCTACTGGTCTTCACACTAACATGATTTTGTTGAATGAATTCAGTGTTGTGGCAAAATACGTTAGTTCCACGTAACATCATTGTTGTTTAAATTAATGTTTTGAGGTTTAGTAAATATGACAATCAATCTTTTCCTTTTACCCCTAGTAAATATGTTTACCTTACTTGATTCAATTAGAAAAAGCTACTGTAATTACTCCATCGAAATGACTATTTGAGCACAATAAGGATGTTTCCTCCAGAACTAGGCTGTTTCATGTAATGGTAACGTAATATGGTTTGATGGGGTGTGGAAAAATCATGATTGAAGGATGGTGGTCTTGAATCAGCTGCTTGATCTCCTTATTCATGGTGCGCATGTTGTTAATCATTGCGCAAGGGGGGAGGTTAGGCAGCAGATTCTGGACAGAGGGTTTTGGGCACCATCACGTCGAGATTGTATTACTCATGTGTTGAAACATTATCACACCAGCGCAATAAGACATTTTAATGGAGGAAGTGAGCAGCCATATTAAACAACTTTCTCAAGTTCACAGGGCAATTTTCAGAGAACGGAGGAGAAGGGAAAGGAGACCGGAGGGGACCCAGAGCAGAGGACCCTACAGAGTAACCCAGGCCACCTCCAGAACAGCATGATGTGCCTAGGAGGCGTAGTGTTCTCTCTCCCTTATCTGTTTCTGCAGGTGCTGGTGATAAGGGGATCATACCAGGTCCAGACAGGAGGAGGTGGACACATTCACCCGATGCTGAAGCCATTCCCGAACCCCAGGTATCCAAGATGAGGCTTGCAGTCGACCCCACCACCATCCCTACAGCCGACTCCATCAGAGACCCTGCCAAGAACTCAGCAAGTGACTCTACGTCCGACCCAACTGTCCCTACGTCCAACTCTACGTCCACCCCGACAGCCAACCACTCTTTTGCCATCCCGACAGCCAACTACCCTACAGCCATTTCTGAAATCCCTGCAGCCAACTCCACAGTCATCTTTACAAACCCCTACAACAATGAGAACCACACTGAAGAGGCGTCTGGATCGGAAGGAGCGTCAGGATCAGAAGAAACGGAACCGGAAGGAGCACGAGGACCAGAAGAAGAAGGGGAAGCGCCGTGGTCGCCACCCCCGCACCAACAAGAAAGACTCTCTAAGTCTTCCCAGTAATAGAGCCTCAACAGAAGACTTCAGCCATGAAAACACTAAAGAATGGTTCCCCTGTCAAACGATACGCTGCACACAGAAGAACAGAGTGATATTCTGTATATAGAAGATTCAGATGCTGCTATATATATAGGCTACATTAAATACACCCAAAGGGAAACTGCTATGTGTGCTCGACAATAGCACCAAAACTGACAGTGCTGCCCATGACTGGAACATGCGAAGAAGTTGTAGCCGACATGAGATCAGGGAAAACGTTTCTACAGGACCGCTTCTCCCCGTTTCATTGCCTTATGATAATGGGGAGCCGAAGAGGGCGAAGACTAAATGAGACAGCAGCATAGAGTGAGGATAAAGCCCACCACTACCGCCAAGGTGACAAAAATCTAGCGAAGAATAACGGTGAGAGATGTGCAAAGGACTACCCAGGATTGGGAACCACAACAATACAGACAACCCACCCATACAGTACATCAAGGTGCCAGAAGATGCACAGTTTGAGTGCTTTGAGAGCCCCTATGGACGAAAAGGCACACTGAGCCTCCAACACGACCCATTAAAAATGCCATCAGGCACAGCAAGTAAAGCAGCAAGGATTATGACAAAGGCAATAAAAAATATAATGAAAGCCATTCCAAATATGAAGGAAAAGGACCACAAATAAAAATGGAGGAGGTAGGAGTACTCGACGGAAACTGGTCAGCAGAGTGGGTTCGCCAGCCAAAGGATTTCACATTCCGCTTAGTTAAAAAAAAAGTGGACAAAAATGGACAGTCGCACCCCCAGACAATGCAACCACGAGAATATTCTCTTACTATCCACAAGACGTTCCTCTAGCAGACGCCTGGTGGGTGTGTGGACGAGAGAGGGGAGCGCGAAACACACTCCCCTTATACTGGACCGGAAAATGCGCCCGAGTGATGCTGGCCCAGACGGCCCACATCATCACCTGGAAGCAAAGCAATGGGACAGTGACCAATAAAATCCCCAAGCCAACCACAACAACTCCCACGCCGATCAGAACAACTCTCAAAGACTCCCAAAAACGAACAAAGAGTCTGAAAGGCAGCCTGAAAAGGAAGCCTAGAGCAGCCACCTCTGGAGGAATCTACTTGGACAGCCAAAGAACATTCCAAAAGAATTCAAAGTACGTGACGAGCTGGTCGCAGGATTCGAGGCGGCTGTCATCCCAATCTATGGAGCAGCCGTAGGAATTGCTAAGAACGCAGAATGGATCAATGCAATCCACTACAACCATCTGCGGTTTATGAATGCCACCTCGGATGCATTTAATGCAGTGGACCGCAGGCTGAATAGAACCACCAGGATGGTAATAGAGAACAGGATGGTACTAGACGGGCTGGTGGCCAAAGAAGGAGGAGTATGTGCCATCGTGGGGACAGAGTCATGCTGCACGTATATACCTGGAGAATGTGTATGAAGACATGGACAGTTAGGGAAAAATGAAATGATTTATCTAGCCCTTAGAGGCACCCATCCCTACACACAATGATACATAAATATTATGTTTACACATGTCCACACACTTATGTAAACACTGATTACACACGCCCACACAATAATGGTAGACAACACAAGTGCTATTTTTTGCACACACCCCCGCACAACACTGACAGGTAACTCACAAGACATGTACCTGCACGCCCAGGTGACAGAGGAAAAATAGCAGTCATGGGCTGTGACCTGAAACGAATAAGTCGCCCCAAAACCTTTAGCCGCGCAAACAAATACTTATTACTCTTATTATTACTTAGTAGATGGAACGTAGAGTTGTGGAGGATTAGCCCTCATTTGCAAGGCCGTCCAGCAGAGTTGGATAACTCTTGCTTGTAATGCTTGCTTGGAACCTACAAAAAGATGCTCTCACCCCGGCCTGCCATATGCTCACCCCAACCGCCTGAAGATATGGTGGAGTTTGTGGCTCAGACAGTACCCAAGGACGGGTAGGACCCCACTTTGGTCAGCAGGGGCCACCTAGACAGGGTACTGGCAGCACTTCTCCATGGTGTGGCGTACACTTGCGACCAGTGACGCCCACCCAGCCCGAAAGGGGCATGTATGTGGTGGTACTTGTGAGATATCCAAGGGGGGTGATGCTACGGGACAACAGGCGGGTGGAGCATGTAGGTAGTATAACCAAACTATAATCGATATATAATCAACATATCTACTGATTATATCACATATAGTCGTAGCGAACGGATTGTCAGATTAGGGACAAAAATACTCATGACATTGTTAAGAACCACTGATTTGGCATGATGGCCGTTGCATAAAATTGTATTTTATGTTTAGAAGGACCAACTTACCAGTCACTTCTAGGGACAAATCCGTCTCGGGTCCTAGCCATTGTTCATAGCAGGAAATTGGTCTTTCTGTCACCCGATCTGGGCGTCCCAGGTTTGATCATTAGTATTAATATTAACACATAATATAATCTTAAAAGTATTGTTTACACATTACACAAAACATAATCTTGATAGTATTAGTATTCACACATAGCCTAACATAATATGGATCATATTACTATTTACACATGCTTGATATTAATTGTGGGTGTTTATGGAATCGTTTAACCATTTTTTCAGAAGGATACTTGTCTGGGCACACACGGATGTGTGTAAGCCAGTTAAAAAAAAAAAAAAAAAAAAAAAAACTTGTGACAATTCCTACATGATGTTTGTATACGACCGCTATTCTTGTCTTGTCATCATTTAATTCCCTGAAGTCATGGTATATTACGTTTTATAGTTACTATAATCATCACTTGTTTCAGGGGACAATTATATGTGGTGTTCCCCAGTGCATGTTCACGCGTTTTGATGTAATGCCATGACAGTATATTCAGTCACATGGCGCATCGTATATGCTGTCAACTGTGGAGTGAGGCTAGTTTAGCCTCAAAGGGGGGAATATGTGGTGGTTTTCAGATTATATGTGATATTTTAGTCAGAATTCACAGGATGCATTCATGGTTCATAAGCTTTAAAATTGGGCCTGCCTTTGATCTTAGTGTGGTTCATAAGCTGTAACATGGGGCCTACTGCATACAGTACTGTATGTTCTTGTGTGTTCCTGTGTCTGGCATTTTTCTGCAAACATCAGCACCAGCATTAGCATCTGGTTTTGCTGAATGCACTTTCATCTAGAATATCTTAACTGACCATCTAAGCAAACCAAAGAGTTATATGGGACGGAAAGCCATATTAGGGCTGAACCCTCATGTTCAAGGGAGAGGGGAGGTCATCCGCTGGTCGGGTCCGAGAAAGGACCAGGTGAATCTTCATGATCAAGGGAGAGGGGATGTCATCCGCTGGCGGGGTCTGAGCTGGCGGGGTCCGATAGAGGACAATGGGAGGCACACTGTCTGAGGTACCAGAAAACTCGCCACACAACTAATTTGGAACAACCATCAATAATAGAAATGTCAAGAAGAAAGTGTCTGAGAGAGAGTCTATATCATCCCCTGACATATCAAAGCAAAGAAACACAAGAACACAAGGTCCGAGGAAAATGACATAAACTTTACGCTGATTGGCTAAAAGAATATGGGGTGATGCGAGCGGGGACGCCAAGAAGTGTGCTTTAGGTATATAAGATGAGACCCCGCCATCTTCGGTAGGACGTTCATCGGGATCCCCAGCGGATGACACCTCACCTTCTCCCTATTGTCTTGACTGTCAGCCTGAAACTTTGTTTTCGCTGTACTATCATTGCAATATGGGGAATAAAGATCAACAGTCTACAGAAGTCTCCTGTCTGTATTGTCTCCTACGGACGCTTTGTTCCGGAGTGCTATTTAGTATATAGTTAAGTGTTAAGTATTAATTAGTGATAATTGGATTCGCATAGTGGAACAATTTTCCACGACAATGGTCAAGCTGGTTTTCTATAATGACCAACATAAGCTGGCGTGGCCAGTAAAAAACAGCAATGTAGACCAGCAACACCAACTAAAATGACCAGCTTAAGGTGGTACGACAATCAAAACCAGCTGAATTACCATCAGAAGCTGGGTAAACCAGCTGAAGGTGTGTTTTCGCGAGAGTTTTGCTGGTCTAGCTGGTTAACCATCATAGGGTGGTCAAATAAGCTGGTTAACAAGCTGGTCAACCAGCAAACCACCTTTAGCTGGTCAGGCTGTTTTTTTCAGCAGGGTTTTGTTTTTTAGTGGAGATGATAGATTATAAAATATGTCAATTGTTGTTAACTAATAAACTAGGTATTCATAATTGAAAATAAAGTTGGGGGGAAATAATAGCAACTCATAGGGATTTAAAATTGTATTTTTGGTTTTTTTACGCCCACCTCCAGCATCTAATGACCCTGGGTCATCCCTTAGCCAGGGAATTGAACAAAGTTATGGGGGCGGTGATACGGCAGGGTTAGGGTCTGAGGAGGTGACTACATTTCACCAGGGCCAGACTCATGCAGCAGGGACAATTTTCAAATAGCAACAATAACTTCTCCAATGGAAGATACAGTATTTGCTACACCCAAGTGGGCCTAAACATGAAAACGACAACTAATTAATAAACGTGTCGCTTTGTGTGGTAGAGGTTGCTAGGCTTCATAAGGGCGGAAACGTTTAAAAAAAATGTCAAAAACCAAACAGACTCTGTAGCTAGCCTACTATTATGTACATGACGTAATGTTAACGATAACGTTCCATGGCCATGAGTATAAGGCTGGCTTTACACGACAACGCTCCCGGGTGAAACCGACAAAATATTTTATCAGATGTGCCTTTCGTTTAGACTGCGACAGCGTTTTTGGGGCTTAAAAACGCAAAAAAATGAACCCACCCTCCAGAGTGGAAATCTTAAAGACGCTCCACCGTCGCGTTCCCGTCTAAAGGGTTGACAACGCAAAAGTGTGCTCTGAGCTGCTCACGCTGGCTATCCTCGCATACGCGTTGACGTCATATACAGTGCAGTACAGCCAAAAAATAACAAACATGTCGGATTATTTCCATCAGTCAGACATTCAAGTGGCCTTAGCTGCTTTGATAGCTATTCAGGACTCCTTTTCACAAATAAGCAGAGTAATTACTGATATATCAGAACAAGGCGAATTAATCACTTGTGATCCAACGTCGTTTGCAACAATAGCTCGACCTCCTCGTCTGTCCAGACAAAGTTGTCTGTCTTGCCTCGCTTCTTTGCCATGTTTTGGTTTTTGACGGTGGGCTATTTTCTTTTAAATCTATGGCTATTTCGCGCTACTACGGAGAAAAGTAGAAGGAAGTTTCAACGCATGCGCGCGCTCTTGGTGTTGTTGTATGGCAGTGCTCCACAGTATCACCTAGCCACCTGGCATGCATACTACATCAAATTTCACACACTTTTGCGTCACCGTGTGCATGCAAATTTCCACCCAAAGACGCTCGTCTAAACGCGAAATAAAAAGTGGGAACGCAACGCCACTTTTGCGGATTGTGTTCAGATCGTTGTCGTGTAAAGCTAGCCTAAATAGCCATGCACTTCTTCAGTATCATTCTGAGCGCGATTACACAAAGTGACAAGCGCATTGGTATTACTGTGATTTCTACATGGATCAACTTAGTGAGCTGAGAGCAACCCTGAGTCCCGCCGGGGCCGAGGAGCTGCAAATGTTTCAAGAAAATTGAAGAGGTAATTGTTACAAAAATCAGGCTAGGCACTCAAGGGAGAGATTGATGTGGAGTTCGAGAAAAAGATGGAGCGTCACATGATCGAAAAGCAGAAGATTAGGGCTGCTGCGCTTTAAAAGAAGGTGAAGGTCCCCGAAAAGACCAAGTAAGCACTGGAGAAAGTTCTGAAGGCTGAGCTGAGGGAAAAGCAAAGAAAGGAAGCTAAGGAGAGAAAGGAGGCCGACAAACTGGAGAAGAAGAGAGCAAGAGAGGGCCAAGGCCAGCCAGTCCAGATTTTGTTGTTGGAGATCATCCACAGCAGAGGAGAATGCATAAGAACTGAATAAAGAACTCTTCATTAGCATTGATAAAAATTATTAATAGATGCCTCCAAAACCCTTAATACTAGTTCTAGTATCGGAACAAATGTGTTATTTATTTGATTTGTTTTTAGAAATGGCACAGACAGATTGCAGTCCGAGGGGGAAAAAAATCTCCAATGACGAGGTTGTCATACTGCTCACCAAATACAGAACACAAAGAAATGTCACGGCATATCATCTCTATGCGAAAAGAGATAAAGGGTTTGGAGAAGCTCAAAGAAATCTCGATAGGCAATCCTAGTCACATGTCTGAGGAAGCTGCAGATGGATTCCTTAGCATCCAAGAGAACAACATTTCTCAATCAGCACTGCCGGCAAGCAGTTGAAACTTATAGAGCCATAATAGATGGCATCGATTTCAGTGATCCTGACACAGACTCTGAGGAGGGCAGTCTTTTAAGTAGTCCAGAGTCCGAGGAAGAAGAGTGCTAGATTTATGCTCAATTGAATTTTCTTGCATCTTGGATGTGTGTTGTGGTTCATGTCAGCTGTGGAAATAAACTTGCAATAAACTTGATTGTGAATTAAAAAAAACAAAAAAAAACAATACAAATTCAATAGATTTGTGACCAACAAGAAAAAGCAGGAGATATGGGAGGACATCACAGAGGCAGTCAACGCCAAGGGGGTGGACCTGAGATATGTCAGAGATGTCCGAAAAAAGTGGAGTGACCTGAAGATGCAGGCCGCAGAGGACTTCCCGAAGGGGGTCAGTACAGGAGTGGGTCCTAAGCCAGACATCGGGCCATACTCCAACATAGTCTTGGACATTCTTGGCGACGATTCCCCATCGTTTGTGGGAATTGCAGGAGGTGGGGTTGAAACTGGGCCGACCTCACCTCCGTCCCAGTCCCCTCAGCTTAACCCATCTGACCTGGATAGGCCTACTACCCTAGCCTGATAAACCAGCCTAAATGGATTGGATGTCTAATTTAGTCTGGCCTCGATGAATGGATACAACGGAACATTGTTGATGAGCACAACCCGTTGTCTTTCAAACCGTGTCTGTGCCTATAGGCCAACGCTCCCTCAAAACTTCGCCCCAGAGCCCTCTGCCCCGCCCGCGTTGATTCAAAACACATCTCTGCGTTGTGATTGGTTTAGTTGCCATCTGCCAGATTCAGGGCAGTGTTTTCAAAATGTTCAATGGTCCGAGGCCAGACCCAAATGCAGGCAAAACATTTTGCCGTCCAGCAGTTGGCGCTGGTTTTCCAGGCTACTACTACCCCTGATATATCACCCCCTTGCCTTCAAGCAAGCAAATCAATACCTTGAAAACATATGTTTTCGCTGGAAGTGCAATGGGGTAGCAACAGGACACCCGTAAAGACTGACAGGTTTGATGAAAAGGCTATGAAAGTAGTCAAATACTACAGTGGGAAGACATCGGGAAAAGAGCTTAAATACCTGAGAAACCCAGAAAAATGGGTGCTAAGATTCTTCTTTCCCCCACAATTCATTTTATTACGTCACGTTGGGGAGACCACAGAACAAGCTCTCTCCACTGCAGTTCGCATGGAACAGCACTGCCTAGCCTACACAAGCACATGCCAAACACAGCTTACTACTTTCTCCCTCTCTTGATAAGCGATAACCTGACATTGTCAATGACAATCAATCAGGAGGAGTAGTTATTGAAAATAATCACGTTGAGGATATGATGACCAGCCTGCTGGCGCCGGCTACGTTAGCAACAGGGGGCTCTGGCAAGTAGCCCTAGCTATGATGCCTTATTTCTAGATCTTCTGACTACGTTTAGTGTACTTATCCAAACGACATCACCACTGTCATTATAAAGCAAACATTGACTTTCACTTGGTGCTAATACTGACAGTAAAAAAAAGTGTTGTATTATAGTACGCACTGCTGTTTGTAGACTAGCTTGACTAGCTCCTCGATGCATTGCTAAACGATAGCAACTCCTGACACTTCAACTCCACTCATTCTGCTTGGACCATACATTTAATTACCTTTCACTGCATCATGTCTGTCAGGTTCGAAACTGTCTTCATAACAGCAGTTACAATCAGTATTAAAACAGCTCTGCAAAAGTTTAAACCAACTGCTATTTGGGATTAGCATATCATTGCCATTTTGACTGCAATAGCATGGACAACGTTGTTATTTTTGTTAAACCTTAGGGTGGCTGTGATATAAATGCTGTAACGAAATTTGAATTGTATACAAATACCTCTTGAACTCAACTCTACTAGAATCACTAATCCCATATTGCCATGCTCACCTAGCCTGGGTTTCCCATACTGCCTTGCGCGGTGATTTCTTTCACGCTGCTAAGGCAGCCTGGAAACTAATAGTGTGTTCATGCACCTCGGACCTTCGGAAATTTCTGACCTCCGATAGCGGAAAAATGACATGAACGCTAGGTCGGGTTGGATTTTTTGCTCGGAGACTCGTGCGGAAGTTTTGTGCCCCGAGGTGTCCGACTTGACGTCACTCTCATATTCTCCAACCACGACGGCCTCCCTTGCAACAACACAAGAGGTGAATTTCACTGTCATTACGAATAGGCAAGGTAATTTGTCACTAAATTAACAACACAGATAGAAACACTCGCCCAAGACATTTTCCTTCTTGCTCAACCATACTAAGCAGTTGTAATAACGTATTTATGCGTTTCCTGTATTTATTTTCCGAACTGATCTCATGAACACACTTTTTTCGGAGGTCGGGACTTTTTAAAGGCGGGTCCTCCGAGGTTCCAGGCTGCATGAACGCAGTATTCCGCCCCCATTTTCGCCTGATGTTGGTGGCCAATCACAGAACAGGGGAGAAAGCAAGACCAGAGAATGTCTAATAAGCATAGACAGTAAAAGATATGGACAGAGCTATCACGTAGACGGCAGCAGAGACCGAGGAAGCAAATTTCAACGTTTTTTTTAGGTCTTCTTATTCCATCATAGGTCTCCTGCGCAGGCTCAGATGTCGTACACGTGACGTAGGTCTATGAGTCTGACCGAGTCTGACCTATGGCGACGCTTTACTCTCGCTGGACGCATGCGCCTTTAACACTTTAGCATTGACTTTCGAAAAACGTTAATTACTCCGCCGATAAGACAGTTACGAGATTATTATGTCAATTTCACAATGTAGTATGTACCCCGACAATAGAAAATGTTCATATAAAGGCTTAAAACGCTTCAGCTGTAACGTTATTTGATGTCAAAGTGGCGCTTACGCCCCATAGGATTCAATGGAATGGCCAGCTAGCCACGGTCTTCTCGTTAGCATGGCGGCCGCCATACTGTCTACACTCTCAGAACGTTCGCTGCCCCCTTGCTAATAAGGGGAGAAGGACCACTAGCGAAATACTTCCGCATGGTACTGCAACTAGAGGGCGATCGCGAGCAAGTGATGAATGAATGGGTGGCAATGGAGCTGAACCCCCCAGTACCACATTTGTCTTTATATAATTTTTTCTCCTGAAATTGCATTAATGCATGCGATGCAGGATAACTTGACTTGACAATCAGCAGACCAATGCAATTTTCAATATTTGTTGTTATTCCTAAAAACCCTTTCAAAGTTTTCATGTCACGTGACACAAGCGAACCACTTTACGGCCATAGACCTAAAAGAAGGTTCAGCTTCACGACGGTCGTAATCGGTCGCGATTGTCGCGAGCATCCATGAGCTACATGCTAGCATGTTACAGGGAAAACGGCCCATCCTATGAAAAGCAGAAAGGACATGAGTGACTTTTTATTTCATTTCCAGTGGAAAACCTATACTCGGGTAGCTACTACGACAATGTACATTAAGAAATGAAGTTGTCAACTGTGAAAAAAACGAGTTCTAGCCGCTTAGCCCCATAGACCACAATTCGTTTATCACTTGCTCGGCAACGCCCCTAGCGGAATTTCAACAGATTGCAGGAACAATCCGGTACAATAGAGAGCCGAAGTCACGCCCTTCTACTTCCGGTCTATGGGACCTATTTTACGATTTTTTATGCATGGGAGTCAATGGAGAGATAACAATTATTTTTTGGTCCCGTTCGAGTTGGACCGTGCATTTCACATATGATGTGTGGGAATTTAAAAGATAATTTTTCACATTAATAAAGTTCTGTTTTTCATTAGACTTTAAAAGTTATCTAAGTTTTGTGTGAATCCGTTCAGTGGACTACATTTCTCGTCTCAAACGATGCACGTCACCAACTGAGCCACCAACTAGCAAACGAGAGGCTGGCTAGTTAGCTAGCTATTATGCTAGTTAACGGTTACATCTTGCTGCCAGCTAAGTCACTTAACAGTAGTGTTTGTACAGTCTATGAATGAAATACAACTTATCTGATGTGTTTAATCCTCTGACTCATGATATTTTCATCGGCAAGGGGGAAACTCAAATAAGACCTGTTGCTGGCGCCCGTGGCTGTGAATTGGTCTAACGTCACTAACGCGACTGATGTGTTTGTAGTCGTTGGAAACACGATCTTTCACAATGTTGTAATTCACTAGTTACGACATACTTTTCAAATGTCTTTACATGAAAAATTGTCATTAAAATTGACAAACATCATTTGGGTAATTCAAGGCACAAGACAATCGGGACCAGAAAATAATTTATATTTCTCCATTGACTGCCATTGAAAAAAAATCCAAAGATAGGTCCCATGGAGTCAATCGGAAGGGGCGGGACTTCGGCTCTCTATGGAGTTAATGGTTACATGTCGGCAGTCCGACATCCTGCCAGTCCGACATCCCTTTCGTCCGACATGCCGCCAATCCGACACATTTTAGTACCCCCATTCCGACAGTTTACAAATCCTATTTTGGATTTTTTCCACGTCAATTTAACGGACCCTATGAGCCCGACGGACGCAAGTGCGTCAAAAAACACACCCATTCTTCTCTGTTACATTGCTCAGCGATTATTAGTCACAGCGAGATGAGACCTAGCCTATATTGCATGAAAGAGCTCAGAACCGGGGCTTTCCAACGAGACTAGACACGTGTCTGTACGATCAAGTATGAAAATAAAAATAAAGTCATGAATTTAAATGAAAGTATATCATATTTGCTCTGCGTTCACCCACGCAGCCACTGCTCTCGCTTGAATTACTCCGGGACCAGGCATTGCACAGACATAACACGCATATCAAATGAAAGAGGAGAAACAGAGCTTTCCATTGATACCAAACACATCGATCCTTTTGTGTTATAGAAACAGACGAAGTGACAAACAAATAAGAATCATATAGCTTCGGCTACCGCTATTTCGTTTGATTTAGCCTACTCGTGAAACCGTGGTTAAAAAGATACGGCTTGCATGTCAGATAAAAGAGGAGAGCTAGAGCTATCCACAGATACCAAATACAACCTTCTAGGCCATAAAACAGACGAAGTGACAGCAAAATAATAACTTAATTTAGCTCCACTTAGTCCGCGAATAATGAGACAGAGAAGAAAACTTGCCATGTCTATAGAAATGCTTTCACTTCCCCGAGTCGTGCACGCAACAGACACATAACCATATCAAGAAGTCTTCACAATGACATTTTAAATGTGAATCTTTATTATTTTACACAATTGGATATAGTTATGACATTTATAGCCTATTAATGACCTCATGTCGGAATGGCACGTTGTTTGAAAAAAAGTTAAATACCGCCACTGCGACCATGAAAAAATGTTTTTCGGAGTGGTGGGACTTTCTCCCATAAAGAGACATGCCTCCACTACGACAATTGGACGTCAATGTCGGAGTGCTGGTATGTCGGAATGAACGGCGGTAGCCGGAGTTAATAGGAAGTGGACCGGCTCTCCCTAAAGGGGCTCTGGCAAGACCATGATGAGCTATGCAGAGACGCATTTGATTGACATCCATGGCGCCCAATGAACGGGTCTGGGCATTTTTTCAAATACGAGAAAACGTCTGGTTGCCAGACCACGTCTCATTTGAGAAGTGGGAGGCGTTAGCCAGGCTAATGCTCACCTGTCTTGACTCATGAACTTCAGTCACTTTCTTAATCCATTATGGGATTTTTACCATTCTTTCAGAAGTGGATTTGTAGCGTATTGCTGTCACACTAGAAATAAAAAAAAGGCTCCATATCAAGTAGGCCTAATTACGTGAACGTTTCTTGTTACAACAAAATCTTTTTCACACGTTATTTCGTGATAATGATATTTTCACGTTATAACGTGAAAATACCATGTTATTTCAAGATATGATATTTTCACGTTTTTACAAGATATTTATCACGTTATTACATGACATTGTCACATTATTTCATGATAACGAAACTTAACGAGACCAGGCTGGAGAGCCTATGGCTGGCATCCCAGCAAGCAAATAACGTTCTGCTAACTTTAAGTAACGTTAGCTTTTGGTTCCCCTGTGATAAGTTTTTCAGTAACCCACTAATAACTTTTAGAGAACGTTATCTCCAGGTTGTCAAAAAAATGAACATTCCCCTAACGTTTTTACAACTAAAAAAATAAACGTTATATTATGGTTGAATCCCAGCAAGCAAATAACGTTAGCCGTTGGTTCTCCTGTGGTTAGTTTTTCAGTAACCTTTCATTCTCATTGAGCTAAATACAAAAAATCCTCTATGGGAATTTAAAGGGATATTCCGCCATTTTGGAAATACGCTCATTTCCCACCTCCCCTCGAGCAAAACAATCGATGTTTACGTTGTTCCGGTTCATCCAGCCATTCTCTGAGTCTGGCGATACAACTTTTAGCTTCAGCCTAGCATAGATCATTGAATCGGATTAGACCATTAGCTTCTCACTTGCTAGCTTCATGTTTAAAAGTGACTAAGATTTCTGGTAATTTTACCATTTAAAACGTGTCTCCTCTCAAGTTAGAAAGTGCAATAAGACCAACTGAAAATGAAACCTGGCATTTTTCTAGGCTGATTTGACATGGAACTACTCATCTGGCGTAATAATCAAGGCAACTTGCAAACTACTGGCACTACTACTGCTTGTTGTCTATGGGGACTATTTTCAGATGCTGCATACAATATCACTGCGTCTATGGTACGTTTGCAAGTTGCCTTGATTATTATTAAATATCAATTGTTTTGCTCGAGCGTAGGCCTATTTCCAAAAATGGCGGAATATCCCTTGAACATGGGCGTTCCAAGACTTATGACCCCCAGTATTTTAAAGGTAGGGTATGGAATTAGCTTTGTTGGCCATTTTTGCAAAATCACTTGAAATCCTATTCCTAACCCACTTACAGCCACTGAGTTGGAAGCACTGAAATGGAAATTAAACACGTCAATCATCTGCGGAACGGGCAGGGATCGAAAAACTCCAGCCAATAGTATTCCTCACCCCATACCATCATTTCACAGCTCGTTCGTCAATCTAACATCTCACTCCTCCCCACCGCACGCGACCCTTTCGAAAGCTGGAGTCAGTGCTGAAATGAAACCAACTGCCTGCTGCTGCACGTCCATGTTCCCCTCTTGTTGTATGTGTCACTTCATTATACAAACTAAGGCAGCGGATACCTACGGAAACTCAATCACCCACGCAATAAATAAGCTATAGCAAAAATTACATTTTACCGTAACACGAAGAGTGTTGTTAACATGAAATCGAAACTTAACAGCTTGGAGCTACAGTGGAATAGGCGAACCAACGGGCCAGCACTAAATTCGGATATTTCGGGAGATAATCGCCCTGGTAAGAACCAAACCAGATTCTGTTTAAATATACACACCTATGGCTACTGAACCATAGGTACTACCCTTTGGAGGTGAATAAAGAATGTAATTGGGGAAGTTAATGTGAGTGATTGTATGGAGACTATTTCATTTAGCCTGGCTCGCTCTCGCGCTGCGCATTTGAATTGTCGCTCGTGCATGGAGGGCGGACTTGAGGTTGTATATGTTCAAACTCTGCCGTCCGTTTTGCGAATTCCGTACCCAACCTTTAAGGAAAACATTCATTTATTTATAACACATTATTCATTCACAAAGAAAATTAAGGTTGAATAGTTCCTCATTGTTTCATTTAAGGCATTAAGATAAATTTTCAAAAGATGATTTTATATTTAACTTTAAGCATGTGTTCTAATAGTGTGTTCCAATTTCCGCACTTCTGCACTTCAAAAAAACGGTTTGAGTGTGTAGTCCTGTTCTAGTACAGTGTTGCCTGATTGGGCGGGTGCCCGCCCAATTGACCCTTCCAGAAGTCCCGCCCTCCATAGTTACTGTTGCTACGCCTGTCAAACTTTCGCACCTTGCCCGTCTATTACAATGGAGGAGACACGGGATTTTTTAAACAAATGTAATTTACAAAGACATCGCACCACACTGAAAGCTCATATTTGGTCACTAGCGAGCTACATCTGTCCTCTGTCAACTACAGTTGCATTTTCAGCTCTGAACAAAATCGTTCATGAGTTATTTAAGCAAAAGTCGAAGGTACGCGTTGTTTTCGATGGTTCCTCCAGGCTAGTACGAATGAAACGGGCGGGGGAACAAAACTAGCATAACGTTTTAAGCTATACTTCCATAACATCAATATTTGACAACATAACATGATTGGTACTTCAAATAGGTATTATTTTAGACAGAATTGCTGACGGGCTATACATACGTCTCGTTGAATGTCTGTTAAGAACTTTTTGCCGCCATCGTGAAACGTATCTCGCGGTTATGGAAATATCACGCAATATGCTAAATTTAAAGTTAGAAAAATACGTATTTCAAACTATATCATGTCTTTATAGTTCAACATGTTATTTCACCGTGATTTCACGTGTTTGGGGTCACCACACATCCAAATAAATGCCCTTAATGGCCCACAGGCTATGCAGTCTCCATAGGTTAACATGGCAAAAACTCGAAAGCTTGCCAGGCCTTGCTTGCCTAGTTACGGGTTGCTAAGCCACGATTGGCCTGTGGCGGTTTTAGGGCGTGGCTCTGGAAGGGTCAATTGGGCTTCTTTAATATTGTTCGGCGGGGGGAAATAAGCTGTCGGCGGGTAAATAACATTTTGAGTTCAATGGTTCTCTATGAGAAAAACGTCATCGGGCGTTTTTTTGCTGAAGGCGGTGGGGTGATTGGGCGGATTTCAGTCAACCCAATCTGGCAACACTGTTCTAGTAGCAAAAGTAGCAAAACTAAGTGCGCCGCAAGTACCCGGATGGTGCACTTCTAACGGTCAAAATTCGAAGTGTGGTGTGATGGACACTTCTCGCACTCCATGGACGATGTGGACGCTGTTTTTTGCAACGTAACGGAAGAGGAGGAGCCACCACCACTTTTCAAAAACATCGATAATGGCGGCTGAGGCGAGTGATAGCCGTGTAACGGCAGAGATGGAGACGGCTATTTCGGCTATTTCTGCACCGTACAGATATAAGTTTTTGCTCTAGTTTATTTGCAAACCACAATAAACCATAGTAATGCAATGTGGATCACAGCTGGCAAATGTTGTTAGTTTTATTTGTGTGCAACGACCGATACTACTGCCGTGTATGGTATCGGTTAGCAGCATAGGTTAGCACAACGACCAGCGATGATTAATTAAACATTTACTAGTAATTGTTTGATATTTTCCCATTGTCATACAATGTCCTCTAAGCAGGTAGATTAATGCATGTTTGTTAACCTTTGACGTCAATGTGACCGTGTTGTAAGATACATGCAACCGCTAATGAAAAGGGCTAACGAGTGGTAGCTATGATATTAGTGACCTGTGATGAATTAACGTTAACGTTTCGCTGAATGTAGTTGTACTAATAGGTTTGCAAGTGTGTGAGTATATTTCCAAGGTTTAAAGTTTGATCAGTCAGGTGACTTGTTTTTTATCGAGTAATTTGATCACGTTGTAAGTCATGCAACCGCTGTGGTAAATGTTAAACGTAACGTTAGCCTACACGGTTTACGAGTGATACTAGTTAGTGGTAGCCTGCGAAAAAAACCCCGATCTTTTCACCGAAATGTACTCGCACATGTGTGTGTGTTTCCATCGTTTCAATGTCGATTATTTTTTTTAGTGACAGACGAGGATACGAGGAAGCTGATCCTGTGGCGGACAGCTAAACAAGCCCTCTTCACGGGGAAGCCTGTCTGTTGAATCAAACAAATTGTTGCTGCAGATTACCTTAAATTAATTTGGCAAACCTGTACATGTTTAAAATACCTCTCCATTGGCATTTAAATAGTTCTGTATCACTGTTCTTAAAGGAATACGCCACCCAAAAATGAAATTAAGCTAGTCTCGGTCACCCCCAGAGTTAGAACAGTGAAAAAAACCCGGTTAAAATCCGTCCGGGCATTCTCCTGCTTTGGGAGCAGCGATGTTAGCTTTAGCTTAGAACAGTTGCTGTAGTTGAAGGGTGTCAGTGAGCACGTCCTCCAAAAAGTGACCGAGACGTCTACATTTTTTTCTAAATATATCTTGGGAGCCGTGTGTTCAAAACGAGTACAAATCATAATGCAAAATCGAAGGAGACTATTACCTGGGCAGATCTTTACTTGGAACTATTTTCAGCCTCATCGCCGACGAAGCACCGCTAGCTAGGCGCAAAGTTCTCACGTAGCACCACTTGTGAAGTTCCAGTCGAATCTAGTTGGGAGTTTACAAGACTGCTACGTGAGAACTTTGCGCCTAGCTAGCGGTGCTTCGTCGGCGATGAGGCTGAAAATAGTTCCAAGTAAAGATCTGCCCAGGTAATAGTCTCCTTCGATTTTGCATTATGATTTGTACTCGTTTTGAACACACGGCTCCCAAAATATATTTAGAAAAAAATGTAGACGTCTCGGTCACTTTTTTGGAGGACGTGCTCACTGACACCCCTCATCTACAGCAACTGTTCTAAGCTAAAGCTAACATCGCTGCTCCCAAAGCAGGAGAATGCCCGGACGGATTTTAACCGGGTTTTTTTCACTGTTCTAACTCTGGGGGTGACCGAGACTAGCTTAATTTCATTTTTGGGTGGCGTATTCCTTTAAAGAGTCTTCATCGAAGAGAATGGGCTGCAGGGGAAGGTGGCTGGCCTGTTTCTCAAGAAGAAGTGGGAGAATTTGAAACAGAAATACAAGGTTGGTTTAGTGTGCCCATCTATCTTGATGGTTCGTTTTATTATTATTATTATTATAACACCATTAGCACATAGAATGGTCGATAGTAATTACTTTTGTCAAGTAGGTTATGTTTTTGCTTGTATTTGTTTGTTTGGTAGCATTAGCAACATAACTCAAAAAGCACTGCACTGATTTAGATGAAACTTTCTGACAACATGGGTAATTAGGACAAGGAACAAATGATTAAATTTTGGTTGTGATCTGGTGTGATCTGTCACACTGTCTGGAATGTGTATAGGGTAAATGACCCATATGACTTTGGCAGAGGTCTGCTCTCTGAGTGCTCAGCTGATGCTGTAGTGATTTACCATTGTCCCTGTTTTCTTCCTGTCTGTACTACCTGTCTGTACTTTGTACACAGCTTCTGAAGTCTCCCCCAACTGGGGTCAGTACGGAGGGGGGTGAGGCCACTGCTGCATCGTGGAAGTGGTATTCACTGATGGATGAGGCACTGGGGGCCAGGCCCTCAGTTACGCCCCGTGTCCTCATTGCCTCATCCTCCCATGATGCGGTGGTGGTCACACCCCCAGTTACGCCCCGTGTCCTCATAGAGCTCCACAGTCCCGCCCCTCCTCCGAGAGAGGTGCTTGTCCGGAAGAAAATTTCTCATTCATTTCTCCCATTGACTTCTGGAAAAATCCGGATATAAAGAGTTTTAGACCATGCCTTAGGCTAACCAGCTACGATGTGACTCATAAGCATATAACTTATCATTTCGAGTGAAAAAATGAACAGAAAATGTAAAAAAAGCGAAAGGTACAAGACTGTGTACATATCTTAAATTCCGATTTAGAGAACTCAAATCCCATGATGCTTTGCAAACGTACACACATTTCTAACATTTGCAGCCTACCGATAGTTTAACATGGTTCCATATTAATCTGAGAAAAGAAGATGATTACTTCCTACCGTTGCATTGAGTAAATTCAACCTTCAAGATGAGAAAACCGCTCTTTTTCGGAAGACCACACATCGGTCCTGACAGCCCTGCAGCCATTTTAAGTTTTGAAGTTCCAGCGAGACACTAGCCGGACGCGAAATTACGAATCCTACTATGGCCAGGCCAAGTCCGCCCTCTGATTGGCTGAGCTCAATGACACTCACGCTGTGCTGGGTTAGGATAGGGTTAAGGTTAGGGTTAGGGGTTGGGTTAGGGTTAGGACGCCAATCAGAGGGTGGCATAGCGCTTCATAGGGCGGGACTTGGCGTGGCCATAGTAGGATTCGTAATTTCGCTAGTTGGACGATAGGCGCGGGAAAAGTTGAGTACAGTTTGTTTGGGATTGCCATGGCAACGGCGATCTCTACCAATCAAAGGCTCTGCTTTCACCAGTTTTACACGGTAGGGTGTTGGGTAGTGTAGTACTCTCTCGTTAAAGGTAGGGTATGGAATGAGCTTTTTTGGTCATTTTTGCAAAATCACTTGAAATCCTATTCCTAACCCACTTACAGCCACTGAGTTGGAAGTACTGAAATGGAAATTAAACATGTCAATCATCTGCAGAACGGGCAGGGCTCGAAAAACTCCAGCCAATAGAATTCTAAACCTCATACCATCATTTCACAGCTCATTTGTCAATCTAACGGTCTTCCTCTTCCTCCTCCCCCTCCCCCCCGCACGCGCGACCCGTTCGTGCACATAGCACGAAAGCTGACCGCGAGTCAGTGCTGAAAGTGAAACGAAACTAACTAGGCCTGCTACACGTCCCACAATGTTCCCCTCAAATTGTATGTGTCACTTCATTTCTATACATAGTAAGGCAGCGGATACCTACGGAAACTCAATCACCCACGCAATAAATAAGCTATGTAGCAAAAATTAAATTTTACCGTGACTCGAAGAGTGTTGTAAACATGAAATCGAAACTTAACCGCTTGGAGCTACAGTGGAATAGGCGAACCAGCGGGCCAGCACTAAACTCGGATATTTCAGAAGATAAACGCCCTGGTAAGAACCAAACAATTCTATTCAAATATACACACCTATGGCTACTGAAAGATGTAAGGTAGCCTATATCAAATGTTATTTTGGTGTATTAAAATGCATCGTTGTTTTAGAATTTCCGAACGAAAGGGCTGGTAGACTAAGGTGCTTTTACCATAATGGCTATAAAATCATCTACCTTGTCTGATTTGTGGAACTATTTCCTACAACCCTTTGGAGGTGAATAAAGAATGTAATTGGGGAAGTTGATGTGGGCGATTGTATGGAGACTAGAGCTCATAGTGCTGTAGACGCCAGGCTGGCATTTCATTTAGCCTGGCTCGCTCTCGCGCATAATTTTCGTTGGTGCATGGAGGGCGGGACTTGAGGTTGTATGTATTCAAAATCTGCCGGCCGTTTTGCGAATTCCGTACCCAACCTTTAAATCGTGAATAAAACATTGTTTTCTCAAAAACAAGGTTGATGCCCCGTTAACTTTTGACATCTAGATGAGCCGGTATAATCGCTTAGTCACATCGTAGCTGGTTTTAAGTCTACCATGGACGGTTACGATTTTATGGCTTATTCTCCAGTTGTCAATGGAGAAATTGAATTGGATTTTTACTTCCGGACAAGGCTGTGGGCGGGACTGTGGAGCTCTTTTGCCTCATCCTCCCATGATGCGGTGGTGGTCACACCCCTCTCCGTACCTCCCCAGCAAGAACAGGAGGCAGGAACTGTCTCCACATCATCCACCCCAAAGCGGAAGCGGGTGGATGCTGTGGAGACTATTCGAGAGATGCAGGCCAGAGACGAGGAGGAGTTCAGGAGGATGCAGGAGGAAGAGAGAGAGAGAGAAGACAGGAGAGAGGAGGCACGCCGCAGAGAAGTAGCAGAAGCGAGAGAGAGGGAAGACAGGAGAAAGGAGGCACAGAGGAGAGAGGCAGCTGACAGAGAAGAAAGGGAGAAGGGACGCTTTGAGGAGCTATTTAAGAGGGAAGAGAGACGCCATAGCGAGGCTGTTGAGAGGGAGCAGAGGTTGGCGCGCGAGTTAAGGGAGAGGGATGAGAGGAGGGACAGGGAGGCTGCCATCAGGGAGGAGAGGTTCTTGGCCATCCTGGAGAGGTTAACAAATAAACTGTAAATATTGTTTTAATATTGTTTTACTATGGTTTAAGTTTTAATATTTTAATATTAATTAATTTCTAATATTTTAAATATTGTTTTAAATATTATTTTAAGTATGTTTTATATACTTTCATATTGAATCATTAAATCATCATTAATCATTAAATGTTGCTGGTAAGTAATTTCTTCAATTTATTTCTATTGTTATAATTTACCCATGCCCAAAGAAAATACTCAACATAAGGTGGTTAATAGTGACTGTAATTTAATTAATTCACACGTAGTCATGGACAGGCGCATACATTTGTGTTGCCATTCTTTGCCTCTCCTCAGCACCACAGATGGCTCCTGAAGGTGCTGCCCCTCTTGGCCCTGGTTCCTCCCCTGCTGCTGCCTCTTCCTCGTCCTCAGCCACTCCATCCACATCCTCTGGCTCCAGCAGGTCGCCGTTGCTGAGGCAAATGTTATGGAGGATGGTGCAGCAGGTGATGACCTCTGGGACGAAGAGGATGTCCACCTCCAGGGCCTTCAAAAAGATGGCCCTCCACCTGGTCTTCATAATGCCAAAACTCCTCACGATGGCCTTAGACAGCCGGCTGTTGAATGCCACCTGCATTTGGTTGCGGAGGGGTTGTCGTAAGGTGTCATGAGGGCAATGGGTTGTGTGAGACAGGGGTAGCCACCATCCCCTATGAGGCAGTATCCGGGTGGAGGGTATTGCCTCTCGTAGTACAGCGGGCTGTTTCTTAGCACGCGTGCATCATGCACAGAGCCTGTAAACCCCACACAGACGTCTATGTATTTTGCCGTGTGATCACAAACGGCCTGAAGCTGTATAGAATAGAATAGCTTCCTGTTGATGTAACAGGCTGCATCTTGGGAGGGGGGCTTCACTCTGATGTGGCAGCCGTCGATGCTGCCAGCCACCCGACTGAAGACTGCTGACCCTGCCTGGCGAGCAAATCCTGCTCCGATGACCACAAGCTCTTCTGCTGTTGGGTGGTGGATGACGGTGGAGAAGAGGGCCATGATCTTCCCACTGGTGCGGTGGACAGCCCGGTGCACTGAGGCCCGGGGCATGTCGAATGAACCACCCGGTAAGAGGTGCCACTCGCCAGCCAAAAGAGGAAAACTAGGGCCTCGATGATGGCCCCCCATCCATGGTCCTGGTCCCTCCCTATGGCTCCCATCAGGGCATGGAAAGATGCTCGGGAAAGGCGAAAGTCAGGTCTCATGTTGGTCACACCATCAAAATACAGTGCCAGCACAGGCACTGTCACATTAAGATGGCAGTACTGTGTAGGGTTTGGATTGGGAAGCTGCAGGAGGGGAGGGGAAATATTTTAATTGATTTGGCATAACATAAATTATTGATTGAATGACTTGAAGTGTTTTCTATTTGTAACAATATTTATTTATTAAAATGCGTATATTTTACTAAAATGTGTGTGATTATTCATAAGTACCAAGGGCCAATAACCAGTTTCAAGTGAAGAAGTGCATTTCAGATCTGAAAACCTGCATGCTGTATAATACTAGGGTGTTTGATGCTATTTATAAACTATGATGTGTGATTGATATCATATTATATTATATTAATGTAAATGTGAATTTGTTTTTTGACCTGATGGTGGGAAATGGAGCAAAGGGCCGAATTTGGCCCCTGGGCCTTAGTTTGGCTACCCCCTGTCCTACACCAAGTTACAATCAAATGGCATTTATAATCATAGTAGGCTAATGGTATTTGTAATCACAGTAATCTAGTACTCATTATATATTGTGTTCTTTTTTTCTTTATATTTATCTAGATAGATTTCACTCAATGTAAAGTAATGCTGCTAAACAAGACTGTGCTAGGTTACAGACTAAAGAGGGTGCCAATGGGTCACAGACAAAACACAAAGATTTAAACAGTTCATTATACATATATTATATACATACCGCACATTCAGCCAACAGCAGGGCATATCGTCGGTGACGACGTTGACAGCGCAGTTTCCATGTCATCTGGAGGAAAGGGCTGATAAAAGCCAACATGAAGAAAATGCGGGTGTCCATTTTGTTTTGTTTTTTAAAATGGCGATTTTGGCGGGCGATCGGTATTTTTTGACAGCGCCGCCGTCATTTCCGGTAAGTGCGAGGAAGAGTGTTCCGTTTGGAACTACACTAGTTCGTTAAAAAATCGTGCACTACTCGTGTAGTGTAGAGTGTTCATAGTGTATGAAAAGAAGTGCAAGTGCAGGAGTGCAGACATTGGAACACACTATAATACTTTTGGACAGAGGTGTATAGGAGCAGAACTGATCGAACCTCTCGTCTCATCTCATCTCTTACTCTTATTAATTAAATCTCTCTATTATTAAAGGAATAGTTTGGAATTTTGGACATAGGACCTCATTTCCAACTTTGCTGAGGTGATATAGGTCGGTGGAGACAGTTTTTATTGCGTTTAACCCCTTCCTTCAGTTGCAGCGTTCCTCTTTGCTAACGCTGGTTCTGAGCTAACGCATTTCAACGGTAACATCCAAAACAGTCACTCCACCACAGCACACCTGAGACAAGTAAATTAAAACGTCAGACTATCGATGTACATGTCCGTGTTGATAAAATAATTTTAGAAATAAAACTAACCTAAAACTAAACTGCATCAGCACGGACTTATCCCCCGAAAGCGTCCTGTGAGCCGAGATCCAGCCGGTTTTTGATCGTTTTTGATGCTGAAGAAAGTAGTCCGGCATGTTGCTGGGGTCACGAAAGTAAAGTGTTTTTCTTCTCAAAACCATATGCGTTCAAAAGAGTGATATATTTGCACCACAAAAACGTTGTCCAGGAAAAATTCAAACCTCGTTGTCACTTGGCACTATTTTTCTCGATTCCTATCACTGCGCGCTACTGACAGCTGGACAACGTTTTTGTGGTGCAAATATATCACTCTTCAAAAACCGGCTGGATCTCGGCTCACAGGACGCTGTCGGGGGGTAGGCCTAAGTCAGTGCTGATGCACTACGTTGCTGACAGGGAACCCATATAACTTCGTGTCTTAAAACCCGAACTATCCCTGTAAGGTTGGAAGGGTGACATAATGTTGGCAATGTGTAATTTTTGGGGTTGAGTTGGCATATGGTTATTTCTGATTTATTTATTTACTTGGGAGCTGTACATGTATACCCATACACACAAAAAAGTGTTTATGTCATGGAAACGATTGACTTAATTAGCCTACTTTCAAATGATGAAATGAACACAAAGTATACAGTGGGTAGAACATGTCTTGATGCCATGCTAAAGTTGCTTAAAAAGAATAATATAAAATCATAATTTATCACAATTTATCTTAATGCCTTTTAAAAATGAGTAAAAAACAAACCGCTAAGGACAGCAATTTTCTTTGTGATTGAAGAATGTATCGTAAATAAATAAATGTTCTTCCTTAAATGCTAGGGGGAAGGAAGTATTTGACCCCTATGTTAAATTCCCATAGGAGCAGGGGGATTTTTTTTTTTTTATGTTTTTATTTTTAAAGGTATACTATGCAGGATTGGCGATTTCATCGCCGGTTTCGCTTTCACTTTTAATTTTCGCTCGTTTTATGCTTGCATATTTCTCTGCAGAGCTTCCCCTACAGCTCTAGCGTGTATATTTTACAAAACTCCTCAATCGGTCAGTCTGCTGTGCCTTTTCATGAGACTTTACATGACACTTCCTGGAGTAGAGCATGGGTGCGTGCCCGAGGATTCCTGAAGTTGCAAGTGTGGTTCTACGGCTATAGACCACTAGGGCGGCCGAAAAACACATCGTTTGACCGGTATTGACTCATTTAATCATATATAACAGTATGAAACGAATTGATTAACTGAAAAACGTTGCATAGTATACCTTTAAAGGCCAGTTATTTCATGGATCCAGGATATTATGCATCCTGATAAAGTTACCTTGGCCTTTGGAATTAAAATAGCCCCACATCATCACTTACCCTTCACCATAGCTACATGGTGCTCTTTTCCAGTAGGCCTATTACCCTGTCACACAGGCTACAAGAGACGGCGACAAAACAACAGGCTGCCATTCATTTTCAATGGGAGTGAACATTTGCCAGCGACAAGCGACGAGCTTGCCGCTGCTGCGAGCATGGCGGGGCCAAAATAGACAAGAGGGCTATTTTATGCAAATGTTGAGCAAAGCGACTGCCAATCGGAGTGAAGGAAGCATGACATTCCTTGTTTGAAAGTAAAGTTGAAAATGTTATCCATGATGCCACCAAAGTTAAACTTTTAAACCGACTCCTATTTGCTCCAATAACTACATAACGAGTGGCGAATGTTTTCGCGAGGATCTGCTTGGACTGGAGAGGCACACTACCGGTGAGATTTCATGCACCAAAAATGCTTCATGCTTTGAGGAAAACAGCTTGGATTTGGCGCATGTCAGCATGTTGGCGATGCTGCGTAAAAACGAAGCAAGGCACCTCCTTGTATAATATCCAGTAACAAAGTAGCCTACAAGGGCAACGCACCACACAGAACATTATTTATACACTAATCCAGCGAAACACGGAAGTAACACAAAACCGCCATTACTGCGTGACTGGCTGCTAAGAAGTTAGCCCGTTGGTTCCATAGGCGGCTGTTGCAGAGGTTAGCTGTCATTAATACACGTCTTAATACCTTATGTTGTTAATAAATTACCTTCACTGGTAAGTTTTGGCACAGTCTGACATCATTGATCCAATGTTCCCTTTCACCTGACATTTTCTTTCATGAGCGGGATCTCTTGTTAGACATTCTCTGACAGGATGATTTCATTGAAAAGCACAGGCAAGTGTCACTCGTCACTCTCGCAGGCACGCAGTAATGGCGATATTCAAGATGGCAGCGCCCATAAAGTTCGCGCTGGATTAGTGTATAGGCGCTACTCGCAGTGTAGCCTATCACTGCACCTCCATTATCGTGTTTTCCACCAGCTAGGTCTCTACCGATCATAAGAATTTGCTCATATAACATCAGCCAACACTTCAAGGGCCACTACAAAGTATCTCGGGGGCCAGATCCAGGGCCCTGCTCTAGGGAACTCTCCGTTGAGCTTGGGAGCTGAAATTCGTCAGAATCACCGAACCAATCACATTGTGTATAGAATCGGTGGGCGGGTTTAACATAATGGTAACTGACATGCGGCCAGAAGTTGCGACGGTTACGCATCCTGCTACTTGAAAACAAGAAGATGATTCATATAGCGTTATCCTATTGCGTGGAGAGAGAATTTGAAAGACAACTGTTTATCCCACCCCTCCGATTGAGCCCTGCCTACAGTGAGTTCCCAGACCCTACATTTTGATGTGGGTCTGGCTGGTCAGGCTAACTAGCCTGTTCCTGCTGTCGGAACACTTGAACAGGTGAGCATCTTCACATACTGCTTCACTGCTTTGTGATTGTCTGTTAAAGGAATACGCCACCCAAAAATGAAATTAAGCCAGTCTCGGTCACCCCCAGAGTTAGAGCAGTGAAAAAACCCCGGTTAAAATCCGTCCGGGCATTCTCCTGCTTTGGGAGCAGCGTTTTTAGCTTTAGCTTAGCACAGTTGCTGTAAATGAAGGGTGTCAGTGAGCACGTCCTCCAAAAAAGTGACCGAGACATCTACATTTTTTTCTAAATATATCTTGGGAGCCGTGTGTTCAAAACGAGTACAAATCATAATGCAAAATCGAACGAGGCTATTACCTGGGCAGATCTTTACTTGGAACTATTCAGCCTCATCGCCGGCGAAGCACCGCTATATAGCTAGGCGCAAAGTTCTCACGTAGCAGTCTTGTAAACTCCCAACTTCTAGATTCGACTGGAACTTCACGGGGTGGGATTCAAGTGCTACGTGAGAACTTTGCGCCTAGCTAGCGGTGCTTCGCCGGCGATGAGGCTGAATATAGTTCCAAGTAAAGATCTGCCCAGGTAATAGTCTCGTTCAATTTTGCATTATGATTTGTACTCGTTTTGAACACACGGCTCCCAAGATATATTTAGAAAAAAATGTAGACGTCTCGGTCACTTTTTTGGAGGACGTGCTCACTGACACCCTTCATCTACAGCAACTGTGCTAAGCTAAAGCTAAAATCGCTACTCCCAAAGCAGGAGAATGCCCGGACGGATTTTAACCGGGTTTTTTTCACTGTTCTAACTCTGGGGGTGACCGAGGCTAGCTTAATTTCATTTTTGGGTGGCGTATTCCTTTAAAGGCAGTCTTTGTGACATGTCTAAGTGTTTTTTTTAGTAGGATCCTCATTACTGTATTCACAGACCACTCTTCAGGTTGAGTACTAATGAGATTCTGTCCTGTTATCCTCATAGAATAGACAGATTGGGCATAGTGGAACACAAACAAACAGTCCTGGCTCCGAATGCATTATGTACATATCTCTCTTTAGCTTCCATCCTCTCCCTGTGTACTGTGTCTGTTTCTGTCTATGAATCAATTCATCATTCAGATGACAGTCTGGATTGTCCCAGTGGTGGCTTGTCAAGTCCTACCCAGGTGCCTATACCTGCCCTGCACCACAAGAGGGCACCCTACTACGGCACTGAGCAGTAGCGCCCTATATTGGGACTGAGCAGGAGAGTGTGATCAGTACACTGTCTGAAATCAAGCTGTTTTTAAGTGATACTTACGTGGAGGAATTTAATGAAAGCACCAGTGTTTTGTTTTTTTTATAAGCACTGAATATGATATAGAAATGGTAAGATTCAACAGTAGTATTTTAACATTATAATTTACAGTTTGTTAAAAATGCACTACTGTAATATAATAAAAAAATGATATGGTGTTTCTGGAAGAGTAGAACATGTGTTTTATGTGTGCCACCTTTGTCAGATACACCGTCATGTAATCAAGATTTTATCATGTTTCTGATTATTATGTCTAATCATCAGATGTAGATTAAGATAATATCCTACAGACAATCAAGATCTATAAAATATTTATTTATTACAGTAGTTTGATCCCTATGGTGACTCAGTTTGCTGCCAGCCACAAAAAAGAGTTTATATTTGAAAGCAAACATTTATGAAGATGCCTCGTCATTACATTTACCTGTGTATCATTATTAGACATTTTGTTAGTTAGAAGCAAATTATCAGGTCAAACCACCTCTGGCCTACAATTTAGCCATACAAGTCCCACTTTAGAATGTTACAATAAAAGTAGGTATTGCTGCTATGGCTTTTGGAATTGTTATTGCAGTGATGTGGAAATAAACACATTGTCCAGGCACTACAACATGTAGGCGTTTTATGTGGCCAGACAAAGATTGAATAATTATTATAAATATTATAAATATTGGTTTGCAAATTTCCCCTAAAAATTATGAGGAGTGTGTCAGTCAACTACTATCTATATTAGCAATACCATTGTGAGAATTTATAGTTTTTAATTACTTTTTCAGATGAAGCCTACCTTCCTACTTGATTCACAATATACATTTTAAATTTAGGATGTATAGGATGCAATAATTAACATGCTTAGTTATGTTATGCAAAATGTCAATTCATTCAGTAGCACTGCTGTTATGTATCTCTCCTTGGTGCCTATGATTTTTTTTATTTTTTTTTTATTTTACATGTCTCTGAAGCCACTGTTTGCCTTCATATCCGAGACTCTGCTGCCAATAGGAAGCTCCAGTGACTGGTGGAGAAAGTGGGGAAACTGTCAGACTCTGGTCGGGAGGGCGGCTGGGAGGAAGAGGAGGTGGAGGACGAGCAGGGCTGCGTCAGGAGGTCCCTGACGTGACGAGGTAGCGAGTGAAGCAGCCAGTTCTCCACCAGCAGGCCTCCGCCACGCAGCCCGGCGCAGCAGCCCAGCTCGGCCGGCAGCTGCTCCAGACTGTTCCCTCTCAGGTCCAGCTGCGCGAGCTGGCTCAGCGAGCCGACGTCCGGGGGGAGGGCGCCCAGAGAGTTGAAGCTCGCGTCCAGGCTGCGGAGCTCCGGGCAGTTCGTGCAGAGCTCCGCCGGGAGGCTCTCCAGCCGGTTGCCGCTCACGTCCAGCTCCCGGAGCAGCGCCAGGGAGCCCACCTCCGCCGGCAGGACCTCCAGCAGGTTGCCGGCCAGGTAGAGCCGCCGGAGCCGGTGGAGGGTGAAGAGGGCCGGCGGCAGGCTCTGCAGCTCGTTGTGGGCCAGGTCCAGGAGCTCGAGCCGCCGCAGCACGCCCACGCTGGAGGGCAGGGCGAGCACGCGGTTGTGCGCCAGCCGCAGGCAGGAGAGGCGCCGCAGGTGCTGGAGGCTCAGCAGCTCCTCCAGGGTGCGCAGGCAGTTGTGCTGCAGGTCCAGGCTACGGAGGCCCGCCAGGGCCAAGAGCGCCGAGGGCAGGCGCTCCAGCTGGCAGCCCTGGAGCTGGAGCTCGGTCAGGCCGGCCAGCCGCCGCAGCCCCGTGAGCACCAGGAGCCGGGCGCCCTCGTTGTGGACCTCCAGGCGCACCAGGCTGCCCGCCACCTCGCCCAGCTCCGCCGGGATGCGCTGCAGGGAGGCGCGGAGGGTGAGCACGCGGAGGTGGCGCAGCTGCCGCAAGCTGCCCAGCGCCCAGCCGCGGCCCACGCCGCTCTCGCAGCCCAGGTGACCAGTCAGGTGCAACTCCTGGAGGCCGCGGAGAGCGTACACCCAGCCAGGGATGTCCGTGGCCTGGGTGAAGGTGAGGTGCAGGACCTCCAGACGCTCCTGCAGGTGCAGAAGAGCACCCGGTTCCACTGCAGCTGTGCAGTGATAGAGATGCAACTCCCTGTGGGTGAAACAGACAGTACTGTAGTAGCTTACTGTAGCTCAGCACTGAGTAGAATTAAATAAAACAAAATAGTTCCACAGAGACATTGACATTTGCCATCATTGACATTTGATCCCTTTGATTAAAAGTCACAGTAAATAAAGTGAATATCTACTCAGTAAATATACCAAGGATAGGAGTTTATTCATGCTATTTGTGAAGGAAAACATTATTATTATTGTTGTATGTGTGCTTGCAAGTTGCTGTAGACCTAAATTGACCCTTGACCGCCGACACCTAAATCTGCAGACACAGAATGTTCTTGTCTAGTTCACACCAAGAAAAGTTCAGTGTGCAGATTTTAAGTTCAAAGAGGAACTGCAAAAAGGTGTCTGGTAAACAACTGTTGTATAACTGATGTGCCATGCTTTGCTGAATAAAAAGACTTGCGCTGCGAGGAGAAAGTCAGAGACTGTTTTGCAGAAAGGAGAATTCTCCTTTCTGGTCACTCTCTCCTCTCGGCCAAGAGTAAATGTACTACGTGTTTTGGTGCTTGTGTCTTACTATCGGGAAGATTTTCCTGACACTATTACAATAAATTACTGCAAATCTCTGCATTTCATTGTCTTTGTACTCTGCACAATGACAATTAAGTTGACTCTAATCTAATTCAATCTCTACAATATATAATATGGTGTACATCACCATCGGTCTACTTGTATTGTGTCCAAGTCTACTTGCCTGAGGGCTGTCATGTTGGAGATCTGCGTGGGGAGCTTGGCATCGGCGATGAGCTCCAGCTTGAGCACCTCCAGCTGGCCGAGGGTGAAGAGGGCAGGGGGCAGGCTGGACAGGGCCACCAGCTGAAGCTGCGTGCGGCCCTGTGGGTCACTGGTGGTCATGCCCCGCAGGCGCTCCGCGCCCCAGCGCCGCTCCAGGTTCTCCTCCAGCAGCCGCGTCTCGCTGACCGGCGACAGGAAGACGGAGAGACGGTGCGCCAGCAGCGGGTCGTACTGGTCGGCCATGTGGAGCAGGAAGGCCAGGTCGTTGCACAGGTCCGGCACGTCCAGCATGGAGCCGGTCTCGTGTAGGCACTGGAAGGAGTACTTCCGCAAGGACCTGTGGATTGTGAACACAGCGGGACAGACAAGGTTATGTAGTCCTCTAAAATTTGGTAAAATTTGGCAAGTTTGATCAAAATTAAAGTGTGATATGACTTAATCAGGATGTTAGTGATGTTAAAACTCTACAAAGAGGACATTGGTAAGACTCGTGTCAATTTATCTCAGATAGTTAACATTGTACGTTTTACTAGATGCCAAGAAGATTACACTGTTTGCATAGCAGAACCAAGAGTGCCTTTGGAAGCCTTTTAAAGTACATCCCCTTGTAAAATGGCGACTGAAGCACAGCTTTAAAGACATGCCTCTACTTCCATGCTAGGACAGGAGTTCAAATAGTCATGCCATTGCATTCCTAGACAGCATAACAGAGACAAGCTTGTGAGAGCCGTGTCGGTGGCACAAATCTCTCTCCCAGCCCCCTGAAACAGACCCCCTTACAGAACTACAAAGCCAGCAAAGCTGATTAGAGGGCCACTTTCCCATTCCTGGGCCAGTCGAGCCCAACCGCCAGAGTTACACTCCACAGAACTAAGTTAGAACAAAACAAAACAAAAAAAACACCAACTGATGGTTTAGTGCACTCACAAAACCACACCGGGTAAGTCACCTCCTCCAGAGGACACTCTGCGATAGCAAACACGCCACTCACTCATGAGGACAGACACATGAATAAATTCCCGGCGCTCGCCCGTTTGTTCAGCGGGTCACTGCCGTACTTGTGGCAGATCCAGCTGAGCGTGTAGAGGCCCAGCAGGCCGAAGAGGCCCACCAGGCACAGGTAGACCACCAGCAGCTTGTGCAGGACCGAGGCCAGCGCGTGGGTGCACTCGAAGGCCCGGTAGCCCGTCAGGGCGTGGGACAGGGGCTGGCAGACGTGGTTGAAGGTGATGGATCCCAGCAGAGGGGTGGTGTAGCTCACGATGACAACGACCTTCAGGACCTTGAAAACGGTCTGAGCGAAGTAAACCTGCGGGAAAGGCAACATGGAAACCACTGACATGGCGACACACATTTACAGAATTACTATTCAGAAAAGTTTTCATCAGCCTTAGTCTTCATTTGAGTAGAAAAATGACATGATAACATGGATGAGTTTTCGTGTAATTAAAAATGTGACCACTGATAATTTAGCCGTAAACTAAATGTGAAACTGGACACCATATGCAGACAGCCTTCAATCCCTCCAAGTATGATTGGATTCTTTCCACTTTATAAAGTCCACATGTGTAAAATAGCGTCATACCTAATCAGTTCATGTAGTCTAAAAATGGAAATGTATGCTGGACTCAACTCTAACCTTGTAGATGATGTCAGAGCTCTCACAGTGGGCCCGGAAGCGCCTCACTCTCTCAAACAGCGCCCTTGCCTGCTCCCCGTCGCTGCGGTCCAATCTCGGGGTCGGCCTCGTGGCGTCCGGGACGACGCGGGACATCTGTGGCTGAGGAGAGCCGGTGTCGGTGAAGGACAGAGTGGACAGCGAGGAGGTGCGGGACAGCGTGGACGGGCAGGGCGACGGAGGAGCGGCGGTGGACGTGCTGTCCGACCTGACCAGCAGGGGGCTGTCCGTGCCCGAGTCCAGACTGGACTGCCTGGTGAGGGAGGCCGGTGGGGCGGGGCGCAGCAGGTGCACCTTCAGCCTCTCCCCCTCCTCCTCTTCCTCCTCCTCCTTCTCTCCGTCCTCCGCCGGCCGCCCCTGGCCGCGGTCCAGCCGCGCGGCGTGCGAGAGCGCGCGGGACGTCCACGGTGACTCGGAGCACTTGGCCAGGATGGCCAGGAAGTGCTCGATGCGCGACGAGGTCAGCGGGAAGTGGAACCAGAAGCAGCCGCTGGCCAGCAGCACCAGCGACTGCAGCAGCGCCACGTAGGGGAAGAAGCGGGAGAACCAGGGCAGCGCCTCGTGGTAGCACACCTGGCTGATGTAGATGTACTGCTGGTAGTCCAGGTTGGTGCGGAGGCCCCGGGGGGCGCTCTTGGCCCCGGGCGACGAGGGGAGGCGAGGGGGGAAGAGAGGCTGGTGGGGCGGAGGGCTGGAGGCCGGCAAGGTCGGGGAGAGGTCCGCGGCGGAGGAGGCCAGGCTGAGGTTGCTGGACGGCGGGGCAGGCTGGATGGGAAGGCAGACCACGCGGTCGCGAGAGAGCAGCAGCGTGCCGGCGAGCACCGACACCATGAGCATGAGGACCACCAGGTAGTCCATGAACACCTCCCACCAGGGCTTCAGCAGCTTGTAGCTGCTCTGCCGCTCGTTCAGACACGCCAGCTCGGACAGGGTGAACATCTCTGCGAGACGTCAAGTGGGAGCGGGACAGGGCTGAGGGAGAAAGATGGTCCGGAGGCAAATTCATTTCACAGGAAAAAGAGAAAAGAAATTCAATCAAAGTTTGTGAGTCTCCAGTAATTGACTAATATCATGAAACTAAACTGAAAAAAAAAAAGCTCTGAGCAAAGTTTTGCTGCTGGAATACAACAAAGCCTTCACTGTAGAAAAGTCAGCAAAACAACTTGTTTACAAAGTCTAAATCTGAGTTTCAAACTGAGAGGGTATTTTGCAGATGGGGGATGGGTGAGAGGGGGGGTCATGGGGAGCTTGGCAATATGGAGCAAAAAATACTATAGGAACAGTTGTTTTAGCAAGTACTATTACTTGTACAAATTACATTTAACAAAGATGATCATATGATCATTCTTAGAGCTCTGAATACAGTTTCGTGGGGTTCCAGCAGGTCACCCCTTGACAACTGACCTCTGACTGGAGTCCCAAAGGGCTAAAGGCAGTATACTGAATAGCTCTCAGATAACGCATAATGAGCCAGAATGTGAGTTTGTTTGTGACAGAGAAGTGCAGCAAACAGAAAATAGAAATACCATAATAATGACGTGGGAAATTGTTTAAGTCTAAAAAATATCTAACTCATATGCTAGTCAACCTGTGTTTTTTGTTTTTACATTCAATGAGGAAAAAACTTACTGCGGATTTTCTGCTGGATCAAATCACACTTTCTTGACTTTAAATCTCCATTTCAGAAGGTGATGCAGATTTGTTCAACTGACGGTATTTTATAACGCGACTCAGTACAATTCAGCCGTATTCAATGCCTCGAGTCCGGTGCAGTCCGGTTCTTTCGGGAGCGGACCGAAACTTTCGCACAAACTTCAATAGGGGCGCTGATCCGGGATGTGAAAGGCGGTCACATCACGTGTTTCTCTGCTCCTTTGAGGTTGTCATGGCAAAACGAGCCCGGGGAAATGGGAATAAATGTTTAGGCCTACGGTCATAAACGCCTATCCCGGCAACCTCAATGAGTGCACGTGTGTTTAGTATATAAAAGCTTTGCCATAATTCTGTGTTTTTATCAAAGGAGTAGACCTGCACAAGTTGAACCGTAAGCCACACTTAACTGCGTTTTGAAGATTGTTGCATGATATCATGCTTTTTGGACAGCAGAGGGAGGTATTGTTCATAGTAGTTCCTACTAATTCCTGAGGAGCTCTAAAGGGATACACTGACGTCTAACCATTTTAGCGCATTCACGAATACAGGCCCAAGAGCAAGGCATATTAGAACAGTCTGTACTTCACACTAAATATGATTTCATTAATGATTGTTATCAAGCTTTTGGTAACATTTGTAATAATAAATGTAAGTATTTTAATTGAACCTTTAGGCTATGTTTAATCTTATGTTCATTTAAAAGCTTAGGCTATTTGTTTGTGTTCTGCACACATAATGCAGTGCCTTCTTCCTATTTCAGTGTGTGGATTGTGGCCAGTCATAATCATGCGATTTAAAACAATATCTTCTTGACAGTAAAACACCTGCGGTTCTTTTATAAATGTCTGTGTGTGTGTGTGTGTGTGTGTGTGTCTGTGTGTCTGTGTGTCAGTGTCTGTGTGTGTCTGTGTGTGTTTCTCTGTATCTCTCTCTCTCTCTCTGTATGTGTGTGTGTGTGTGTGTGTGTGTCCGTAAGAGATTTTCCTCAAACAGGTGTGAAATAGTTTCCCTGTATCTAGGCCTGTGGTGCTCTGACTATCCGTTACATGCAGTTTCTGTGTGTTCAAAGCACAGCTGGAACAGGTTTGTGTGCATGGTATGTGGTGTATATAAACATTTGTTTGTGTGTGTGTGTGTGTGTGTGTGTGTGTGTGTGTGTGTGTACAGTATGTGTGTGTGTGTTTGGATATTTGTGTGCTTGTGAGCTTGTGAATGTGCATGTGGTTGTGCATGCGGTTAACTGTGAATGCCAAGGAGAGTTCCAGTAATGACAGAAGAAATGCACAGTGTGCAGCTTAGCCTATACTGCAACCACTCAAAGTTTGGGACAGCACTTTCACAATGTGAAATCACAAGTGGAAATGCACTCTCTGATGTGACAGGTGAAAAACATGACCTCATCTTCTTTCCCGCCTGCCTCAGCTTGATTGTTGTGTTTAAGTAGCCTATACAGTGAGACAGGCTATGTTTAAGTAATGGTACAGTATAAGAGGAGAGATTGGCAGTTTAGAGTTTGACAGTGTTTTGTGGAATTACATGAAGAGACATCTTTGTGTGTGTGTGTATGTGTGTGTGTCTCTCTCTCTCTCTCTTTCTCTCTCTCTCTCTGTATGTGTGTGTCTTTCTCTCTGTGTGTGTGCGTGTGTGTGTGTGTGTGTGTGTGTGTGTGTGTGTGAGAGTGAATGAGTGTGTGTGTGTGTGTGTGTGTGTTTGTCAGAGGGAACTGGTTGCGCTCTCAGGCCTGTGGCTTAACATATCTCAAGAGATGGTGTATGGTGTGCTTGGGTGGAGTGTGTGAGATGTTCACACCTTTGCAGCACCATATCAGGAACAAACAGAGATATGTATAAATAGATGTCCCTCAACCAAGGCACCAGGGTGGGGTCCAGTGTTAATCGCATGTTGTATGAAACTTCTGCGCTTACTCATCTGGCTTTGCACTGCAGATGCTGCAGACTAAGACAAAAAGGAGATAGGACCTCATTGCTTGACTGTTGCCCATCCCAGCCTGTTGTCTTTTACATGTGGTTCATTTGAGGCTTCTCACGATGCTGATTCACTATGACATGACAATACCAGCATTGTCTCAATTGTCACCTTGTAAAAACAAGCAGTTTTAGTTTCAGATAGTATATTCACAGAAAATAGTGTCATATCATTCTGCATAGTGATTTGGATTTTCTGAGTGTGGGTGTTTTGAAGTGGTGGTTTCATGAAGACAAAGAAACATTAACTTTTGTTATTGAGTGAGGTCTACAGTACATTTTGCCTATACTGTTCCTTTTCATTTAAGATGCCACAGGAGGAGTTTTGGGATCTTTGGTCAGAATGGATTTAACCCTCCGATCACCATCAATTACTGTCTCTATTAGCCTCAGGAGACATGACCTGTTCCTGCAGATCTGAATGCCTTCTTTTATAGCTAATCTTTGATAGTGATATACATTCAATAATAACTGGAATTTTATCCCTTAATATATTTTAACCATGACATAGCGCAAACTCTGCTTTCTGATCTTGCACATCACACTCGAATTTATGAGCTAGATAATTTGAATTTGAATTTCCCCTTGGGGATCAATAAAGTATCTATCTATCTATCTATCACTCCACCAAGATGGTGGCAATTGCAATTTCAGTGGATTTACTCACTAAATTGTTGTGGAAACACAATAAGCATGGAAACTATGCACACATCCTGCATCACTGCATTACTTCAAACACTAAGTTACTCCTATACTAGCAATCACATGACATAAAACAATAAAATATTGAGGCCATTCAACAAAGCACACTGGGTAATTCAACAATGAACTGGTTGCTATGTTGCTATGTCATTGTATATTTTAGCATATGTGACCGTTCAAAGCGAAATCAGTCCCATTGCGCACAAGGTTATTTTGAGAAAATCCACAAAAACAAACTTCCGGGTTAAAATGTTGAATTTCACGTTTTCGCATAATTCGACAGTATACAGTCTACAGCAGCCAATAATGTAATAACGGCCTATAATACAATCATTTAGGTGTAATGAAGCCAATAACTTGCCAATGATAACATTTCTGAACCAAAAGTGTGAAAACTTTTGGCCAATAATGTAATAACTTATTTCATGATTGGTTATTACATTATTGGCTGGGTTAAAAAAAATACTTTGAAAATGTTATAACTGCAACCAATTATGGAATAACAAACTAATGTATTTAAGGTTTAAGGAAGTTGTCAACGTTTTCACTTCCTTTTTTGATGATTCCTGGATCATCGAAACACCGGGGCTCATGAAACCTGATGGGAATTTAGCTCCATTAGACTTGTACAGAAAATAAGTACTTGGTCCACAGGAAGCACTCCGTATCGGGCCCCCTTGAAAGCCAAAATCGGATTGCCGAACCGTGGTATGTTGGTCTCAAGGGCCCGCATCAACCTAACCACTAACCCCTCATTTGTAATTCGCATGCAAAAACATGCCACTTTAATCGCCACTATATATTCGGTTGAGATGTTATGAGCCTCACCAAATTCCATGTGTATGATTACCCTGACTTCTGAGGGTATGCCAAGTAAACTAAGTAAATAGCGTAAATTATAAATGCCACTTCGCTGTCATGGCAGTCATAATAAATAAAATCCAGAAGAAACAAAGCTCTGACTAAACCACTTTGCTAGCGCAGTGGTCATAAATAAAGGAAGGGTGTGAAAAATGAGATCATCTTTGACTCATTTAGATAAAGAAACAGTCGTGAACACGTCCTTCGTTTATTTGGTTGTCAGGTAGTTGATGTTTAGTTGAGGCTATCTCACGACAAGTCAGCAGTTGATGACATAATAGCTAGCTCATGAAGCTTTAGACAAACAGGAAATGAGGTCGGAAGCTGTGCCAGATATGCCCATGTCGACCAATCAGGAAATCAGAACGGATGCCTACTGCATGAAAATCTAGCTCATAAATCAAGGGCTTGAGCTCAGAGAGGCCACAAACAGGCCACGGCTTGCCGGTGATATGCTGAATTCAGAGAAAAGGAAGAGCAAGTGAAGTGGTTCGATTTGGGCTAATTTAAAGGGCCCTGAACACACAAGAGGAAGAGGAATTAGATCACCTTACATTTTAATAACATTCTCAAAGGATGAAGACCGAATGCCTTCAAGCACTCATCGTCAGTGAGTGGTTTGTGATGGCAGATAGGAGGAGAGTGTTGAGAACATTACTAAAAGTGCACACGCTGTTTACATCAGGACATTCCCTTGAACATCCCCCTGACAGTGTTGGTGAGATATCAAAAAAGGCTTCACTTCCTCTGGTGGTGCTATCTACAGTATGACCATTCCCGATTCAGCCTCGAAAAGTTTCAATCTGTGTATTTACGCAGATGAATCAAGGTGGAAATATAGATGTGTGAATGGAGGGGGGAAGGTCTACCATGGGTCTGCCTAACTCTACCTACCAGCAGTGATGAGTGAATGTGTCTCTGCGGTGAGGTGGTGGCGGTGGTACCGCTGAAGGGCTATGAGTACTGGCGAGTATGGCAGTTCCCACACCCCCTTCTCTCCCACTCAGCTTTCAAGGTGACAAAGACAGAAAGAGACAAAAGAGACATATGGAGAGAGAGAGAGAGAGAAAGGGAGGGAGAGAGAGAGAGAGAGGAGTCACTGCAGAGACAGAGAGTCTACAGTAGAAAAGCCACATTAAAGAACTGGAGGAAGGACCACACTGGAAATAGATGAGATTTGGGGGGTGTGTGGCGTAGAAAACTACTGTATCTATCTCACCTTGCGTGACAACGCATCTCAGGTCATTGAAAGGGCACATGTAAACAAACCCTTCTCGCAAAAAAAAAAAAAAAAAAAAAACTCTGGTCTAATGTGTGTGTAAAATGGCACTCAGGGAGTTTCCAAGACTACACATTTGAGTTGAATTTTTTAGCTTACAAACTACATACGCAACAGACAAAATAAACATCAATGGACATAATAAACATAAACACGCAACAGACATAATAAACATCAACAGACATAATGAAGTGAAACACAATAAACTTGAGGCAAAAATAAACAGCTTGACACTGAACGTGCCAGAACCACTTCTGTTAAACCACAGTATGGCCAGTCAGTGAAAAAGAGATGTTTACATGTTACGTGTTATGATGACTGTTGCATTGTGGTCCGAGTTTTTGGCACAAAGGTTTGCTGCTCTTTTGACCTTCTCGTTCTGTTGAGGTGGGTGGGCTAAGTGTGAAGTATGGCACCGAATGTGAGACCTGTGGGTGCAAAACAGTGAGAGAATGAAAGAGAGGGAAAGAGAAAGACCGTGAGAAAGTCTAACTTCACTCTTCTTAGAATCTGATTAGGAATTTTGCCACCCATAGATAGATTTGCCTGCACGGGTTGGGGGACAGCGGACAGGAATTTCACATGATTTATCATCGTTCTCACTTTCATGCCCTTCTCAAAACTCACAGGGGTTACTGGAGGAAACACGTACTGTAGGCACCAGGGAGCTGGCGCTCAGTTCACACGGCTGCTTAAAAAAAAAAAAAAAGAAAAAAAAAAGATTCAATCATATTCAGAAAATAGATCTGAATATGATTGAATTTTTGTTTGATAGCCTGCTCTGTTTTTATTCAAAATAAAAAAAGTTATGGAATACAGCCATGTGATCTCCAAGCATGGTAATGACTGACAGTATTTACCCGGTTAAGATCCACTACTAAAGTATCCTCGTAGAATCTCTGTATAGAAACCGCTTGTTAATGATAACCTTAATGGACAAAACCAATTGTCTGAAACCCATTTCTTTACCACAATAGACATATTTCTCCAACGACCTGTCACACTTTTAGCTCATGTTTTTGCTTGACTCCTAGGTCTACTGTAAATTATTGCTGTGTTTTTTTTCATTTGATCTAGCAGAGCCGTTGTGCAAACATGAAAGACAGACTCAAGCGCACACATCGGTTAGAGTCGCATAAGCATAAGAGCATAAACCCGATGAATGACAATCCCCCCTTACGAAACCCTTTTCCTCGTGACCCCAACCCCCCATCTCTCTCTCTCTTTCTACCCTTAGTTCCTAGAAAGAAAGCTTTAGTGCAACAACGCAGGAGCGAGAAAGATGAGAAACAGAGAGAAATGAGGCCCACCGACACCCTCCCTTCACCCTCACTTCTCCTGCGACTCAAACCCACCGAGCCCACCGCTCCGTCTCTGCAGCCTGCACACACACACACACACACACACACACACACACACACACACACACACACACATACTCAAACACACACACACACACACACACACCTGCACCTGACAAAAAACTTGGAGCTGTCTGCCAGGCCCAAGCCACACTAACCACAATGAGATACGGAGGGAAGGAGAGAGACAGAAAAACAGACAGAGTAGAGAGACAGAGCAAGAGAGAGAGAGAGAGAGAGAGAGAGAGAGAAAGGAAGGAAGAAAAAGAGAGACGAGAAAAGGGAGAGAATGTGAGCCGAAAGAGGCTACAGAGCAGGCCTCGGCTGTGCGTATGGGTTATGGTCGTGCTGCGTTCACAGCAGGACGAGCCGCGCTGCTGGTGAAACGGCTGCACCTCGTACCAGTGCAGCTTTTTTCACTCACTCCTCCTCAGATTGAATCACGCTTGCCTTTACACGGCTACCATTTTCTCCCCCCTTTGGCCCGTCAACCACCCCACACCTCTGAAAGTGAAGTGTGATGAAAGTGTGAGAAAAGCTGTGACTGTTATGGCTTATTAAACCAGCTTAAATAGACATTTACTGGACGTGCAAAAGTGGTTCACACCTAGTACATATAGAGGACATACGTCCCCATACAAGATGCAATGAATTTTGACGTAATAACAGATGTTAACGAGCAAAAGCGTGTCAATGTATACTGTATGTACTGTATGTGAGTGAAAGCACTGGGTTCACCCGGGTTCTCATCTTCAGGTGTCCTATTGTTGACAGCGTGATCAAAGTTTGAACCTTTTATGCCATCCTCATGAAACCTTTCGAAATAATTCTCAAATCACATTTCCAATCAGCATAAATATCACGACGCCTTTGTGGTGTTAGAGCAGTGACACAGCTTCTGTGGTCTACACCATCCTCTATCTTACCTAAGCTAAGGTCACAGCAAAGATTAGCTAGTACAGTGAGATGCATGCCTCATGCATGAAGAAGACACACTCTCACCACTACCTCACAAGTGCATTTCTTACTCACACACACGCTCTTGCTGAGCCTTTGTAGGCTGGATTAGCATGCCCGATGTGGGGCTGTACACACTTCACTCACATCTGTCGCATTGTCACATTGTTCTTCATAGTCCTTGATTTTGCACTTGGCAACAAAGAGCAGATCTGTCTATTTTTCATATTTGGGACCATAGTACAGCCAACATTGGATTGAACCTGAGGTTAAATATACATTGGGGGAAGCGACTCTGTGGCATTTACTGCTGAGAGGGTGACACGGTGGTGAGTATGGGTCTCTATTCTGGGACATCATGATCAACATATATGGAACAGTGTGCTGGATCCTGTCACTAAATGTGTATGTTTGGGTATACATCTCAAAACACTTCATAGATATGTTTTAAGTTTTCAATCAATTTACATTTACATTAAATTTATTAAAAACCCTTTTTTTTTACTAGATATTTAGTGGGGGATAACAATAATAATCATAAAAAAAAACAGCGACTAGAATGTTGGATGGTATAATTTTGGAAATGAAATGTTAAACATGGCTTTTCCTGAAAATTGTAGGGATGCCCTCTATCAAATCTCTGGTACAGTACAATCCCCAGAACCCCCAGCACAAGGCTTCTGCTTTGAAAGCCAAATCACATCTCTCTTCTCTTTAGCGCGCGATTATTCATTCTGCTGTGTGCGTGACAGAGGAAGAGTCAGAGAGAGAGAGAGAGAAAGAGAGAAAGAGAGAGTTTAGGGGAGAGCATCAGTCAAGACAACAATTACAGGTGCTGTCACGGTAAGTGGTGGATAGTGCTTATTGAGCTTCTTTCCCCCTATAAAACAATATGTTTTTAGGACCAGTTTTATTAGGATCAATGATATAAATTGATATTTCATTGGGGAATCATTTATAGGATGTTGTAGTGGATATAGGTGTTATAGGAGTATACTGAGAAAGACACAACTCTAATTTACAAAATTACAGATGTTCCCTGAAAAGTCCCTTCAGCAGAGGTGGCAGATATAATCTTCACATTTTGTGCTTATAGCATATATATAAATGGGAAATGTAATTACTCCAAACATCTTCATTTATCTGATGACTACTAACGACGAATCACAAACACTTACTCAGAATTTCATATCTTTAGCTGTTGCATTGTTTATCTGATATGTTTTTTATGTTTTTTTTATTTTTATATTTATCACTCTCATTCATTAGCTTTCTTTCTTTTAGTTTGATCTCTGTGGATTACTAATGTGGAGCCTTCCGCTTTAGATATTTAATTCAAGGTGTACAGTATAATTAGCAGTCTGTTGTAATTTATTTTGAACTGAATAAAACAAGTAATACAAAACTTCTAGGACTGTAAAATACTTCAGTGGTAATTGCTGCTATTGCAGAAATCCTTGAATTTTTGTTGATTTCTCAAAACATAAGATGGATGATCCTGGATGGACATAATACGGTTAAGAATATATTGTGATGTGATGACTTCAACAAAAATATGTCAACGTGAAACCAGTAATATTCATGTTGAAAAAGTTTTATTTCTTCCGAATGAATTGAATTGTTGTGAGTTGAGTTGGTGTAAGTGAGAGTTAGAAGTGAGAAGAGAACTCACATTTACTGCTGTCTCTTTGGGCAGTGAGAAATACTCCCGTGCTTCAAACCGATTATAATAAATAATTGAAAAAAAAAAAAAGATGCGAATACCTGTGAGATACATTTATCTCAAAGGTATTAGCAGCTATGTTGCATCGACAGTCGATGTTGTAAATGTGAAATATATCTTCACACAGATGGTCTACATTTTTTTCAGTGGTTCCTTGCCAAAACCTCAAGCTCTGACATTTTAACTGAACTTAAGTCTTGCCACAGGTGTATGTGCATGTGCATGTGGTGTGTGTGTGTGTGTGTGTGTGTGTGTGTTTGTCTGTGCCTTCAACTGAAGTGGCACAGAGTGTGGAGATACGTAGCGTTTCCCACAGTGGTGATTTTAATCGTCACCTGAATTAGTAGCCGATTGACACAATTTGAATACCATGCTTGGAATCAAGTGCACGTGCCACACATCATGAGCAATCGACTTTAATGTGCTAACTAACTTCAGTTATTCATTTTGGATAGAGTAGACTTTGCAGGGGCTTGTATTGTCAATGAATATGTGGATGTTTCTAGCTCCACAGAGAACCCTACGATGCCACGCTCATTTCTGGTCAAGAGCAAAAGGGTGTGGTCTCGCACCCGACGCCTCACACACTGCCACTCTCAGCCCAAGAGTGGACCCTTCGGCCGGCACCAGGAAGTCAAAATGCCTCCGAGAAGCCCCTCACCAGATGTGGTCAGACAATTCCGCTCTGTCTCAGCATTCGACTACAATTCCCCAAGTCACGCTTCCATGACAACTAGCCTTCATCCTGGTCCCAAAGTGAACTCAAACTGGACTGCATTTCCCATGGGTATGAACAGTATGTCTCAGCTCACCACATAACACGGAAGTGTCTACCCAACTTGTGTTAGAATAGAAACCCGGGCACATTTCTGCCTGCTAATTGAACCCACTTTGTTCTCGCCATCTCTGTGGAGTCATGAGACTGAGACGTCATCAGCACCACTACCATCCACCTCTGTGTTGATTTGTTATCAGGGGCGCCCAGATGCCCTCCTCCCGACGGACTGGCCCAGTCTGAGATGCCCTGGTGCCCCTACGGACCCGCCGGCTTGGAGAGGGAGATGGAGTTGGAGAGGCTGGTCCACGCTTTGCTGACCTACCGGCAGCACATCAACCTCAAGGCCCCCCTCTACGAGTGTCCCCTCTGTGAGAAGGTAAAGGACTGCATATATATAGATAGCTCATACTAAACGCTTGACGGTGTGTTTTTCCCCTGAACTGCACCATAAAAAAAAAACAAGCACAACTTCTAGAGAATCAATCTAGGTCTGGGGTGGGCCACACACCCTTTAACTGCTCTCTAGTGGCTCGCTGGCTTTCTCCAAAAATGGAAGTTATTTCTAACTGTATGGGAAATATTTCTAACTGTCCCAACATATTAACAGTTAGTGAAATTAATATACTCTACAATGCAGGATGCAGAGTATGGTGAGTATTCCATATGCCTATATAGGCTATAATAAAGATAGATGTTTAAAACCGGATTTCTTTTAAAATGGTTCCAATATGTTTGTGGCCCCAGACAGATTTATTTTTATTTCTGGTGACAAAAATGGAATGTGGAATGTGGGAAAACGATCGGGGTCTATCATTTAGGGCTCAGGCTGCTAAATGCAGCACTGCATCTAGATCAATATCACCACACAATCTTAAAACAAATGTGTTGAAGGCATGCCCAACATCCGTTGGTTTTAACACATCTCTGTATCCAGATAGGGACAACACATTCGTTTGCAGAGTGCAGGAGAGCTAAAAAACGATCAGTTAATTCTGCTTCTGATGTTCTCACGGGAGCTTCCAGGACATGGGGCAGAAACCACTATATTGTGGTCCGCAGTAAACAAATGCTTATTTCATTAAAACCATAGAGCTTTGGGTGCATTAAACCAGTGGTTCTTAACTGGTCTGGCTTTGGGACCCACAATTTCCTATGTTCATAAAGTCGCGACCCACACATTTATTTAGCGTTCAAGCCAACGGATGTGGTGCCTGTAGACCTACTTGTCTGGAACATGCACATTGGCATTACATTTGTGTTTGCCACTAAAATTATGTCTAACCAGTTACATAAACATTGTTGATGTCCATGGCAATGACTGACATTGGCTATGAATAAAGCCTGTTAAAATAAAGGTTCAATATTAGATCTGATAAGGTAGCACTAACATGCCATTAATTCACATGTCCCTCCAAAACATCAGTGGTATGGCATTCATTCATCTGAACATTGTTTTTCTGGATAAAGGCCTTAAATCCATGAAGGTGAGCTTTCCTCATGAGCTTCTCCTCTCCAACAGGTGCTGTCGTCTGGGGTAGGCCTGGTAACTCACCTGCGCAGGTCACATGTCAGCAGAATCCCGCTCCCATTGGCTGGCTCAGTCAACTCTTCTGACCCTTCTTATGGCTTCCAGTGGAGCACAGGAGTCTACGGCAGGACCAAGGCATGTGTCGTTTCAGTGCACTGACTTCTTTTAGGAAACACATCAGGGCACCAGTGGCCAAACTCAACTAAACAATGATAAAGTGCTCCTCGGTCATTTAACCTTTAAAAGGGTGGGTTTTGAACATTCTAACACAAGATTCTATTCCGCAACAATTCAACGTTCTAAAATTCTATGTAGAATTCAATGAACCCAGGTATTCTTTAGAATGTTAATTTTCCAACATTCCAAACACACCGGTGTGACGGTACACTCATTTAAAGTCCGTTTGGTTCCATACTGGTCCACTCATAAAGAAAACTGATCTAAAATCTGAAAATGTTACTCTCCAGTTTCTGAGAGTTGTTGTTGGTCCATTTCAGGAGCGTAGTTTTGGATGTAAGGTGTGTGGGAAGGTGTTCAAGCGCTCGTCCACCTTGTCCACCCATCTGCTCATCCACTCAGACACGAGGCCCTACCCCTGCCAGTACTGCGGCAAGCGCTTCCACCAGAAGTCTGACATGAAGAAGCACACTTTCATACACACAGGTCAGTAATAGGATATAAGTACGTGTGTGCGTGTGTGTGTGTGTGTGTGCGCGCGCGCATGGACACGTAGTCATTTAGACTAGAGTTTGTTGTATCATCTATGTTGTATCTCTATCTGGCTTGTTACTTTGTCTGTGTACAATGCACATTATTGGCAAGGCCTTTTAAAATGATCAATGAATAATAACTACAAAGACTAAAAGCAAAGCAATTAGGTACAAATATTGCAAAAGTCATTGGGGATTAATCCAGTAGACCTCTCCAATTTTACCGACATAAATGAGGTTGCATTTGATGTTAGGGGTGAATCTCCTCATCAGGATCGTACAGGAGTCAATCTCTTCTCGTTAAGTCTTGTCTTCCCTTCCATGTTAGGAATAGCTACACTATCGCTACCTATGTTGAAGATGTATTTCTGTACATATTGACATGGCAAATAACACTCATGTGCTCTATGAATACTAATTATGCAGATCACTGTATGGAAATGCTGGGGCAAGCCGTGTGATCTCATTGCAAGAATTATTCTTGCCATTACGCAGAGCCATGATTAGTAATCTCATGTAATGTAGGGTGAGAGGATGAGAGACAGATCAGCTGGTGTGTAGGATTGACATGAGACATGAGATGTTTTGTTTCGGTTTGTTTAGAATCTTGAGGTCATGAGAACGCTACGATACTCATGTATTTCATACTCCCACACGGTCATTGCTAGAACGACATTGCCTACTAGCTAAGATAGCATCAGTTTAGTCATGTAGGCCTACAAACATTAATTTAGACAGGAAATCTCACCGTATTGTGCTGAGGTAGGGTGGATAGGGCAACTGTAGGCTACGTGGTATACTGGTGAAAACACACGTATTCTAACCCCACTGATGGTGAGTGTGAGTGTGACTGTTCCTCTCTCTGTGCCTGTGGTCCAGGGGAGAAGCCTCACGTGTGCGTGGTGTGCGGGAAAGCCTTCAGCCAGAGCTCCAACCTTATCACCCACAGCCGCAAGCACAACGGATACCGGCCCTTCGGCTGCCCGCACTGCTCGCGCTCCTTCCAGCGCAAAGTGGAGCTACAGCGCCACCTGGAGCAGAGCTGTGGCAACAGCAGCCGCAGCAGCAGCAGCATGGGCACAGCTGGCTCCGACAGCTATCACCCAAACTGAACTCTACTGTGTGCGCAATGCACAAACATACATTCACATATATAAATATAAATGTATTCTCTTTTCTGTGACTATTCTGTATGATCATCTTGTGCGCGTCCGTTTGCTTAAAAACACCCTATTCAGTATTGTGTGGTTCATATGCCTTGTGTGTGTGTGTGTACTTCATTCCACCCTGAGGGTCTGTCGAGTTCTGGTGTGTACAAATAAGAAATAAAAGCCCCTGTGTCAGCAGCCATGCCACATTCCTGCGTCATCCACCAAACACGAGCACCAGACACCATCTGCAGCACAGAACAACTGTATTTCATTACAGACAGAAACCAACCACACACAGGGTCCCAGTTAGTGCACAACACATATGAGCACTTCTTCAGCACACACAGTCTGTATTTAAGCAGCAGCACCCTAGGGCCAGAGACACAACTCTGCTCTGGGGTAAGGGGGTGGTGGTGGTGGGGTTGGGGGGGGGTCCTCTTTACAGGGGTAATGCAATGCCCAGTCACACATATATTGGCACATGTTATGCCTATCCACTGGATGAACAGTACATGGTATACACAACGGGTTGGGTAAAATGGTTGGTTTGGGGTCTGGCGGCAGTTAGTGGTAGAAATAGTTCACATCTTCTGTAATATAGCTTTGATTTCCTCCCAGACTCAGGCTCTCAAATATATACAAATATATAGTACACAAACTCAGATAGATCATAAACACAATATAGACATATACACAGATATACACACACATACTGTACCATCAAACATGACCAGTATTCACACCACACACTCACATATGCACATATACAAACACAAAAGTGGTTTGCTTCGAAGTGGTTGCTTCCCCATGTTTGCCGAACCAGCCTGTGTTTAACATAAAGGAGAGAAACAACTATTATAGATTTTCAGAACTATTATAGATTTTTCAAGTCAAGAATTTCAACCAGTTCTTGGCTGGAGCAAAACTGCTTATTCGTTTTTACGTATAAATCAACATTGGCTTCGTCTCACCTCTACACAGCTGTGTTGGAATGTTCCAGAAGCGCCGCATGATTCCAGGCATCCTTGCCCATGTTTTCTATGCCCTGCGGCCCATCAGCTCTTGTTCCTACAGAAAGGACCAATGAGATGTGGGCTTGAGCGCCGGCTTATGAGGCAGCTTGACTGTATCCTGTGACACCTTATAACTTGTTAACAGCTGGCCCTTCCACATGCAGGGGGTAGAACATTACCAGTGTGTGTGTGTGTGTGTGTGGGGCACGAGTGTTGGTGTGTGTGCATGTGCGTGTGTGTGTAAGTGTACAGTATGTGTGTGTGTGTGTGTGTGTGTGTATGTGGGTGGGCACGAGTGCTAGTGGTGTGTATGTGTGTGTGTGTGTGTGTGTGTGTGTGTGTGTGTGTGTGTGTGTGTGTGTGTGTGTGTGTGTGTGTGTGTGTGTGTGTGTGTGTGTGTGTGTGCGTGTGTGTGCCTACCTGTACGAGAGTAGACGCACCATAGTGCCCCCATCAGGCAGATGCCCATCAAGAAAGCGGCGAACACAATCCCAAGGACGGGTCCAGTGCCCACTCCTGAGCCTGGACAACACATACAGGCACTCAATCACCTACACAGTTTCTTCATACTAACTTGACCAGTAAGAAGAGAACACATGATATATTTCTTTCTCTCCTGCTTGCCACTGAATGAGTTGAAGGGGTCAGTGACGGCCACTCACCACTTTGTAGAGGACTGGGCTTCAACGGCTCTATCGCACGGTGTTGACCTACAGTTTAGTCCCGCCACCCCCAAACACACACACACACACACACACACACACACACACATAACACATATAAATACAGTAAATATCAAAATATGTCATTCATCTATACTAGATGGGTGTGCTGAAGTAGCTGACTAAAAGAGATGGCAGCATCACCTGATGCACTGGTACGCAGGGACTTCGGCATCGCTATCTCTGCTTGTGTCATGACGGGCTTGTGATTCCTTTGGCCTACGGGGGGGACACATTTACATATGGCGGGCTTGTGATTCAGCTGGCCTAAGGGGAAAGGCACACTTACCCTTGTTAAATATTCTACAATACAACAAACATAGAGGAGTTTTAAAATCTGTCTGTATAAAATAGAGAATATACTATATATTTTACTAAATCTGTTCAAAAAAGTGTTTTTCCCCATCTCCTGTCATAATGAGTGGAGTACACAGTACTCACCAGCAGGGGGAAGCAGACGTTTAGTTACGAACATGGGCCTGGTCAGATTCCTGTACTCACACTGTCAGAGAGAGAGAGAGAGAGAGAGAGATGTGGACATATGGTTCAGATCATAGAGATGTTTTGATTGAAGATCTGATTTTCTGAATATTGAAATAGGATAAACCAACAAGGGTTTGCTACTGAGGCCACATGCGACAGAGAGGGAAGAGAAAGAGAGCTAAAAGGAGACTGACAAAAAGGAAACACATCAAGTTAGAGGCGTTGAACCATGTCCATTCTCTCTAGAGGCTTAGGCCCCTTCTTAACCTCTCTCCTCAATCCTCAATGCTCGGTCCTCCAGGCTCGTTCCCACTGATCTATGAAGAACACTGGATAGACTATCCCATTGTTGCCGCTTCATCATTCTTTATCTAGATCAGTGGGAACAAGGACCGAGGAAAGAAGGAAAGATATATAAAAAGACGAATGAGAAGTGCCCCTTGTCTCCTTACTGAGGTGTTGGCCTTCTGACTGGTGAGCTGGGCTTTGATGAGGGCTGGGATGGCCACTCCGCCCTGGCACCTTCTCTCCGCTGCCCGCGCCGCGGTGGGCGTCTGCCGGGGGTCGCCAGGGCTACACTGGCGCAGGCTGCAGTGCAGGAAGTGGACGGAGTCGTTGAAGACGGGGTGCAGCACGAAGCTGAACCTCAGATGGGACGGCTTGGCCTCCTTCTTCCTCTTCATCTCCTTCTTCTCCTTCTTCTCCTCCTCGTCCTTTGCTCCTCTCTCCCTCTCTGGCCGACCTTCGTCACCATCTCGCCGGCTCCTCATCCTGCTCTTCCTCACAGAATGCCCCGCAAACTGCTGCTTGGACAACAGGGCTCTGGCTCTCTCCTTGTCGTCATCCTCCTCCTTCTCTTCATCATCACCATCATCGTCATCATCTTCCTTAATCTCATCTTTGTCGTCCTCGTCTTCATCCCCATCGTCCTCATCTTCCTCGGTCGCCCCTCCCTTGCGCCCGCTCTCCCTCCGCAGCGGGGTGAGGAGGAAGGAGGACTCCCGTGAGCAGCCGTTGAGGATGACCGGCCAGCTGGGCGATAAGCGCGGGCCCGAGTGGGGGGACACGACGCACGACTGGACCTCCACGCCTCCTTTGAAGACCCCTTCTGCGGTAATCTGTGGGGGCAGAGACAAAGAGAATAGCGCCTTTTATAGGTAATGGAGGTGTGATAGTTGAGCGGGCTGAGGCGATACCAAAAGGTGACTACAGTTGTTTTCTTCAGTGTTGCTATGGCAATCGGCTAGCTTATGGGGCACTTTGTTGCAGTGGAAAAGGAACACCCGGTACCAAAATCGAGTAGAGCAGAGTCGAGAAGAGTCGAGTCAAGTTGACTTGATACCATGCAATGGAAAAGCCCCATATAAGATGCTTCCTGTCACAAGTTTATGTAGACCAACCAATCCCGAGTGCTTCAAAGTGGTATCATAATCAATACTGACTCTTACTTATGAGTCGCTAACATACAGTATCTGAAGGAAACAGAAGAGCCTTCATTAATGTATGATATGACTTTACACTAGTAGTCTGTGATACGTCTGACTGAAAGTCTACTTCTGAGGGAAAGCAACTGAGATTAAAAATCAGAAAATGATGCATCGAAGAACATTTGGTGACCTTACTTCTATCAGCCAGAATAGTGTGATCTGATAGCAGATCGAGCCGAAGGAAGCACGAGTAAGTGCCAAGGAGACAGCGTGTGCCAGCCTTGAGAGGGTGAGCTGATATGAGCCAAACAAAAGGCCCTGCCCAGGGGTTACGTAACAGGAAACGCAATCTGCACAAACAAGGGAACTGTAGTGTAAACCTCGGACCAGTGGGCTGGACCAAGCTGGCACGGACCTGCACATAGACGCGGTTGTCGGCCGTGATGACGCAGGGTCCGGTCCTCCTCTTCTCGTAGTGTTCGGTCACAAAGAGCTGCATGGTGAGAACAGGGAGCATCTGGGCCCCCCGCCGGCCCCCTGACCCCACACCAGACCCAGGGGTAGGGAGGACCACTGGAGGTCTCACAGGAGCAGAGCCTGGAGCCTCACAACTGAACTGAGAGAGAGAGAGAGAGAGAGAGAGAGAGAGAGAGAGAGAGGGGAAGAGGGAGAGACAGAAGGAGAGAGAAAGAGAGAGAGAGAAGTTACATTACATTTCAAAAACACTTGAGAATGAGAATAAACTGATGTCCAGTGACACACTAAGTGGCCTTGTTTGTTTGGTGACTAACAGTTATGAGTATGAAGTGAAGTGTGAAGGTGGACTCACATGTATGGCCACTGGAGACTGCTCTTTGGTCCACTCCAGCGCTGTCTCATTCTGATCCGGGGCTGGGAGCCTATGTCTCCATAGCAACACCTGGCAAGAGAAAGCAGTAAAGTCAAATGAAGAACTGGGCCGCAGGGCGTCAAAAAGAAGAACATTCTGACTCTGGTCACACCTTGGGCAGCTGGCCCTGTGCAGTTATGGGCAATAATGGCATCCTTCAGAATGACACCAACAATAGTGCCTCTGCGAATCCAATCTGCTATAGAGGACGAGAGAAAATGAAAGCGACCCACCTCGGCCATCTTTCCTATAACCCAATAAGGGTACACCTTGTAGTCAGACACAATCAATGACGAATCCCAAAGTGTAGGTTCATGAACCTGTCTAGTGCAAAATCAGTCCATGTGATACTTTCTTAGTGTACGTCTCATGCTACATGTGACTTGAGTATGCAACAGCGCATCGCGTCTCTTATCCTAATAATAATGCATTTTATTTGTATTGCACTTTACATCAAATCAATGATCTCAAAGTGCTAAGAAGAAGTGTAGCAGGAATACAGTATTCTCCTGATCTGCTCTCTACCTTTCGTTATTCCTAAGAAACAAGACTGTTTTCCTCATAGCGCTGAGCAGACAGTAAGTATGAGTGGAGTTTGTTTGGGTTGGGGCCTACTTGTTATCTTCAGCGCTGATCTGCCTCGGAGCGTAAGACAGGCAGCTGTGGCTTCTCTGCGCTTTCCTGTGTGTGACTGCACACAGACTGACCCCTCACACACATTTGTCAACCACGGCTGTCTGCGCTGCAGAGCCCAGAACTTTCCAGAGACTTCTTCCACAAGCCATCATGCATGATGTGGATGTTTTCTATAATTTCATTCCTCCAAACATTATGGTTGTCTAATCAAGGCCGAGTAAACATTTCGAAACGTTGCTCTGAATGCGCTGTCGCCGGACATTCTCAATATTTTGCAACAAACAAGTCACTCCATTGTCTGATGTGAGATATGCGGTATGCTCAAGTATTTCCTAGAAGCCTGTTGCCAGTGGTAGTGTGTGTGGTGAGTGGTGAGTGACACGTGATGTCTGAGTCTCACCGTATTTTTATACTGAAGAGCTGGGGATCTGCCCTCCAGCAAGCCCTCGGTCCCGCAGGAAATGACTGGGAACGCCAAGAGGAAATGGCTCCCATTGGACGAGGCCAGGCAGCCGGGGTCACGCAAGGTCACCGCTGCCTGAGGAAGAGACAGCGCCTGTGCAGGTGTGGGGAGGCGACAGGGGGAGAGGGGTGGTTAGCGGTAAATACTACATCTGACCTCTAAGTGATTTCAGCTGGGTTTCTGGTCCAAAAATAGAACATTTGTCAAGACATTACAGTCTACAAGAGTGCTGTCAAATATTACAGTCTGAGGTGATTCTCTGTCTGTCTGTCTGTCTGTCTGTCTGTCTGTCTGTCTGCACGTCTCGCTCTCTCACTGAGAACATTTCTGTAAATAGGGGAACAGAGGACCAGACAGTTCCAGTTTGAGAGACACACCTGTAAGGTGTGTTTGTCCACAGCCACGACTAGTTGACCATCCTGACACTGAACGCTGACGGCCTCCTGAGCTTCCCCGTCCCCGGTCAGCCACTGCCCCGGCGCTGGCTCCCCCAGCCTGGGTGGTCTGACGGGGACCATCACTGGTGGAGGGAGAGAAGAGGGATGGATTCATGAACAAGGGTTAGAAAAAAACATAAAGAAAGAAAGAAAGAGAGAGAGATATGGAGAAATAGACAGAGAAAGTGTGTGCGTGTGTGTGAGAGAGAGAGATATTCAGTGGGAGAGACTTAAAATAATTACTAATATTATATGTAACTATTTGTTTTCTTAGCTTTGTATGGACCAAGTGTAGAGCATTCGATGCTGTGTTATCCGATGCACCGATATTAAAATACACAGCGCACATTATTATAAAGAAAACTTCACTTTGGCAGTAAGAGGAGGTCAAGACCTCCCAACAATGAAACACACATGTCAGACATGAAACATCTAAAAGCAGCTCATACCGTTCTGGTCTGCTCCCCCGCCTGCCAGCCGGATCACAAAGCGATTGGCCAGGTCGGCCTCCGTGTAGGAGGTCACTCTGGGAAAGCCGTTCTCATTGGCCCACTCCAGGAGGTCTGAGGTGGAGAGGAGGTCGTAGCTGAGCATGTTGGTCATGGTCAGATCGGGCCTTGGGGGGTAGAGGGGGGTCACGCTGTTGGACGCCTGTGGGCGGGTTTCGAAAAAACAACAACCCAAAGAGAAGCATAGAGGTTGATATAGTATACACCTCGCAAGGTCGCGGAAAGGCAAGCAAAGCCATTTGTTTGGTTTCTCTGGAGAATCTGCCAAGAGCCGCAACAACCACAATCTCTGTGTTTTCAAGGGCAGGTTGCCCAGTGACTATGTAACTGTCCATGGGAGCACAAAGCAGTGAGCATTAAGAGCTTTGTTCAAAATGAGGAAGATTAGAGCCTCATTAAAACAGATGTGCTGTATAAGAAAAAAAGAAAGGGCCTCACGTAGACAAATATGTGTCCCCGGATTCCTGTGGCAGTGATGGCCCAGTTCACCGGAGCTGCGCTGCTGAGAATGAGCACCAGCTTGTGCGCGCCGCTGTTGGCCACCGGGGGCAGTAGCGAGACTGACACCTCCACCTGCAGATTGCTGCCAGACACAGAATGAGTCAACTCATTTATTACATAGAGAAAGAGATGAGAGAGAGAGAAAAAATGATTTCCTTAACTGACTCATGTTGGAGAATGAGGCACAAATGGGCTGAGTCACGACGGAAACATTGTCCGACGTCTGGAAGTCAGTTTGTGGTTTCCCTACATGTTTACCTCTACTCCGATGGGGCCAGCAAGGTCAGGCCAACTGCACTACTGCTATAATTTGCTGGCCTACTCAGAAGTTCAAGCTTTCGGTTTATTTGGCAATAATGTTCATTCAATGATCAACAAATTAAATTATACCGCATCAAATGAGTAAAAAAAGCAGTGGTGGCTCTGTATAAATTTCCCAGAAGAGGGCTTCTCTGGGTTAGATGGAAAATGTCTGTGTGTGTTTCCGCTTAACTAATTGTTCAAAGAGAATTTCATGTCAGCCATCAGAAACACTGACTGTTACACTGAAATGAATGATCAAGTTACCATTACAATGCCAAGCTCTACTAAACACATCTGTGTATGAGGTTAAGTGCCATGGTCTCACCCACAGAGGGCAGATCCTGCAGACCATAGTTTGATGATGTGTACTTCCGGGTCAGACTCAGCACCAGGTAGGACACAGCCTTGTACTTCCTGTGGCTGGACTTCAGATGTCAGGTAGTTGCGAGACAGGAAAAGAGACTGCAGGTGGCACTCCCTGGACAAACTGGTATCTAAGAGTAGAGCAGAGAAAAGAAATGAAAAAAGAAACCAAGAGTGGAAGAAAACACATCTGTGCACATTTGTTTTCAATGGATGCATGTCTGAGCTGTGTTTTTGAATGTATATGTCTGTATATGTGTGCGTGTGTGTGTGTGTGTGTGTGTGTGTGTGTGTGTGTGTGTGTGTGTGTGTGTATTAGCACGCATGCAAGTGTGTGCAACTATGGCCGGTGTCAGGAGCCAGGGTGGGCTAAGCCCACCAAAGCATTGTGTCTTTGTCCAGCAAATCAAAGTCACATTTTTTTTTTGCAGTTGTGCATCTGCACAGTGGGTGGGATATGTTCTGTATCTGCACAGGGAGGGGGTATGTTGTGTATTGGGGGGTGGGGGTGGGGTATGGTGTATGTTTGGGGGGTTTATGCTGTGTGTGGGCGGGGGGGTGGGGCTGTAATGGTGTGTCATGTGTGTGTGAGTGTGCGCGCGCAAGGAAGTGGGATCTCTGTGTGTGTGCTACAGTGGGAGTGTGTGATTCTATGTCTGAGTAAACACATTAGCCACACATAAGCCACATATTAGCCGCTCAGTTACTCATCTTGCACTGAATCACTTCCTGAATCTCAATATTGTGATCTCAAGTCTGGGCACATTACTCAACATTAAGTCAGCACCAGTCAGAGGCTACACATTTACTGTTTGCACTTTTACGATGTCATTGCATCACCAAAAGTAGGCTATTTGGTTTTATCAACAATATTTTACAAAAATACACACTAAATGCAATATTTTAAATACTTATTTTAAATACATGTTTAAGAAATACTGCTGCAACAACTCGAGCTAGGTAGTACCAATTTTTTATGCTTGTTTTTTGTTTATGCCAGTTTACAGTAGATCAAATTTGACAACTTTGCCATGTTGCCCATGCACCCAAAATGTCATGTGTCAGCAGCTGGCTTACCCTCTCCCAGGCGGACGTAGACGCGGTTGGCGTGCGCGGCGTGGGTGAGGGAGGAGATGGTGCGGTAGCGCTGCAGGCTCCACTGCAGCAGTGCCCGCGGGCGCCAGGGCAGCGAGGCCACCTGCTGCACCCGCACATTCACACCCTGGGACTCCACCGTGGAGTTGCCCGAGGCCTGGTGGCAAACGGGACACAAAGCACCGTCATAAGCGTACGTTTTTCAATACATTACTTTATATTATGTACATTTTGCCATATAGTTCTGTCATTTTTTTGGGGGGGAGACAACGTGGCGTACTGATTACAGTAAGCATCTGCTTCAAGTTCCCTGTTTTGTGACCTCACAAGAGACCAGGGAGGAGACGTTAGCTTATTGTACTACCTCGATCACCTCGATCACTTGTTTTTCCTGAGAAACACTAAATTGCTTATGCCATGCTTGCCATGAGTGTGATGTGAAAGCCCCATCAAGGGACACACCTGAGCCACCACCAGCAGGCCCGCAGGTAAGCCGTCCGCCTCCAGCCACCAGCGCACTGCACGCTGGGAGCTCAGCACCAGCAGCACGTCCCGATCTAGAGGCTTGTAATGAGGCAACGGCCTCAAGAGCACCGTAACCTGAAACAGCAATAATTCATATATTCATACTGAGATAATAATGACAAATAAAAGATCAATACAATAATATATTCAAGTATTTATACTGAGATAATAATGACAAATAAAAGATCAAAACAATAACATATTCGTATATTCATACTGAGATAATAATGACAAATAAAAGATCAAAACAATAATATATTCATGTATTTACACTGAGATAATAGTGACGAATAAAAGATTCTAACACTGGAAATACAGAGAGAGTGAGAACAAAACAGAGGTAGAGAGCAGGGTTCAGTGCACCTGCTGGTCAGTCGAGCTCGGAGCTCTGGCCACAGTGATGACGTGTGTCTCGCGGGGACCACTCTCCCTGGCCGCACAGCCCAGCCCCACGTCGAAACGCTCCAGGTAGCCCTGCACCGGGTGCTCCGTCCCCGCCAGGGTGAGCGAGCACTGCCTGTCCTGACCACCGTCTGCAGAGACCAACACACACAGGTCATCCAGCAGCACCATCAAACCATGTCTACTCGGAGGAAGTTGATAACAGGAGATAAAGTTGCCTGGGGAAGGGTATTCTTGTGTTTTTACAGTGTGAAATGTCAACAGATTTACTGGGGTTAACACAGTGATGTAACACAGGTGCCGTTGATCTCTAGATGAGAGGAATCAGCTCATTCGTGCCTCACTGACCTGCATTCTCTGCCCTAACCAGCAGGAGGCACCAGAGAGTCCACGCTGTCCACTGCATCATGTTTGCGCCACACCAGAAGAGTTCGACCCTAAAGACCTGTGACTGACATACTACCCATGAGAGAGAGCAGATGAGGCAGAGAGAGAGAGAGAGAGAGAGATAGAGAGAGAGAGAGAAACAGAAGAGGGAAGTTATGCTACTTGTACTTTCTGTAAACTGTGAATGATGTGATGAGAGTTATATATCCACATAAAACTGATATGGAGAAAAAATATGCAGAACCCAATTACAAGGACAACTATTATCTGAGCCATGCCAGAGAGTGTCTCCTTGAAAAACTGTTATCGAAGTCTCATTGTTGTTATAGCTCTTTTCCACATTCCTGCATATGTTTTGCTGTTGCTTATTTGGCTGCCTTTTTACTGTATTACAAACAAAATATATGTGTTGCATGTCGGATGCATGTCTGAAAATTGGACAGACCTCATCTTCCTCAAAGATTTTCAAGCCAGATTGAAGCCATGTTTGTGTTGAATTAAGCTCTTCCGATGACATACCCAGACGCATAAATAATGATAACATAAACCAGCCGTGTACTCAACTTACCTGGATCACAAACGGGTGACTGAGCCAACAACTATTTTTAGCCATGCATATTGAAGTTTGTGTTGCATGTGTGTGTGTGTGTGTGTGTGTGTGTGTGTGTGTGTGTGTGTGTGTGTGTGTGTGTGTGTGTGTGTGTGTGTGTGTGTTTGTGTGTGTGTGTGTGTGTGTGTGCGCGTGTGTGCGTGTTTGAGTGTGCATGCATATGTGTGTGTGTGTGTGTGTGTGTGTGTGTGTGTGTGTGTGTGTGTGTGACTGTCATTACATTGCATACACACACTTGCATCCTCCCACAAGACAAGGAAATACAATCAGTGATGCTGATCCAGATGCCCGAATAAGCCCAATCATTTTGCATAAAAGGTTCCTCTTCCATGTTTTATAACTCTACTCTTTGAATTTGTTTAGCCTTTGTGCAGTGATAGCCCACTACAGAACCGACATGTTTCATAAAAGTGCAACATGACAGAATTTATCCACACGTTGATAAGAAATAAGAACATTCAATGTTCCAACTCAATGTCAGATCATTTACAATGAAGTGGATTCATTGGAATGGCAGTGGGTGCTTTCAACATGTTATGAATGAGATACTGTCTACAGATATGACTAAAAATGAAAATGAAAATAAAATCTCAGCACAGTCAACAGAACGGAAAAGTTATGCATGCCTGCACCCAATGCCAAAAACACATTCACACTCTTGCTGAAAATCAGTCCTAAACAAAAGCACTTCAGATTTTTTACAAAACCTTTGCGTCAACTGCATCAACAATGAAACATTAATATAGTCCAGCCAGCTTCTACAAAAACCCACCTGTAGCTGTCCGGTGTCGGGCCAAGTCAGACCACTGATGGAAGATAATTAGCTGCAGTCTCTCGATGGAGTATTCGCACCTACTTAGACATGATCCATCCGCCCCCTTAACTCTCTCGGCAAAGATGCACACCCTCTAGCACGGGCCAATAATGACCCAACTGCTGGCATTTGGTAGCTTTTCAAGTCTCTTGATATCACACGGTAAAATATCTCAAACTTTCTCTGAGTTTGTCATTAAAACAAATATGGCAGAGCTACGCAGCTGCGTTACTTTTATTGCGCGCCACGGACCAAAAATGTTCTCGAGGGGTTCCGGACGAACGATTGGTAACGAGGGGAGGGGCGAGGTAGTGGAGAGACGGTCGCGAACGAGGGATAGGCGGACCGGAGGGTCTTCGGTATGGTAAGACGGAGTGAGACGAAACGAAAGCGCAGAGATGGATGGAGCGCCTCTGAGAGGAGGAGGAGGGAGGACGGGAGCCCCCAGAATGAGAAACAGATGAGGGGCCGTGAAAATTAAAAGAATTGCGAGGAGCTTGGTTGCACTGACTTAAGGAGCAACCAAGACCAAAAACTCTCGGGACTCTGAATCATAAATAAATTATATACATCACTTTATTTCCTCTTCCTATCAGACAGACAGAGAACAGTAAAATTAATGTTTGTGCCCAGGAGTCATCTGTAAAAGTCAAGATAATGAATATCACAGATGCACATACTGTACAAAAGCAAAATGTTAAATGAGATCTCACTTGTTGCTCCTAAGGGACCCCATGGGAGAAATAAAGATAAAAAAAAAACAGATTGAGGAGAAAACAATATTTTGAGATCATATCTTGAACTGAAATTGGGCTGAGACAAGAGGAGAGCAATGTTGCAGCTGAGAAATCCCTTTGGAGAAACAGGTGAGATCTCAATAATCACTGATTCATTTCTCATGCGATGAAGAACATGTTTTTTCCAAGGCAATCCATTTTCCTTTGGCCGAATGTTAAAAACTTAGATGTAATTAAGCAAATATATAATCAAGTGACCTATATTTTGTGTGATGGGGAACCATGGCATGGTGGATAAACTATTCAGACCTGCAAGGCAGATAGGACTATATGCTATGTCTGTGTCCATTTAATTGAGATAATGAGCATGCAGAAACAGCAAGAGTTCAAAAGCTAAAGGCAAAAGCTCTTATTCAGTATTTCTCTGCACAAAGAAGTATTACTGTCTTGCTTTTGCTTTTAGCTTATAAGTCATAGTGGTACGGTATATGTTCATATTATTTTTGTAACTGCTTGGCATACTTGAGCATCAGTCCCCTCAATTAGACGTTTCCTGTAACTGTTTCTGAGGGCTTTGCGGCCTTGTAACTGGCTGTGAGGAATTTTGGCCTGTCGCCCCTCATAAAACTGCTCCCTCCCTGCAACTTTTTAGGGCTTTGACTGAGCCAGCTGACTGACTCATGTCCAGTGTTTGGGCTGTCTGTGGGAGTTCTCAGTCTGGCTAGAGTGAAAGATTCTGTCTGGTGTCTTCAGTAAGCTGACCTTATGCAATGCTCAATTTGTAACTAGGTGGTTTTTAGTGAACACCAAATGGGAATCATTAGACAAACAGCAAATGGGGGATCATTTTCTGCCAAAAGTGTATTGGCCTTGTGGCAAATGGAAGTCCTTCACCCCTTCCCCTCCTCCTCCCCCATCCCCCACTTACTCGGTTACAGGTGGTTCCTAATATAGATATGAACTAGACAGAATGTTTGGAATTCTGGCAAAGTTTTGCAATGTTTGACTAGATAGACATGAACTTGACAAAATGTTTGGAAGCTTTGTTGTCAACTTGCAGGTAAAATGTTTATAATATCAGTTATTAATGTTTGCAATTCAGTTAATGTCTGCAAACCAATAGCAAGCCAAGGGATTTCAAAGAATTCTGTTGTTCCATTGTTTGCGCCAAGTCATTATGACCGGGCTGGAAAGAGATAATCCCCAAGGTTGTTTAATTAATCTAGATCTCTTTGGTCCTAGGAGATGACTTGGAGTTCCACACAAACAGTTAAACTAAGATAACTGCACCGTTAACTCCTCTGTTTATGTTCTTAGTATCTGTTCCACATGTGAATTTAAATACCACTGTCTGTATTTGTTGAACCATAACTGATTTTGTTACATTTTTGAATGATTCATAAAAATGCTATTCAAT